>NC_052148.1:55754127-56059324 GCF_902713615.1 Scyliorhinus canicula
CCCGCATAGCTCCGGGTCCTTGTCCTGCTTCAGGATCAATGAGAAAGTGGCCTGTGACATCGTTGGGGGAAGCACCCCACGCTCCCTTGCCTCATTGAATGGCCTCATCAACAGCGACCCCAATATCGCAGAAAACTTTTTATAAAACTTTACTGGGTACCCCATCCAGCCTTGGGCTTTATCTGACTGCATGGCCTTCAGCCCCTCTGCTATTTCCTCCAACCCGATCGGGGCCCCAGTCCTTCTACCAGTCCACTTTCGGGAAAGTCAGCCCCCCTAAAAAGTGCCTCATCCGCTCCGGCCCAGCTGGGGGTTCCGACTCATACAACCTACTGTAAAACTCCTTGAACGCCTTATTAACCCCTGCTGAATCTCCGACCAGGTTCCTGTCCCTGTCCTTTACTTTCCCTATCTCCTGGCTGCCTCCTTCTTTCTAAGATGCTGCGTGAGTATTCTGCTGGCCTCTCTCCATATTCCCTCGCCTTCCTCAGCTGCTCCACCACCTTCCCTGTACTTAAAAAGCCAAACTCCACCTGTAGCCTCCGTCGCTCCCTTAGAAGCCCTGCCTCTGGAGTCTCTGCATACCTCCTGTCGACCTGCAGTATCTCCTTTATCAGTCGGTCTGTCTCTGCTCTGTCTACCTTCTCCCTGTGGGCCCATATCGAGATCAGCTCCCCTCTAACCACCGCCTTCAATGCCTCCCAGACCACTGCCGCTGAAACTTCACTCATGTCGTTAACTTCCAGGTAGTTCTGAATATATTTCCTCAGCTGCCTACACACCTCCTCAGCAGCTAAAAGTCCCACGTGTAGCCTCCAGAGTGGGCGCTGGCTACTCTCCTTGCTAACCTGTAGGTAAACCCAGTGTGGGGTATGATCTGAGATTGTGATCGCCGAATACCCCGAGTCCACTACCCCCGTCAGTAGAGCCCTGTTCAGAATAAGAAAGTAGATCTGGGAGTACACTTTTTGCACATGTGATTAGAAGGAGAACCCCTTCACTCTCAGCCGCCCAAATTTCCATGGACCCCCCCCCCCCCCCCCCCATTTGCTCCATAAACCCCTTTAACTCCTTTGCCATTGCTGACACCCTGCCTGTCCTTGAGCTCAACCGGTCTAGCCCAGGGCCGATAACTGTGTTAAAGTCCCCACCATGCCCAATTTATGCAAATCCAGGTCCAGGATCTTCCCTAACATCCCCTTTATAAACTCCACATCGTCCCAATTTGGCGCGTACACATACACGAGTACCACCGGCAGCCGCTCCTTTTCCCACTGACCATAATCAACCGGCCTTCCACATCCGCAACTATGCTTCCCACCTCGAATGACACATCCATCGGCCTGCCCCCAGGCAGCCTCCGCCCCCTACCTCCTTTCTGTCCCAAAGCAAAAGTCCCTCCTCCGTCAGCAGAGCTCTTTCCCCCCCCCCCCCCCCCCCCCCCCCCCCCCCCAGTAACAGCACTGTGTAAACCAACCCCTTCAACAAGCATAATATCTGTTCACCCTCCACACTGCGCTTCCATGAGCTAGCAGCCCAGCTAGCTTGGTGACCACCGCCCATGGCGCCAGACATTCTCCCAGCTGTTCTCCCCCCTCCCCCCGCTCGGACACACATATGCCAAAGAAAACCAATCCCAACAATTGCCCGAAAAAAAACACGAGAAACAAAGAAAAGATCAAACAGAAGATCCAACATATAACATTCACACCTCCAACCCCCATCAGTGCAAATGTAAACTTTAACTCACACAGCTCTGCAACAAGCCCCAGATCTAGACAAAAGGCATTACAAATAACGTTTTTTCAAAATGAGCGCTGCAGCAAAGTTCAAAGATCTCAGTCCGCCACCAGTCCTTTCCTTCTTGCGAAGTCCATCGCTTCCTCGGGCGACTCAAAATAAAAATGTCTTCTCCTTGCCACCTCCACACTCAGATCCTGATAGATCCGCAGGATACAATTCTCCCATTTACAGCTCCGTGTCTGCCTGGCCCACCGTAAATTACGCTCCTTGTCCAAGTACCTGTGGAATCTCGCCATCATCACCCTCGGGGCGTCCCCCACATGCAGCTTCCTCGCGAGTGCTGTGTGAACCCTGTCCACCTCCAAGGGTCGGGAGAACGTCCCATCCCCCAGTAATTTCTCCAACATGCCCGTCATGTACGCCCCTGCGTTCATTCCTTCGGACCCCTCCAGGAGACCAACGATTCTCAGATTCTGCCAGCGGGACCTATTCTCCAGGTCTTCCACCTTCTCCAGGAGCCTTTTCTGCTGGTCTCTCAACATCCCCACCTCCAACTCCACTGCTGTTTGATGTTCCTCCTGCTCAGCCAGTGCCTGCTCTACTTTCTGGATCGCTCGGTCTTGAGCATCCAATCTAAGTTTCAGCCGCGTAATCAATACCTTAATCGGGTCCAAGCATTCTTGTTTCTGCTTGGCGAAGCCCTTCTGAATGAACTGCATCAGCTGCTCCTTCGACCACTGGGTCGTCAAGCCAGGATCCCAGTAGTCCGCCATGCTTTCTCCCGCTGCAGCTTCAGCCAAAGCCTTCTCTTCGCCTATTTCTTCCTTTGCGAGCACTTCTGGTCCGCCTCTCCATGCACCAATGTAGGAATCCACTTCACAATTGCCTCCACCATCAATTTACCGAATCAAGTACAACAGAAAATCGGGGGAAACGGTCCAAAGGTCGGGCAGCACGGTAGCATGGTGGTTAGCATAAATGCTTCATAGCTCCAGGGTCCCAGGTTCGATTCCCGGCTGGGTCACTGTCTGTGTGGAGTCTGCACGTCCTCCCCGTGTGTGCGTGGGTTTCCTCCGGGTGCTCCGGTTTCCTCCCACAGTCCAAAGATGTGCGGGTTAGGTGGATTGGCCATGATAAATTGCCCGTAGTGTCCTAAAAAGTAAGGTTAAGGGGGGGGTTGTTGGGTTACGGGTATAGGGTGGATACGTGGGTTTGAGTAGGGTGATCATTGCTCGGCACAACATTGAGGGCCGAAGGGCCTTTTCTGTGCTGTACTGTTCTGTGTTCTATGACCCGAGCGGGAGCCACCAAATGAAATGAAAATGACAATCGCTTATTGTCACGAGTAGGCTTCAATGAAGTTACTGTGAAAAGCCCCTAGTCGCCACATTCCGGCGCCTGTCCAGGGAGGCTGGAACGGGAATCGAACCGTGCTGCTGGCATGCTTAGTCTGCTTTAAAAGCCAGCGATTTAGCTGAGTGAGCTAAACCAGCCCCTGTGCGACCTACTCCTTCATAGCCACCACCAGAAGTCCCATTTAACGTATTGTGAATGGATTGAAATACTGCGTTCTTTCTATCCACTCCCCTTTCGATCCTACTAGCCAACTGTAAACATGCCATGTTGGTCCATTGTACCTTTTGGCCGCCAAAATCTATGTTACTGAGTATCTTGACATATGTATTGAAATGCATCCGCTCTGCAAAATCTGCTGTTGACATTGCCAAAGTTTGTGGAGTTGCTGCATGTCCTTTAATTGGCATGCCATTGGCAGAGAGTTGTATCTGAAATGCCTGTCTCGTATAAAGCTGAAAAGTCTGTGTCATAAAGAAAAATATATTTACCAGTTCGTGCTCCCAGCCTAGAATGCCGGATGCGATTCCCGAACATTTTGGTTGTGGAGATTTGACCAGTTTATCTCCAGCAACCCACACAGTTGGAATCTTGTTTTTATTCTCTGATAAATAATTCCCTCTCTGTCATCCAACTGGATCGAACAATTCTAATATTTAGGCTTTTCACATTACACCAGTGTTCGCCACGGCTGAGCTGGAAACCACCCAGATGTGACTTGATCCTGGTTTTTCCTTCTCCAAAGCAGGCACAGACTACAATATCTGCTCAATCTTGGCTGAGAAGCCGAACATTTGTTTCATATTCAAAAGGTTTGACAGGGTGTGATTGAGTCTGCGCTCAGGATAATTATTGTTATCACAACAATAAGAGGGGATAAATGCCTTGTAACACTTTGCGTTTCATTTATGTTTCCTGTCACCACTAATGGTTTGAAAGTCCAGAAAGCAGAATGAGCAAAAACACTTAAGAACTGCCCCCAAAAGCTAACAGTGCAGAGACTGTAGCTTTAAGGAACTGATGACATAAATGGCCAACCTTTCATCCTGAACCTCAAGTTTGCTTCTATTGTTTGCTCCTGCAGTATTCCAGTAATGTATTTCAGCTCTGTATTTGAAGGATATAATTTACAATGCCTACTCTTACACCTGTCTTCATCATACATGTGGAATGGAACTGCAAGCTTTGGAGGCCAAGCAATAATCATCCTATTCTAACCAAGTTTCACCTACAGAAAAAATGATTCTGTTGGTCTACCTTAGGGCACACAAATAGATTTACAGACCATATTTTTTTAATGACTGTCTAGAATTTGTGCAAATATGCTCCAGCTGAAACTCAATGAGACATTTATTTTCTTAGAAACATGCAGGGGATGGTGCTTTAATTTGAAAAACACATGTTACTTAAAGAATTTATCTTTAAAAAAAAATCAAACCATGGACAAAGATCCAGTATTAATTTTCAAATCAAATTGCTATATTCCATTTATTTATTTTCCTTCATCGTGTTTTTAAGCAGTACGTGGTGACAACATCCAAAACGAGTTACCAGTGAGCCTTACTGAGCTTAACAATGAGAAAGAGATAATTAAAATATGTTAAATATTGTACTTATATTAGTACATGATCACTCAGGACCTCCAGTAGCCTAATTCAGTGATAGGAAACCTAAGGCCTGGGGACCACATTTCCCAATCTGGGTTTTGAGTGCTGCCCAAGAGACATTTTGTTGACTGTTGGCCACTTGCAGGATTGCCAGGCTCCATTGATTTTTTTTTTCCTACCGGTATGACTGAAGTGATAAGCACGTGAAGCAAGGGCAATGTAAGTGCATGCTGATTGCACACATCATCGACTGAGAGCCATGTCCAAAGTGTAAATATTTCCTTTGTTTTTACCATTTAAAGTTGTTGCCAGTTCTATTAATATATAAATAATCTAATCTTTTCTGTAAATCATTATGAAATGTTCGGTGTGTATTAAATGTATTTAATCTTATTCATGGAGTCATGATTAGTGAATAGACCTAATTTCAATCTTATGGCCCGCTGAGATGAAGGGGGCCACACATGTGGCCCACTCACCAGCTTATGTTGCCCATCACTGGCCTAACTGGTAAAGGCATTTCCTGAAGCAATAGTCATCCATCGAGCTGATCTGTTCTGATTTAGCTGTCTCTAGGTCCCTGGGCTACGGAGGAGGAAAATGAGGCAAGATCCTTTCACTTGTTCTATTTCACAATTGTTGGAAAAGTAAGCATGTCTGAATGTTGGAATGAGATTGGAATAGCATCTGGCTCAGTGCGACAGTGGAATAGAATGCACACAATGACTGTTCGCCTGGGTAACGTACTGGAGTACTGTGCTATCAACATTATACAGAATTGGACCTCAGGAAATTAAGGAGGAAAGGGAACAAAAATTTCCATTGAATATTTATTAAATAAAACATAGCCTTTTCTTAGCCTAAGTACTGTACATCAATGCATGCCATTTATCCAAAGAATTTTAAATGAAGACACCATGCAGCAGGTCATTGCACACAGGTCCTATAGAAAAACTGCAATGTGCTTTGCAATCCTAGAGGGAACTACTGTAGCATTATTTCAGTGGAAGGGCAAATCTCAAAGCTTTGTAATGATCTGCAGCATCCTTCATGATCAATCCATCCGGAAAGATCAGGCAGAGACTGCATAATATACCTCCCCCTCTCCAGGCACAATGCAGAAACTTGCGAGTGCATTTTTTTTGTTTGTTATTTGTATACCCATAAGGTCTCAAAACTCATTGCATTTTCAGTCACACAGTACCATGCCCACCGGTAACCAATTGGGAAAGGAAACACCCCTGCTTTCTTTGGGATGTTATTGTCTTGCAATTATACCGTAGACTCTGAAATTTAATAGCAGATTTTTCTTAATTCATTTGATAAACAGAGCATTACAAGCACTGCAATTGAAAAGTGCACTAATGTGAGATGTTAGCTATTCTGCAGCCTATGCTGCAGCTTAGACTCTGCTCACATTGACCAAATATGGGGTGAAATGTGTATCTTCTATTTCAAGTTTATACAGATTAATGTATTGTAAAATATCAATAATTGAGCAGAAATTAAGAACAATAGCTGAGGTAAGACCAAATGACTAACATCAGCAGTTCCTTATTTCATCAAAAAACTCTTGCTTTCATGAAAAGTGCTTTTTGTTCTGCAGCAAGCATGTGATGCAATCTCGTTAAAATCCATTCGTAGATTACTTACAGATAAGGATGGGATGAATGTTTGGGCTCTTTTGCTTATACAAATAAAAGGAAACTGACGATGATGTCCCTTGTGTCCGCCAGGTCGTCCATAATATTCAAGAACAGGGGAATGACTGATGGATGGGCTACTGTAATCCTTGCTTCTCTTAATGTAGAAAGAGAGGTGGGTTCCTGAAAGTGTAAGTGTTGCCTTCAGGAATTCAGAGCACTCTGAATGGCAAAACTGGCAAGATTGCAAAAAATCAAGAAAATCCAAAAATAAAATCTGGGTACAGTTTCCAGGCCACAAGAATGAGGCTCAACACCTTTAAATATCCCATTTTTGTCCAATCAGACTAAGTCATGTGAGAGCCATAAATCACATCAATACCAGGTCACCTCCACCATTCGCTACAGTCTGTGACTCGTGAGAAAATTGGTGTAAATCCAGGAAATTCACTAGGCCCGTTTACTGCAATGTTGGATGGAGCTATGATAATGAAGTTTTCTGTTTCAGCGAGGGCTTCACCAGAGCGGTGCAAATGTCTTGGGGAGTAATGGTGCAGCATGAATAATGACATAACTTTCTAACACCATTATTTCCTGCAACAACCAAGCTGGAATGATGTCACGAACCAAGCATGTGGAAAATGCAGTGGTTTTAATGGGAGATTTTAATTTCCATTTAAATTGAGACGACCAGACTAGCTAGCCCATGTCAGAAATGTTGTAAGTTTCTTGACTGTACCGAGGATAATTTCCTGAAATTATATGTCCTACCACCAACATGGGAAAGTGCCATATTGGATTTTATAATGAGCAATGTGCCAGATTTAGTTAACTGTTTAACAGTGTGCAGACATTTACTTAATAACGATCATAATATGATGGAACAAAGAACAAAGCAGGACAGAAACAGGCCCTTCGGCCCGCCAAGCCTGCGCCGACCATGGTACCTGCCTAAACTAAAACAGTCTGCATTTACCGAGTCCGTATCCTTCTATTCCCATCCTATTCATATATTTGTCTAGATGCGCCTTAAATGCCGCTTTCGTACCTGCTCCCACCACCTCCCTAGGCAGCGTGTTCCATATATTTACCACCCTCTGTGTAAAAACTTGTCTTGCACATCTCTTCTAAACCTTTCCCCACATACTTTAAACCTATGTCCCTCTCCTACCCTAGGAAAGAGCATCTGACTATCCACTCTGTCCATGTCACTCATAATCTTGTAGACCTCTATCAGGTCGCCTCTCAACCTCTGTCGTTCCAGGGAGAACAGACCGAGTTTATATAACCTCTCCTCATAGCTAATGCCATCCATTCCAGGCAACATCCTAATAAGCCGCTTCTGTGCCCTCTCCAAAGCATCCACATCTTTCTGGTAGTGTGGCGACCAAAATTGTGCACAATATTCCAAATGAGACCAAACTAGAGTTTGAAAGAGAGAAACGCCAAACAGTTGCCAAGATTCGAGATTTCAGGAGGGCTGATTTCAATTTGATGAGACAGAGACTGTCCACAATCAACAAGGCAAATCTGGTCTCTTGGTAAAATGTCAGAAAATCAGTGGGAGGATTTCAAAAATAATTTAATATGATACAGAGCTAATTTATCCCCGAAAAGTCACAAATTGTTCGGGAAAAAACAGCCATGGATGACTAAAGGGGTAATATAAAACTAAAAGGAAAAATACAAAAAATAGCACACATCCTAACAATTTGGAAGGACATAAAGAACAGCAAAGGTTGGCAAAAAAGAGAATTGTCAGGAGCAATATGGATCCCTTGAAAATTGATACTGTTTATGAAAAGAAGGAAATGGTGGACATGTTAAACAGTTCCTTTGTATCAATATTTACAAGATAGGAGTGTTGGACATTGTACAGTAGGTCTTAGTAAGGTATTCGTATTCTTACGTAGTTTAACAGTGAGTATTTATTAACTACTAGAAACTATGTACCAAGGTCCAAGCTTGGAGCTGTCTCCAAGTTTGCTTCTTGACACAGCTCTGTCAAACACTACACTGACCCCTTGTTGCAGGTCATGTGTTCACTGTATGAATGGCACTGTATTTAGTCTCATGTTAACCCTTTATGCGCCAGAACCTTATACTGCAAGAAAGAGGTCAACATGCCAGACATCCCAAGGAAACAAATATTAAATTGGGCAGGGACTCAATAACAGTAGCGAACAAAATAATAACACTAAAAGCTTACAAATCCGAGGACCAGATGGTTTTTCTCCCAGGGTTTTGGAGGATGCAGGTGAGAACATTACAGGTGCCTAACTATATTATCGTCTGAAGTTTTCTTGATTTAACAACTGTTTCTTTTGATTGGAAAATTGTGGGACAGCATGGTGGTGCAGTGGGTTAGCCCTGCAGCCTCACTGCGCCGAGGTCCCAGGTTCGATCCTGGCTCTGGGTCACTGTGTGTGTGGAGTGTGCACATTCTCCCTGTTTTTGAGTTGGTTTCGCTGCCACAACCCAAAGATTTGCAAGCTAGGTGGATTGGTCACGCTAAATTGCCCCTTAATTGAAAAAAATTAATTGGGTACACTAAATTTATTTATTTTTAATTGTAAAATTGTGAATATCATTCCACTATTCAAAAATGGTGATGCAGGGAAACCAGGAAATTATAAACCAGTTAATCTAATGTCAGGTGTCAGGAAATTAGCCGATTCTATAATTAAGGGGAGCATCTTGAACATTTTCACATGGTTAGAGGCCCAGCATAAATAGTTCTTGGCTGATGAAGCAGATTAAGTTTCTTGAAGAAACTTAAGCAGTGAGCAGGGAAATGTCTGTGGATTTTATATGCGCTTTAAGAAGGTTATTAATTAAGTTCCTTATAAGGTAATTAAGTTCCTTATAAGGTACTATTATTTAAGTTGAAGCCCATAAAATCAGAGGCAAGTTATTAACCTGTCGAGGAAATTGAGCAGCAGGAGACTGTGTAGAGGAACAATGGGCAGGTACTCTAATCAGCAGAACATGACAAGTGGTGTAAAGATTTGTGATGGGGCCTCAACTATTTACTGCACAAATTAGATGATGGGAACGAAAACTATATTTCTAATTGTGCCACTGACACAAAGATAGGTGGCATTGTAAACCGTGAAAATGGAATCGTAAATTACAAAGAGATATTGATAGATTAATGATGTGGAGATGCCGGCGTTGGACTGGGGTGAGCACAGTAAGAAGTCTTACAACACCAGGTTAAAGTCCAACAGGTTTGTTTCAAACACGAGCTTTCGGAGCACGGCTCCTTCTTCAGGTGAATGGAAAGGCTTGTTCCAGAAATGTTTATATAGACACAGTCAGAGATGCCCCGGAATGCGAGCACCTGCAGGCAATCAAATCATCAAAGATGCAGAGAGAGAGGTAACTCCAGGTTAAAGAGGTGTGAATTGTCCCAAGCCAGTTCAGTCGGTAGGCCTCTGCAAGTCCAGGCTTGTTGGTGGGGGCCGAATGTAATGCGACATGAATCCCAGATCCCGGTTGAGTCCGCATTCATGCGTGCGGAACTTAGCTATAAGTTTTTGCTCAGCAATTTTGCGTTGTCGCGTCTCCTGAAGGCCTCCTTGTAGAATGCTGACCCGGAGATCAGAGGCTGAATGTCCTTGACTGCTGAAGTGTTCCCCAACTGGAAGGGAACAGTCCTGCCTGTTGATAGTCGCACGATGCCCGTTTATTCGTTGTCGCAGTGTCTGCATGGTCTCGCCAATGTACCACGCTTCGGGACATCCTTTCCTGCAGCGTATGAGGTAGACTACATTGGTCGAGTCGCACGAGTATGCGCCGCGTACCTGGTGGGTGGTGTTTCCACGTGTAATGGTGGTGTCCATGTCGATGATCTGGCATGTCTTGCAGAGATTACCCTGGCAGGGTTTTGTGGTGTTGTGGTTGCTGTTCTGAAGGCTGGGTAATTTGCTGCAAACAATGGTTTGTTTGAGGTTGCGCGGTTGTTTGAAGGCCAGTAGTGGGGGTGTGGGGATGACCTTGGCAAGATGTCCATCCTCGCTGATGATGTGTTGGAGGCTGCGAAGAAGATGTCGTAGTTTCTCCGCCCCAGGAAAGTACTGGACGACGAAGGGTACTCTGTCAGTGGTGTCCCGTGTTTGTCTTCTGAGGAGGTCGGTGCGGTTTTTTGCTGTGGCGCGGTGGAACTGTCGATCAATGAGTCGAGCGCCATATCCCGTTCGTACGAGGGCATCTTTCAGCATCTGTAGGTGTCTGTTGCGCTCCTCCTTGTCTGAGCAGATCCTGTGTATACGGAGGGCTTGTCCATAGGGGATGGCTTCTTTAATGTGTTTCGGGTGAAAGCTGGAGAAGTGGAGCATCGTGAGATTATCTGTGGGCTTGCGGTAAAGCGAGGTGCTGAGGTGACCGTCCTTGATGGAGACGAGTGTGTCCAAGAATGGAACTGAATTTGGAGAATAGTCCATGGTGAGTTTGATGGTGGGATGGAACTTATTGATGTCATCGTGTAGTCGTTTCAGTGATGTCTCGCCGTGGGTCCAAAGGAAAAAAATGTCATCGATGTATCTGGTGTATAGCATCGGTTGAAAGTCCTGTGTGGTGAGGAAGTCCTGTTCAAACTTGTGCATGAAGATGTTGGCATATTGAGGTGCAAATTTGGTCCCCATGGCTGTTCCGTGCGTCTGGATGAAGAATTTGTTGTCGAAGGTGAAGACGTTGTGGTCTAGAATGAAACGGATGAGTTGCAGAATTGCGTCTGGAGATTGGCAGTTGTCGGTGTTGAGGACTGAGGCTGTTGCAGCAATGCCGTCGTCATGGGGGATGCTGGTGTAGAGTGCCGAGACATCCATTGTGACGAGGAATGTTCCTGGTTCAACTGGTCCATGGGTGCTGAGTTTCTGTAGGAAGTCCGTCGTGTCGCGACAGAAGCTGGGTGTACCTTGTACGATGGGTTTCAAGATGCCCTCGATGTGGCCAGAGAGGTTCTCACACAGGGTCCCATTGCCTGAAACGATAGGACGGCCTGGTGTGTTGGCCTTGTGTATTTTCGGGAGGCAGTAGAGATCTCCAATGCGGGGATTACGTGGGATGAGAGCACGTAGGGTGTTCTGTCCTCAAACACCTCGTACACCAACTCTACAGCAGTCGACGCAACCTGGAAACCAAGAGAGAGGCCATATTCTCAACTTGCGCTCAGGACACAGCAGACCAGCTGCGGAACACCGCCAAACAGATGAGACAGCAATACTATGCCACCTACATGCACACCAAGAACAGGAAGCTTGAGAAACTTGGCATCACCACCAGCAGCAATCAAGCTTCTCCCGGTACAACAGTCGAAAACAATACAGGGAAATCCATTGTCAACTTGTCAGACTACACCCTTCAACCAGACGAAATCGAAGTCCTCAGCAGAGGGCTCAATTTCTGCACCACCACCAAAATGGACCCCATCAGTCTCGCGGCAGATACGGAGGAATTCATCAGGCGAATGAGGCTCCGGGAATTCTTCCACAGACCCCAAGAGGCCGACAGCGAACCCAGGGACACGACCAATGAACCGGAACAGCAGACCGCGAGATCTGCGGTGCAGCAGCCGAAAAGGAAAGGGTCGAATTGGACCCCTCCAGAAGGCCGCTGCCCTAGACTCGACATGTATGCTCAAGCCGTCAGAAGTCGTGTCAATGCCAGATTCATCACTCGCAATCAGAAGGCAGCCTCAAACGTCACCCAAGCACAACGCAACGCCATCCGCACTCTCAAGACCAACCGCAACATCGTCATCAAACCAGCAGACAAAGGAGGGGCCACCGTCATACTGAACAGAACAGACTACTGCAAAGAAGTATACCGACAACTCGACAACCAGGAACACTACAGGCAGTTACCCGCAGATCCAACCAAGGAACACATCCGCCAACTCAGCAGACTGATCAAGACCTTAGATCCAGACCTTCAGAACACCCTACGTGCTCTCATCCCACGTAATCCCCGCATTGGAGATCTCTACTGCCTCCCGAAAATACACAAGGCCAACACACCAGGCCGTCCTATCGTTTCAGGCAATGGGACCCTGTGTGAGAACCTCTCTGGCCACATCGAGGGCATCTTGAAACCCATCGTACAAGGTACACCCAGCTTCTGTCGCGACACGACGGACTTCCTACAGAAACTCAGCACCCATGGACCAGTTGAACCAGGAACATTCCTCGTCACAATGGATGTCTCGGCACTCTACACCAGCATCCCCCATGACGACGGCATTGCTGCAACAGCCTCAGTCCTCAACACCGACAACTGCCAATCTCCAGACGCAATTCTGCAACTCATCCGTTTCATTCTAGACCACAACGTCTTCACCTTCGACAACAAATTCTTCATCCAGACGCACGGAACAGCCATGGGGACCAAATTTGCACCTCAATATGCCAACATCTTCATGCACAAGTTTGAACAGGACTTCCTCACCACACAGGACTTTCAACCGATGCTATACACCAGATACATCGATGACATTTTTTTCCTTTGGACCCACGGCGAGACATCACTGAAACGACTACACGATGACATCAATAAGTTCCATCCCACCATCAAACTCACCATGGACTATTCTCCAAATTCAGTTCCATTCTTGGACACACTCGTCTCCATCAAGGACGGTCACCTCAGCACCTCGCTTTACCGCAAGCCCACAGATAATCTCACGATGCTCCACTTCTCCAGCTTTCACCCGAAACACATTAAAGAAGCCATCCCCTATGGACAAGCCCTCCGTATACACAGGATCTGCTCAGACAAGGAGGAGCGCAACAGACACCTACAGATGCTGAAAGATGCCCTCGTACGAACGGGATATGGCGCTCGACTCATTGATCGACAGTTCCACCGCGCCACAGCAAAAAACCGCACCGACCTCCTCAGAAGACAAACACGGGACACCACTGACAGAGTACCCTTCGTCGTCCAGTACTTTCCTGGGGCGGAGAAACTACGACATCTTCTTCGCAGCCTCCAACACATCATCAGCGAGGATGGACATCTTGCCAAGGTCATCCCCACACCCCCACTACTGGCCTTCAAACAACCGCGCAACCTCAAACAAACCATTGTTTGCAGCAAATTACCCAGCCTTCAGAACAGCAACCACAACACCACAAAACCCTGCCAGGGTAATCTCTGCAAGACATGCCAGATCATCGACATGGACACCACCATTACACGTGGAAACACCACCCACCAGGTACGCGGCGCATACTCGTGCGACTCGACCAATGTAGTCTACCTCATACGCTGCAGGAAAGGATGTCCCGAAGCGTGGTACATTGGCGAGACCATGCAGACACTGCGACAACGAATAAACGGGCATCGTGCGACTATCAACAGGCAGGACTGTTCCCTTCCAGTTGGGGAACACTTCAGCAGTCAAGGACATTCAGCCTCTGATCTCCGGGTCAGCATTCTACAAGGAGGCCTTCAGGAGACGCGACAACGCAAAATTGCTGAGCAAAAACTTATAGCTAAGTTCCGCACGCATGAATGCGGACTCAACCGGGATCTGGGATTCATGTCGCATTACATTCGGCCCCCACCAACAAGCCTGGACTTGCAGAGGCCTACCGACTGAACTGGCTTGGGACAATTCACACCTCTTTAACCTGGAGTTACCTCTCTCTCTGCATCTTTGATGATTTGATTGCCTGCAGGTGCTCGCATTCCGGGGCATCTCTGACTGTGTCTATATAAACATTTCTGGAACAAGCCTTTCCATTCACCTGAAGAAGGAGCCGTGCTCCGAAAGCTCGTGTTTGAAACAAACCTGTTGGACTTTAACCTGGTGTTGTAAGACTTCTTACTTGATAGATTAAGTGAATGGTCAAAACTGGCAAATGAATTTCAATGTAGGTCAATGTGAGGTATTCCAGTTTGGGCTAAAAAAGGATAGAACGGGTTGCTTTCTAAATGGCAGAGGTCCAAAGAGACTTGAAGGTATAGGTTCATAGATCCTTAAAATGTCATGAACAGGTACAGAAAATATTCAAGAAGGCTAATGGAATGTTGACCTTAATACCTACAGTCGCAGTCATACTTCAGCTGTACGAAGCTGTGGTTAGACCACATGTGGTGTACGTGAGCAGTTCTGGGCACTACTCCTTCGGAAGGATATATTGGCATGGCAGAGAGTGTAAAAGGAGTCTCTGTACACTTTGTACACTCTGGTTGAGACTCCCTTGAAAAACTCTAATAAATGAGTCAGACATGATTTCCCTTTCAAGAAGCCACCCTGACTCTGCTGGATTAGATTATGATTTTACAAATGAAAAATAAAATGAAAAATGTGCTGCTATTACTTCCTCCTTAATTGATTCCAACAATAGATGTTCGGGTAATTGCCCTACAGTTAGCCATTTTTCCTCTCCCTTTTTGAATAGGGGTATTACAGTGGCAGTTTTTCAATCCTTCGGCACTTGTCCAGAATCCAAGAATATTACAACCAATGTATTCATTATCTCTGTAGGTACTTATTTTAGGATCCTGGGATGCAAGCTATCAGGGCCTAGGTACTCATTTGCCTTTAGCCCCATTAGTTTGTCTAGTACTACTTCTCCAGTGATGGTGATGGTATTTAATTTCTCTCCTGCTTTCTTTAGTATTAATGGGATGTTCTGAGTATCTTCCACCATAAAGAGTGTTGCAAAGTATCTATTTAACTCCTCTGCCATTTCCTTATTCCCCATGACTACCTCCACTGATTCCTGACGAGGAACTGTATCGCTGTTCCTTCACTGGGTCAAAATCTGGGCCCTTCCTTCCTAACAGCACTGTGGATGTACTTACTCAAGGTCCATGGGGTTGCAGCTGTTCAAAAAAGCAGCTCATCACCACTACCTTCTCAAGGCCATTGTGGGCAACAAATGATGGCCTTGCCAAGCTAAAATTTCATGGAAGTGTTTAAAATAAGATAATATTACTTGTCACTTTTGTGGTACGAATGTTCCCTTTTACTTAGTACCCCAGGTACAGATGCAATCATGTACTGTTATATGCTGTCATAGTTTTCATTATCAGCGGAATTGTAAATGGCGAAGTCTGGGTTTGCCAACAAACAGCCCCCACTCCTGAATTACTTTCCAGTCCATTGAAAGTATATCCTGGAAAAATTTGTTCACCCAAGGGTTGTTAGCATGTAGAATACACTGTATCAGAAACATAGACACAAAATCAATTGTACTATTTAAAAGGGAGATAAATACTGGCTAAGAAAGGTTATTGCGGGGTATGGAAAAAAGACAGGGAATTGGGCTGACAAAAAATAGAGCTGCCATAGCTAACAACATTACAGAGCTGACTCAATGGGATAAGTAGCCTATTTATTGTCCTATTTGCAGTGTTAGTTGTTGGTTAGATTTGAAGAAACTAATCTTTGAAGAATAAACTTGTTTTTATATAGTGTGCCTCATCACATCCTAAGGATGTCCAACAGTGCTTTGCTACCAAGGATTGCTTCCCCTGTGTAGACACCATTTGAGACAAAGATAACCATGTTCAACACCGGGTGCGTTTTGTAAAGGTCCAGTGGGTGCATAAGTGAATGCTAAAGCTGATTTGCGCCTGCAAGGATCTGCTGCAAATAGAACAGGATTGAGGTTTGGATGAGCTGCTGGCTCGAGATTTCCTCTCCCTGAGTTTTCTCTCTGTCTCTGATATATGCTTGCTCTCAGAAGAGGCTGCTTTGGTTGCCTCAGGTGCAATAATTCTGGGTGAGCTTCTCCAAGGACTTGAAGTCAATATCGAAATTCGAAGTGAAGCCTTCAAAGTGTCTTTATAGCGGTTCCTTTGACCATCATGACTTTCAGTTCAGTAGGCAGGCGTACTTTTCTTTGTTCTCAGACTGATGTTTCGAAGTCTGCCAAAAGGCTACAATTGCTTTGGAAATGTTTGCATGTGTCTTGTCATCAACATAGACAGCTCGAGAAATAAAATTTATTTCATGGATTTGGGTTTTGTACAGGGCCCCCACCGTGAGTGTTCATACTAATGCCATGAGCTCAGGTTATTTCCAACTGATTAGGAGTACAAAGCAGGGGTGTTCTTTGTCCCTGCTTTTGTTTGCCTTAGCAATCGAGTCGCTGGCCATTGCATTCAGATCATCCACCAGGTAGAAGTGGATAGAGCATGAGAAGAGGGGGCATGGTGTGTCTTTATACTATATATCATGCACCCACTCTCGAATGTGGGGGAGATAATGGAGTGCCTCAGCAAGTTAGGCTTCTTTCTGGGGTGCAAGCTGAATCTGGGCAAGAGAATAATATCCAGTGAGCCCCCCGGGGCAGGGAGCTGATCTGGGGAGGCTGCCGTTTTGTCCGGCCAAGACTAGCTTCCGGTGTCTGGGAATCAGGGTGGCCCATGATTGCGTCTGGTGGACGGGGTGCAGAATGATTTGAAAAGGTGGGATGTCCTCCCTCTGAACTTAGCAAGAAGGGTATAGGTGGTACCCTTCTCCCGAGGTTATTGTTTTTTGTTCCAGTGTCTCTCAGTCTTTCTTCCCAAGGCTTTCTTTTGCAGGGTTAATAAATTGATATCTGCTTTTGTTTGGGCTGGTAATACTACTTGTGTTTGTCGGACGTTTTTGCAAAGAGTTACTCAATCTGTTGTTACCCGGTGGCAGATATTGATCAGGTGCGTGAGTGGTTCGGTGATCCGGACTTTTTATGGGAGTGGATGGAGGAGTTTTATGCATAAGGTCGGGTCTGAGGTCCCTGGTTACTGCACCACTGCTGTTTTCCCCTGCTAGATTCTTGTCGAGTACGGCAGTGATAGCCACTTTGAGGATTTGGAACCAGTTTGGGAAGAACTTTAAACTGGGTTCCATGTCACTGCTGGCTCCAATTTGCAGGAACCATAGGTTTGTGCGGCCTGGCTTAGTTTCAAGTTTAGAGCATGAGAGAGGGAGGATTGGAGAGGTTTAGGGACATATTTCTGGAGGGTAGGTTCGACGGCCTCGGCGGGTTGCTGGAGAAATTCCAGCTCCCGAGAGGGAATGTATTCAGGTACTTTCAGATGCATGATTTTTTTACGCAAGGAGCTTCCTTCATTTCCCATGGTACCGTCAGCTTCGCTTATGGCGGGATCCTGTCCTTGGTCGAGTTAGGGGGCAGGGTAAGATTTTGAATGTCTATGTGCAGATGTTGCCGATGGAGCAGGCATCGTTGGAGGAAGTAAAGCCGAATTGTGAGGGTGAGGTGGGATTGGTCATTGAGGAAAGAGGGTGGATGAAGGCTCTTCACAGGGTCAACTTTACCTGCTCATTTGAAAGGTTAAGCCTGATCCTGTTGAAGGAGGTGCACAGGGTGCACCTGACAAGGCCATGTATGAGTGGGTTCTTCTCGGGGGTGGAGGATAGGTGTGAGCGGTGCTCTCGGGGGCCAGCAAAACTCACACACGTTTTGGTTTTCTCCCAAGCATGTTGGTGTCAGGATCTCCTTTTTTCATATAATGTCAGAGATTTTGGGTGTTCAGCTGGAGCCGTGCCCGTTGGTGACCATTTTTGGAGTATCAGATTCGCCAGTGCTGCAGATGGGACAAGGGCAGATGTCCTAGCCTTTGCCTCGCTAATAGCCCAGAGGCATGTTCTGCTTGGTTGGAGGTCCGTGGTGCTGGCTAAGGCCTTGGCTTGGTTGGGGGACCTGATCGAATTTTTGCATCTTGAGAAGATCAAGTATACCATGAGGGGTTGGGGGGAGGGTTCTACTTGAGGTAATCTCCTTTTTCAAGCAGCTGATTACCATCAGCTGTTGGTTGGAGGGGGGGTGTTGTCTTATTTTTGTATTGCGGTTGTTTTCTCTGGGGGGAGGGGACGGGGATTGGGTGTGTGTACTTTTGGCATAGTATGGGGTTTGGATTTGATGTACTTTTTTATTGTTATAATGAAAATCTTGTTTGAATAAAAATATTTTACAATATACTTTTCTACTGTTCTGTGCTTTCCCTGCACAGAATACGCAAGGCAAAATGAATATTTTAACATTGCAAATGTTCAAATATTTTGATGCCTTACAATTTTGACGACTTGTTGCTCATGTAGATTATTTTATCTGCATCATTATTTTAGAATTTCTAGCCTAAGATGTTCATATTGCGCAAGTAGGTTTTTTCTACACAGTGTAGATTCTTTGGTAACTGACCAAATGTAAGCTTTTTGTGGTACCAGATTAGGAACAGCAGGTTTCAGTGCCATTAGGGAAGTGTCTTGTCTGGCTCTCGGTGAATAAGAGACATCTATGAAAGCATATTTACAGCTAATATTGGCATGCCAATAAGAGTTAGGAAAATTTGCTCCATTCCCTTTCAGACATACAGCTGTGCTGATTTGGGGGTGGTTTGTTTGTTTATTGTCGTTTGTACCGAGGTACGGTGAAAAGTATTTTTCTGTGAGCAGCTCAACAGATCATTAAGTACATGAAAAGAAAAGAAAATCCATAATAGGGCAACACAAGGTACACAATGTAACTACATAGACACCGGTATTGGGTGACGCATACAGGGGTGTAGTGTTAATTAGGCCAGTCCATAAGAGGGTCATTTAGGAGTCTGGTAACAGCGAGAAAGAAGCTGATTTGGAGTCTGTTCGTGCATCTTCTCAGACTTTTGTACCTCCTGCCCGATGGAAGAAGTTGGCACAGTGAGTAAGCCGGGTGGGAGGGGTCTTTGATTATGATTATGCCCACTTTCCCCAGGCAGCGGGAGGTGCAGATTGAGTCAGTGAATGGGAGGCAGGTTTGTGTGATGGACTGGGCTGTGTTCACGATTCTCTGAAGTTTCTACGGTCTTGGACCGAACAGTTGCCACGCCAGGCTGTGATACAGCTAGATAGGATGCTTTCTGTGGTGCATCTGTAAAAGTTGGTAAGAGTTGGTAAAAGTCGGTGCCACTGATTAGCGCAACGGTTAATTATCTCAACCACTTAATGCAGAGCCATCTCTACTTAAACAGGTATCAAGCAGATGGTTAGATGTTAAACCATCCTGTCCCTTACTTTGGGTATATTCTCCCCTTCATTTTTGTCTCTTTCTTTTTATTTCCCAGATCTTTCAGCTTTGACATGCTGTGAATGGGTTGAGATCTCATTTAAAACTCTTCGGAGGTTTTCAGAACTTGATTTGCAAATTGTTTCCTCCTCCCACCACTGGTATTTATTTTTTCTGTTAAGCTGCTCAAACTTGCACCTGATGTAATTCTAGCTTAGACATGAGTTTACATAACCAGATGAATGAATGTGTACATGGAGTCATGGATGGGATTCTCCGACACCCCCGCCGGGAGGGAGAATCGCCACGTGAATCGCACCACGCCGCCCCAACGCTGGGACACGATTCTCCCACCCCTGTGAAAACAGCCGCGCGCGAATGACGCCAGGCCATACGGAGAATCACCGCAAACGGCCGTAGCGGCGATCCTCCGGCAGCGCCACGATTCTCTGGCCTGGATGGCCGAGCAGCCGCTGAGTCCCGCAGGTACCGTTCTAACATGCTCTGAGCCGGCGGGACCTTGGGGTTAAAGGGTCCGGGGGCGGTCTGGGGGCAGAGGGAGGGAGTGGTCCAACCCCGGGGAAGCCCTCTGTAGTGGCCTGGCCCGTGATACAGGCCCACCGATCGGCAGGCCGACCCCTTTGGCTGCAGACCTCTTTTCTTCCGCGCCGGCTCCTGGATCCCTGCGCCATTTGACGTCGAGGCAGGCGTGGGATGACGGCCAATGCGCATGCGCTAGTTGGCACCGGGCCAACTGTGCATGCTTGGACCCTGCGGTGCTGGATCGACGCTGGGAACGGCAGCTGGAGCGGCGTGCCCCCCCCCGAATCCGGTCTCTGCACCAGCACCAGAGTGAAGTACTCCCGTTTTGGCGCCAGCACTCTGGCGCCGGATCATAGAATCACGGCCAACATTTGTAAATTAACAAATACCTTATTGTAGAAGCACTGACATGAAAAGTGAAAAACCAAAATCTCCACAATCTTCCTCTAAAGGACTATTACTATTAGTCAGCAGAACAGATGACAGTATTGGAACGATCCACAGGAAGATCTATCCTCCTCTGCAAACAGACCTCACGGAGAAGGGGGAGAACTGGGGTTTAAAATAATTTATCTGTTCCTTAACAATAACTGGACATGGTCAGGCTTTAAGCATTTCCCATTTGTTCCTATGGCTAAGAGCTTTCACTTAGCTTTAATTACGGCCCCCAATTCTACTGTGTACAGCAACTGGTATGTTTTACATTATTTTAATAACTCCTGCTGCATGACCATCGGCACATAATCATTATCACATAATCTATGCACCCGTTTGCTAAAAGGAAATATATTACTCAATCATGATGTTTTTCCCTGTATTCTTTGTCTTCCTTCTCTTCCAAAATAGATGCATCAAGCTGAAAAGATTGATTTAAAAGTAAATCTTAACTGCTGAAATTTCAGTTCCATATATTCAAACTGCATTTTTACACACATTCTTTGAGGATAAAAGCCTTTGTAAGACAACACCCCATGTATTTGGTTGGCATGTGTAACATTTTATCCACTGTTCATTGTTGAGTTACTGTCTTGATAAACACAATGTACAATATTACTGAATGTTATGAATAATCCATATCTGTGAGATAAGTGAGAAGTTTATTGCTACATTGTCTGTGATATTGCCCTGTTTTATCAACTGCAAATCCAAGTCTAATATAGATCAGATCATCCACAAACTGCCAATTTAAAATGTAATCAATTCTCCAGTTAATGCAAGTGCAATTAACAGACATTTATAACATGGAAATTAAAATCACATTAAAGGAGACATTGTCTCAGCATAGATATTGTGTGTTAAGCCTTGTCATGATTATGAAGTAATTGTTTAGCTTTCTAGTAGGCTGCTGTCAGATATAATGGGCTGCTGCACCATTACAATAGCTCTGTCTGCACTGTATGGTGCTGGAATCAGCGACTTTTGTGCAATCAAGCAAATTATGCATCAAGTTGAATTAGCCAATGAAGAGTACTCACTCCGAACAATGTGACCCAATTTATTTACAACAGTGCCTGACTCACCATATGGATATCAGTCGCAAGTGCCTTACCTTCATTGCATCACCACATTTAAAACTATCATATGGTATGAATCCTTACTAAATTTCCACTGTGTGCAATTAATACCCTGATAGTACTTGTATATTTATGGTGAGGAGAATCGATTACAAAATACCGCTGATTCATGCAAAGTAGGCTGCAATGCCAGTAGGCAATAATGTGCCAGCACGTCCAGTGTATAATACTGTTTCATTTGGCTACATACACATTTAAATGTGTATTTGCCAGTGTGAGCACAGAAAGGAGAAAGGGCAAGGTTGGTCAAGCCTATGGTAGCATGTGGGCTGTTTCAATGTGCATTATGATGTTAACTTGGATTGGTGTTGTTCTCATATTCACGTATTTCCTGGGGTAACTATTACTGCAATACTGAACTAATAAGGGTACGGAAGTGTCATGGTTCTACTATTGGACTACTATTTCAAGAGCCTGGACTAAGTAGAGAAGCCAAATTGCAATCCAGTTTAGTTCTTTGTGCGATGGCCTTGCTCCGAATTACATAGCTCAGGTAAAGATTTGCCTCAGTAATCATTTTCCTACAGTGACCCAAGTAGTAAATCGAACGCGGGTCGGCGCGTGAAGCAACAGTACTAACAGTACTACCGTGCCGCCCTTCAAGATACAAATAAAGATGGGCATTGGCCAAAGAAACAAAATGTTCGCAAGTGAGCAGAAAATATTTTAATATCTATTTTACATTAGCATGGGGAATAATGGTGGAAAATATGGTATTTTATTCTTGAGTTATAGTGTTAAGTGTAAGGTACTGTTCCATGTTTCACAGATCTCTGAAGTAGTTAAATATCGATACTTGTCATTCGTTTGTATGAAAACAGGTGATGTGGATATTTTTTTATAAATCGTGAAATCACTGGGCTGAATTTTACGACCCATCCCATCAATGGGATTTTCAAGGACTTTTGAACAGCTCACCACATTTTCCGGCCCCATCCCCAACGTGATGACTCCAGCCAGTAAAGAAGATTTCCAGTTGCTTCAATTCTGTTAGGTCTTCTTCATGGTGCACTTGTCTAAATATTGCCTTGATGTCAAGGATCTCTCACTCCCACCTCTGGAAGCAAGACTTCAATGAGGATTGGGGCTGAGTGGTTGTCCTGGTGGAACGTAAACTGAGAAATGAATTATGTCTCTTGGTTTATGGTGTTCAAGGTGGAGAGAGATGACTGAATGTTCATTAAAGCCATAAAGAATACCCAGCATAGATTCACCAGGAAGATGCAAAGCCGAGTAGAGACTATTTCCAAGTGGAGAAAAGGTGGCAATGAGATTTAATTATGAAATGTCTTGATGGATTGAACAGGAAAAAGACTGGTGCCACTGGTTGAATCTTCAATTTATGTGAAGTGAAGAGAGATGTCAAGAGAAATTTTGTTGCGCAATCAACAACTGACAATCAGCATCCTGGGGGTTACCAATGATCAGAAAGTGAACTAGACAAGCCACATTAATACTGTGGCTACCAGGGCAGGTCAAAGGCTAGGAATCCTATGACGAGTAACTCACCTCCTGACCACCCCCCCCCCCCCGCCCCGCCCCGCCCCGCCCCGCCCCGCCCCCAAAGCCTGTCCACCATCTACAAGGCACAAGTCATGAGTGAATTGGTATACTCTCCACTTCTTGGATGAATGCAGCTCCAACAACACTTAAGAAGCTTGACACCATCCAAGACACAGCAGCCCACTTGATTGCTCCTCCTTCCACAAACATTCAAACCCTCCACCACTGACGAACAGTGGCTGCCTTGTGTACCATCTACAAGATGCACTGCAGTAACTCACCAAGGTTCTTTAGACAGTACCTTCCAAACCCACAACCACTACCATCTAGAAGGACAAGAGCAGCAGATATCTGGGAACCCATGGAGGTTCCCCTTCAAGCCACTCACTACCCTCAGTTGGAAATATATGGCCATTCCTTCACTGTTGCCGGAGAAACATCCTGGAACTCCCTAACAGCATAGTGGGTGTACCTACACCTGATGGACTGCGACGGTTCAAAGAAGGCAACTCACCACCATCTTCTGAAGGGCAACTAAAGATGGGCAATAAATGCTGGCCTAACCAGCGATGTCCACATCCTGAAAATGAATTTTAAAAAACATGGAATGCTTTTCCACAAACAGGCGTCGAGCATTGCAAATTTTAAGCGTAAATAGCTAAATGTTTGAAGCAGGTGACGATACAAACTCAGGAAGAGTTCGGAGCAATGAAATTACTTCTAGAATAAAAAGAAAAGACTTGCAGTTGCATAGCCCCTTTCGTGACCACTAGGCACTTAAAAAAGCACTTCACAGTCAACAAAATGAAAATAAAAAAATGAAATGAAAATCGCTTATTGTCACAAGTAGGCTACAAATGAAGTTAATGTGAAAAGCCCCTAGTCGCCACATTCCAGCGCCAGTTCAGGGAGGCTGGTACAGGAATTGAACCCACACTGCTGGCCTGCCTTGGTCTGCTTTCAAAGCCAGCGATTTAGCCCTGTGCTAAACCAACCCCTGTATACTTTGCAGTGCAGTCACTGTTGTATTAAAGGAAATGCGCCCGCCAATTGGTGCCCAGCAAGCTCCCATAAACAACCATGTGATAAAGACAAAATCTGTTTTGTGATTTTGATGAAGAGATGAATATTGGTCAGGACACCAGGGATAATGCCACTGCTTTTTTTTTTCGAAGTTGTGCCATCGGATCTTTTACACCCACCTGTGCAGGCAGTTGGGGCTTTGGTTTAATGTCTGATCTTTTAAAAGAAAGTGCTCAAAATGTATCTTTCTTAATGAATTTAATGACACCTGGATCCTGGTGAAAAACCAATGATGCAAGTGTATTGGGGAGTAAAGTGGAATCATTTGCACTTAATGTTTGGTTGCTGCGAGTGCCCTTTGAACTCGAAGACGAAGTCAAATGAGCACACCTTGAGAGTGAGTTGCACCAGTCAAAGTAACAACACAGTGAATGGCTGCCATAAGTACACAGAGCAGACAGATCATAGTGTTAATCAGCATACAACACAGATTTTATGCCAGCAATGCCAGTTTGGAACTTAATGCTCAAGCTAACAGCATGCACAGCTGAACACCCATTCCGCAGCAAGAATGATCCAATACCAGCACTATTTAAAAGATCATCAACTACTTACAGGTTAGCTACTGGTTGATTTCTTCTGTCTGTTGCTTCAATTCTACAAGTGTTTGCTGCTTTCTGCAAGGTTGTTATCATTTTTGATGGTTTCAGTCCCTCTGATGACCACAGCTTCAGCAAGGGGCAAAAAAATAAATAATAAAATAAATAATCTCCCTCATGGTGGTCAGGTTATGCAGTCCCATCTATCCCTCTGTGGTTACCAACTGTTGTTGCGAGTTGTACACCACTTGGTCCTACAAGAGAGAGGGATTTAAAACTGTCCGGGTATGAACATTTGAGTTGTGGGGAAGGAGAAAAGAGTAAATAATGTGTGTGTTGATCCTCCAGGCTTCCGGAGAGCGAGTCTGAACAATTAATAATGGAAAATAAGGAAATGCCAGATTAATTGAATTTTTGTTCACTGTGGAGGAAACAAATAACATCCCCAAAATAATTGTGAATCATGAGGTGAAAGAGAACGAGAAACTTAAAACAATTACAATCACCAGGGAAACAATGCTGAGAAAATGATTACAACTGAATGCTGACAAGTCCCTAGGTCATGATGGACTTCATCCTAGGGTCTGAAAATAAGTGGCTGCAAAGATAGCATTTGGATTGGTTTTAATTTTCCAAAATTCTCCAGATTCTGAAAAGGTCCCATCAGATTGGACAATAGTGATTGTGTCTCATCAGTCATTGGGAAGCTGGAGGAGATGCTGGTGGTCCTGATAAACGTATATGACCCGAATTGGGACGATGTGGACTTTATGCGGCAGGTGTTCTGGAGGATCCGGACCTGGACATGCATCAGTTGATTATCGGTGGTAATTTAAATATGATCCTGGACCTGGATCTGAACTGGTCGAGTCCAAAGTCATCGAGGATGTCAGCAGTGGTAGGAGAGTTGAGGGGGTTCATGGAGCGCATGGTGGGAGGAAACCAGTGGAGGTTTGGAAAGCCGAGGGTGAAGGAGTATTCATACTTCTCCCATGTGCACAGGGTGTATTCTCAGATCCTCAGTGTATTGAGGACTGTGTGCTGGGGTGATCGGGGGTGTTCCAGACGAGTTTTGTGAAGGGAAGGCAGTTGTCGACGAATGTGCGAAATCTGAAAGGTGGTTACTTAACGTGAATATGATACCCTCGGAGGGGCAGGAGATAGAAGTAGTGGTTGCGATGGACGCAGAGAAGGCTTTTGACCCGGTGGAGTGGGAGTATTTTGTTTTAGGTATTTATTAGTAACATGTAACAAAGCAGGTTATCGGGTTACAGCAAATAAACACCTTGAGAAACATGCTTCCCAACAATCAACTATACAGTCTGTACAGAAAATGACAGTGCTACCTTGGTTGCTGTTTGTGTTTCAGATCCTCCCTATCTTTTTTTAAAAAACAACATATCAAAAACAGAAAATATCAACAAGAAAACAATATTAACAACAAAAAAAGAAAAACACAATAACCCCCAAAACCAACCCCCCCCCCAGTAGCTACAAAAAGAAGAAATAGATAAGCACCCGGCATATTCAATAAACACATGTACACATCTCTCCCCTCCCCCGAAACAAACCCCCCACCTCCCGGGTTGCTGCTGCTGCCGGCCTATTTCCCTACCGTTCTGCCAGGAAGTCCAGGAAAGGCTGCCACCGCCTAAAGAACCCCTGTACTGATCCCCTCAGGGCAAATTTCACCCTCTCCAATTTGATGAACCCCGCCATATCATTGATCCAGGCCTCCACGCTTGGGGACCTCGCATCCTTCCACTGAAGAAGAATCCTCCGCCGGGCTACTAGGGACGCATAGGCCAGAACACCGGCCTCTTTCGCCTCCTGCACTCCCGGCTCCACTGCAACCCCAAAAATTGGGAGAACCCAGCCTGGCTTGACCCTGGATCTTACCACCCTCGACATCGTCCTAGCTACCCCCTTCCAAAATTCCCCCAGTGCTGGGCATGCCCAGAACATATGAGCATGGTTCGCTGGGCTCCCTGAGCACCTAGCACACCTGTCTTCGCCCCGAAAAACCTACTCATCCTCATCCCGGTCATGTGAGCCATATGTAGCACCTTGAACTGTATGAGGCTAAGCCTCTCAGAAGAAGAGGAGGAATTCACTCTTTCCAGGGCATCCGCCCATGTCCCCTCCTAAATCTCCTCACCCAGCTCCACTTCCCATTTACCCCTCAGATCCTCCACCGAGGCCTCATCTACCTCCTGCATGACGTGGTACATGCCCGAAATCCTCACTCCTCCAACCCACACCCCCGAGAGCACCCTGTCCCGTACCTCATGTGGGGGCAGCAGAGGGAACCCCTCCACCTGCCGCCTGGCAAACGCCCTAACCTGCATGTACCTAAACATGTTCCGCGGGGGGAGCCCAAACTTCCCCTCTAACTCACCCAGGCTCGCAAACCTCCCATCCACAAACAGGTCCCTCAACCTCCTAATACCTACCCTGTGCCAGCCCAGAAATCCGCCATCGATGCTCCCTGGAACAAACCGGTGGTTCCCCCGTATCGGGGACTCCATCGAGCCCCCCATCTCCCCCCTATGCCATCTCCATTGCCCCCAGATTTTGAGGGTAGCCGCCACCACCGGCGAGGGAGCGGCAACGGCGCCGTTACCAGCGCCTCCAGGCTCGTGTCCACACAGGACGCCATCTCCATCCTCTTCCATGCTGCCCCTTCCTCGTCCATTAACCACTTCCGCACCATCGCTGCGTTGGCAGCCCAATAGTATCCAAAAACAACCTTCTCACCCTCGGAGTCACATGTGCCCATACAAATCCCGTAATGCTCCTGTTGACCCTCCTACAAAAGGCCTTCGGGATAAGGATGGGGCGCACTGGAACAGGAACAAAAACCTCGGGAACACCGTCATCTTGACTGACTGCACCCTGCCCGCCAGTGACAGCGGCAACATGTCCCATCTTTTAAACTCCTCCTCCATTTGCTCCACCAGCCTAGTGAGGTTAAGTTTGTGTAGGGCCCCCAGCTCCTAGCCACCTCGACTCCCGGGTACCTAAAGCTCCTCCCTGCCCTTTTCAGCGGGAGCCTACCAATCCCCACCTCCTGATCCCCCGGGTGCACGACAAACAACTCACTCTTACCCAAGTTGAGCTTGTACCCTGAAAAGCCCCCAAATTCCCTAAGAATCTTCATCACCTCCGGCATTCCCCCCACTGGGTCCGTCACATATAGCAGCAAGTCATCTGCGTAAAGTGACACTCTGCACCAGACCCCTCCACTTCCTCAACTCACTCAACGCCATGGCCAGGGGCTCAATTGCCAACGCAAAGAGCAAGGGGGACAGGGGACATCCCTGTCTCGTCCCCCGGTACAACCGAAAGTACTCCGATCTCCTCCTATTCATGGCTACGCTCGCCATCGGGGCTTCATATAACAGCCTCACCCAACTGACAAACCCCTCCCGGAACCCAAACCTTTCCAGTACCTCCCACAGGTACCCCCACTCAACCCTATCAAAGGCCTTCTCCGCGTCTAATGCTACCACTATCTCCGCCTCCCCTTCTACCGCTGGCATCATTATAACATTCAGAAGCCTACGTATGTTGGTGTTCAGCTGCCTTCCCTTCGCAAACCCCGTCTGGTCCTCATGAATGACCCCCCGGTACACAGTCCTCTATCTTTGTGGCCAAGATCTTCGCCAACAGCTTGGCATCCACATTTAACAGCGAGATCGGCCTATATGATCCACACTTGCAGGAGGTCCTTGTCCCGTTTAGGGATCAAGGAAATCAGCGCCCGAGACATAGTCGGGGGCAAAGTCCCCCCCTACCTTGCCTCGTTAAAGGTCCTAACCAACAGGGGGCCCAGCAGGTCTGCGTACATTTTATAAAATTCAACCAGGAACCCATCCAGCCCCGGCGCCTTCCCCGACTGCATGCTGCCTATCCCAGTAACCAACTCCTCCAGCTCAATCGGCGCCCCCAGCCCCTCCACCTGCCCCTCCTTCACCTTCGGTAATCTCAGCCTGTCGAAAAAGCCCCCCATTCCCCCCCCCCCCCCCCCCCCCCTCCACCGGGGGTTCGGACCGGTACAATTCCCCATAAAAGTCCCTGAAGACCCCATTAATGTCCACCCCCCTTCGCACCACATTTCCTCCCCTATCCTTCACTCCACCAATCTCCCTGGTCGCATCCCGCTTACGGAGCTGGTGCGCCAACATCCTACTCGCCTTCTCCCAATATTTGTACACCGCTCCCTGTGAATTCCTCCACTGAGTTTCTGCCTTTCTGGTGGTCAGTAAGTCGAACTTGGCCTGAAGATTACGCCGCTCCCTCAGCCATCCCTCCTCCGGAGCCTCCGCATATCTCTTGTCCACCCTCACCATCTCCCCCACCAACCTCTCCCTCTCTCTTTGCTCTCCCCTCTCCCTATGGGCTCGGATGGAAATCAACTCCCCTCTAATCACCGCCTTCAATGCCTCCCAAACCGTCCCCACTCGGACCTCCCCATTATCATTGGCCTCTAAGAACCTCTTGATACACCCCCGAACCCGCCTGCCCACCTCCTCATCCGCCAGCAGCCCCACCTCCAGGCGCCAGAGCGGGCGCTGGTCTCTCTCCTCCCCTAGCTCGAGGTCCACCCAGTGCGAGGCATGATCTGAAATGACTATGGCCGAATACTCGGCATCCTCCACCTTCGAAATCAGCCCCCTGCTCAGAACAAAAAAATCGATCCGGGAATAGGCTTTATGCACGT
Organism: Scyliorhinus canicula; assembly: GCF_902713615.1. Taxonomy (NCBI): domain Eukaryota; kingdom Metazoa; phylum Chordata; class Chondrichthyes; order Carcharhiniformes; family Scyliorhinidae; genus Scyliorhinus; species Scyliorhinus canicula. Next base: position 55,783,443 of record NC_052148.1, read on the forward strand.
GGGAGAAAAATTAATACTCCCTGGCCCTCGGCCTCGCGAACCTCCAAGGATCCACCCCTCCCATCTGGTCCATAAACACCTTAGCCGCCGCGGGCCTCCTGCCCGTCCTGGACATGGATCGATCCAATGGGGGATCCAGCACTGTATTAAAGTCCCCCCCCGCAATATCAGGCCCCCCGTCTCCAGATCCGAAATGCGGCCCAACATGCGCCGCAAAAAACCCGCATCGTCCCAATTTGGGGCATAGACATTCACCAGCACCACCCGCTCCCCTTGCAACTTGCCGCTCACCATCAGATACCTCCCGCCACTGTCAGCCACCACCTTCGACGCCTCAAACCGACACCCTTTTTCCCACCAGGATCGCCACCCCCTGATTTTTTGCATCCAGCCCCGAATGAAACACTTGGCCTACCCATCCCTTCCTCAGTCTAACCTGGTCCGCCACCTTCAGGTGCGTCTCCTGGAGCATAGCCACGTCCGCCTTCAGCCCCTTCAGGTGCGTAAATACCCGGGCCCGTTTGACCGGCCCATTCAGCCCCCTCACATTCCAAGTTATCAGCCGAATCAGAGGGCTCCCTGCCCCCCTCCCCTGCCCACCCTAGGCCAGCGCCCCCCACTCGGCCCATCCCCACGGCGGCAAACCCCCACCCCGGACACCCCCTGCATACTCCAGCTCCTTCCTGGCCATTTCAGCAGCAACCCGGTACCCCCCACCCCCACCCAATCCCAGCCACGTTACTCCCTCCATAGCACTCCCGTGAGCCAGCTAACTTCTGCTGACTCCGGCGGATCCCGCCACACCTCCGACCCCTCCCAACATGGGGTTACTTCTCCTCCCCCATACACATCAGCAGACCCTCCTCTTCCCCCTCCCGCTCTTGCGCGGGAAAAAAGCCCGCGCTTCTCAGCTCTGACCCCGCCCCCATCCACCCTCAGCGCGGTAAGCAAAAGAAAAGCCCGCGCTTTCCCCCTGCCAGACCCCGCCTCCTCTAGGGTAGCTCCCCGTGTCGGCCCCCACCACCAGCTCCCCACACTCCAAGTCTACCCCCCAACTCGAGCCCATCCACCAAACACACGCAAAAAGACAGCGCCCCACCCGCCCTAAAAACAACCCACAACCAGCATAAAACAGAGAACCCCCCACCAAAAGTTAACACAGTTATTTACAAACCCCCGACCCTCAGTTAGAGTCCAACTTCTCGGCCTGCACAAAGGCCCACGCCTCCTCCGGGGACTCAAAATAAAAGTGCCGGTCCTTGTAGGTGACCCACAGACGCGCCGGCTGTAACATGCCAAACGTCACACTCTTTCTGTGGAGCACCACCTTCGTCCGGTTGTACCCGGCCCTCCGCTTAGCCACCTCCGCGCTCCAGTCCTGGTAGATCCGCACTACCATGCCCTCCCACTTGCTACTCCGCTCCTTCTTGGCCCACCTCAGCACGCACTCTCGGTCAACGAACCGGTGGAACCGCACCAGCACTGCCCGTGGCGGCTCATTCGGCTTGGGCCTCTGTGGGCCCCTTCCAGCTCCAGGGGCCCCTGGAAGGACCCAGCTCCCATCAGCGAATTCAGCAAGACGACCACATAGGCCCCCAGGTCTGACCCCTCCGTGAGGCCCAGGATCCGCAAATCCTTCCGCTTCGACCGGTTCTCCATCACCTCGAACTGCTCCTGCCACTTCTTATGGAGCGCCTCATGCATCCCCACCTTTACCACGAGGGCCGCGGCCACATCCTCTCTTTCAGAGGCTTGTTGTCGGAGCTCCCGGATCTCCACCCCCTGGGCCGTCTGCGTCGCCAGCAGCTTGTCCGTATTAGTATTCAGCGAGTCTAGCAGCTCCACCTTTAGCTCCAGAAAATAGCGCTGGAGAGTCTCCTGCTGCTCCTGTGTCCACTGCCTCCATTCCTCGAGGCCTCTGCTGGCCGCCATCGTGTTTTTCTTCCCCCGCTTTTTTCTAGGCGCTGCCACCGCTATTTTGCTGGCCCCACTCCTGGTCAAGACCATAGACCACTGGGGATCTGCTGCTGACACCTTCCCACGTCAGGAATCGTCGATCAGGTACCGCTGGGGGCCCTTAAAAGAGCCCAAAAGTCCGTTCCTGGCGGGATCTGCCGAACGTGCGGCTTAGCTCCGCCTAGCCGCAACCGGAAGTGATCCTCCCTATCTTTGTCATACGATGGTGAGGAAGTGGGCTGTGGGCGACAGGTCAGCCTGGGGCGGGTCGAGACGGCGCTGGATAGGGGGACGGATTTCAGGGCATTGTTGTCGGCTTTAAAGGTGTGGGGGCAGGTAAGCAGTATTTTGCGTTGGAAGGTATGTCATCGTGGGCGCCAATCTGTGACAATCTTAGGTTTGTACCAGCGGTGCTGGGCGCGAAGGAGTTGTGATGAAGGAGCTGTGCTCCGAAAGCTAGTGACTCGAAACAAACCTGTTGGACTTTAACCTGGCAGAGGTAGATAGATTCTTCACCAACAAGGGAGTCAAAGGTAATCGGGGGTAGGTGGGAATGTGGTGTTGAGGCCACAATCAGGTCAGCCAGGATTTCTTTGAATGCGGAGCATTTACTCCTGCTGCTAATTGCTTGTAAGATAATTGCGGATTGCAGTAGTCTGAATCTTCTGAGGATGCAGCGGAGCATATGAATATCAGTTAGACTGATAGAGGAATTTGGTTGCTGAGTGGTTGTGATGTGAACTGAGCAGTGCCTGAATATTGTGGTCCAATTAGTAGAATATGGCACTTGAAGATAAATTCACTGACCTTGACTACACATGTGAGGTCATTATAGCCTTGCATCCAGCTCCTTGGGGCACAACTCCTGTCATTGCACTCCAAGGCTATCTGCTCCCACTGCCTTCTGAGCATGTGTTTGGAGACCCTCCTCCCCACCTCTCTGCTAAACAGAACCTCTTTACCACCTCCTCTGCCAAAGCCTTCAAAAGCTTTGGAGCCCATTCTGTCATGTGTGTCAGTTTTAGTATTTCCCAGGTCGGATTCTCTTCCTGCACGAGTGCCACCACCTGCTTCAGCTTCTCCTATATAAGAGATGCAGTCTAGCTTTAACTGGTGCTAGACCATCAAGATATTGGCCCCCTGCTGAAGCATCCAGCCAATCAACAGCACAGTTAGCACTGGCTGAACGTTGAAATCATTTAAAACAGCAGGCAGCACAAAGTTGGCATGCTGCCTGCATTACATTGAACGGGCAAGGGTTGATCCCGATCCTGCGCCCGTTTTTAGGGTCTATCGAATTTAGTCCCCACGGTGTTTCAATCCTGATTTTAAAAAGCACCCCTTATAGTGGAGCCACGGGTGGGAACTGTTGACAGATTTCACTGTATTTGACTGGCTACATCTGTCGACTTAAATTTTTCAGCGGTGAGTCTTGTTCAGAAAAAAGAGAGGTTGCTTTGTCTTCTGACCTGTCATGAATGCAGGAAGCAAAAACAGGCTGCTGTGAGGGAATCTCAGCAGGGGAACTCTTAACAAATGAGAGGCAGATATTGACAGACGGTCTGCAGTTTTGGTGATGAATGTATTTCATACACTGCTGCTCAAGGTCACTTCATGTTCAAAGCATTTACCAATCATCAAAACATCCTAGGTTTTCTGATGCTGTATTACACTGTGAAGCTCAAAAATCAGCTAAGAGACACTCCACCACACTCCAAGTCTCTTCTTTGAAGAAATAAGTTAAAATGACAGCCTCTCTTTCCAGGATGTTTATCTCATCTTCAGCTTTAAAAATGTGTGCAATATTTGCATAATTGCTCTCTATTTTCTTTTTCCTATTCTGAAGGTGCTAACTATTGCTGTGCTGCAAAACTCACGTGTGCTAGCACCCGCCATATCTAAATACCCATTCAAAGTAGACATTAATTGCTTGGGAAGCCTATAGGAATCTCGTAGTCTACGTTAAGACCAATTTTGTTTTCCCCATGTGTACACTTTCCAAACAATCACTAAGTCATGTTGATTACTACGGCTGATTTTATTTTCCTGTCCTGAGATCAGCGAACCCCATCACAGGTAGGACCTACCTGAAATCATCACAGTTCACCAAAGGGAGCCACCTTTTGAATATAAATTTAAATAACATTGCATTAATTGCTGCTCCTGCGTTTACCCCTAAAGCATGGAATAAATTGCCAGGGAAGGCGATTGAAGTGGATTCAAGAGGTAATTTGTTGCATTTCTGGATTGAAAGATTATATGATGAAGGAAAGAGGTGTTCAGAGCTATGAAAAACATAAAGATTTGTTGATCCTAACCTGTTTCTTAAAAATTCCAAAATTAATGTTTAACTAGAACCTTCAGTATATAGAAACAAAAGCAAATGCTGGAAATCCAAGTTCAAAACAAGAGTTTGGAAATTCATCGATCAATTGGCATCTGAAAGTCAAAAGACAGGTTAATACTTCTCAAAGAAGTACAGGCAGTTATTAAAATGAAACGATACATGCTGTTAGTTCTTGTTTTGTACAGATTTTTCAGTTAATCAAAACTAGTTCACTTGCTGGTTGGTATAGACCATTGAATTGATTTTCCTACTTGTGTTCCTGACTCGGGTGTTTGCAATGTGACTGATTTCATCCTTCACTCAGCCATCAGAAGTGCCAAAGCTCACACTCTGAAAGTCTTTTTCAAGATATCACAATCTGATTCATGCCCTATCCAATGACTGTGTGCAGTGTTGTCAACAGTAAGAAAAGTTGCCAAAATATTTTCCCCTCGTAGCTTTGCCAATCATTTACCACAAAACCAGTAATGATTTAAAGCGGTCTAATTTCTGAGAATTAGGATTATTGGGATCTATAAATTGTACTATTCACCTTTTAACCTATGTTGAATCTGTCACCAAACGGGAAATGTCTTGCATCCCACTCAAAGGCTCACATTACAAGAAAGAAAAATTTAGTTGAAACATTTTTCTGTCTCCAGTATGTTTGAATCTCCATGGACTTACTGATGTTGCAGATTTTGATTGTGTAATAATCATATTAAAATGCTTGATCTTTGAAGAGGCTAATTTTTGCACAAATCCATCAACAATTTTCCATGTAACCTCTTGTCTTGCTATACATTAAAGCAACAAAAATGCATGTCTCAGATCTCTTTGTCTATGTTACTTCCTACAGACCATTCCTGGCCACAGTGGACCAATAACTGCAGTGTCCTTTGCTCCTGATGGACGGTATCTAGCCACATATTCCAATGCTGACAGTCACATCTCATTCTGGCAGGTATGCCTCTATTGTTCTTTTTTGTTGGGCATGCTTCACAAGAAGATTTCTTGAATTTTAAAGGAGGCTGCATCATTTTGCACTAGACCCCAGGAAGTTAGGCTTCAGGTGACTATCAAACAGAACTGGAGCTAGAACTGAAGTCAGGCTAGGGGAACTACGTGAAGGACTAGGACCATAGAGATTTACAGGAAATGCTTTCGCTCCTAGGTAAATGGATGAGATCACCTATAAACATCACAAAACAAAGTTAATCAGTAACAGTTAGCATTTTTGAGACAGAGAAAGCTGTTACAAGAGTAAATGGTTGCATTTAAATAAAGTGGATAGTGAGACCTCACGATTAACTTGTATTACCATACTGAACCGAACCCCAAGAGTGGATGGAACACTGGACAAAACCCCAATATTTAATTTTAATTTTATAAGACTGTGAGGAAAGTTACCTCGCTCCAGGAGTGAATTCACACAAAAAAGGGATATGGTATATTAAAACAAACTTTATTACTGACATAATATTAACATATCTTTAATATCGCACAAGAAAATAGCTTACAATTACCCCTTAAACAATACGAATCATTACAGTGACACAATAACCCTTAACTACTAACTTTACTCTCACTAAACAACAGAACATACAGTGCAGAACGAGGCCATACAGCCCATTGAGCCTGCACCTACCCACTTAAGCCCTCACTTCCGCCTTATCCCCGCAACCCAATAACCCCTCCGAACCTTTTTGGTCACTGAGGGCAATTTATCATGGCAAATCCACCTAAGTTGCACGTCTTTGGACTGTGGGAGGAAACCGGAGCACCCAGAGGAAACCCACGCAGACACGGGAAGAACGTGCAGACTTCGCACAGACAGTGACCCAGCGGGGAATCGAACCTGGGACCCTAGTGCTGTGAAATCACAATGCTATTCACTTGTGCTACCATGCTTCGATCTCGGATATCAATCCACTTTTAAATGCAGTTAGCAGACCCAGGTATACTTGCTAAAGAGATTTTCTTTGAGATTGTTTTAAGAGATAGACCTGAAACCTGTCAGAACAATGCAGGATCTTTAGCTGAAGTCTTCAGAAACTCTCTTTACAGGTTGACTTCCAGGAATCAACTGAGCCATCTCTGCTTCTCTGCTAAAATGTCGGGTACTCTAGCTCCTCCCATTAGTTACATCAGCTTACCAAGCTGAAACACATGTTTCCAACTATCTACTCCCCAGGGATCCCTCTTAATCCAAACAAAAATCCATTAGCCCAAGCATTTAAGATGCTTTAATTACACCTCTTGCTCCCAAAATGCCTAGCTGTTTTGCAAACCAGGATCTTTAAAAACACCAGAGCAGCAGTCATACGCACACTAACCCAGGCTTTTAACCCTTACTGCACGAAATACATGTAATAGAATGGCGTGATTCAGCCACCGTATTACGCCCGACACAGATCCGGGTGCGACGGGTGAATCCCGGGAGTGTTACAAATCGGCCTTTGCATCAGGCGTTGGGCCGGGTTCATTACGCCCAGTGCGGTCTGGATCACACCATTAGGCTCATTTAAATATCCCAATGCTGCATTCACCTGGCGGGTGAGAGTTAACGGCTGCGCATGCGGGCTGATTAGTGCTGGTTTCCACAAGCGTGGACATGGCATGGTGGCACATCCTGGGGTCTCCCCCGGGTGGCCGGGGACAGGGCAAGGTAGTACCCTGGTTCTCAACCGGCACCCTGGCAGTCCCAACCTGGCACTGCCATAGTGCCCTGTTTGGCACTGCTATGGTGCCTGGCTCCCAGTGCCCAGGTGCCAGGTCAACACTGCCAAAGGGTCAGGGCCTGAGGGGGGGTCTATGTCCATGAAAGATGGATGAGGGGAGCTTTGAAGGAGCCTCTGAGAAGTTGTGGGGTCCTGAAAGTGGGGGTGTGGAGATTGGGGCAGCCTTTAAAAATGCGCCCCGATCTTTGAGGTGCCATTCCTGCTGGCGAGTTCAGCTCCCCAGTGCCAGAAACATTTCAAAGTATGGCCTTGACCAGGGAGAAACTCCCCAATTCCCCAAAAAATGGATAAGTGCCATTGAATAGCGATCTTCATCTCATCATTGCAGCCACAGCGAAGCATCATACCAAACGGGCCAGAGATTGCACTTTAAAATCAAAAATATATATATTTAATTCAGGCATTTTCATAAAAGCAAACCGAAGCAGAAGAAAAATCGTACACCATTAACAATATAAATAATATACTCGCACTCTGCCCCCCCCCGATCCTCCTTAAAGAAGTGAATGAGCGGCTTCCACCTCCGAGAAAACCCATCAACTGACCCTCTCAGGACAAACTTGACCTTCTCCAGCCTCAGGAATTCTGCCAGAGCACTCACCTACACCCTGGATTTCGGCGGTTCTGAGTTCCTCCATCCAAGGCAAGATCCATTTCCGGTCTATCAGCTCACAAACCCCTGCCCGAACCCAAACCACCCCATATCCCTTTTTGGGCAAGATTCCAGCCCGTGTCACGCAACTCTGCGGGCCCACCCTCGGCTGTCCACCGTCAGGGATCCTCTTCCAACTGCGCCAGACCAACCACACCCTTGTCAGCAACCCTCCCCGCCGTCCACCCCCAAACAAAACCTTAACCCAGCCCCTCCTGGCAACCCCCCACCCCCACCCCACTGCACTCCCATTAACTAGCCTGCCCAGCTAGCATGGTGTGTCCCGCTCAAGGCCTGCAACCACCCTACCCCCCCCAATTTCCTTCCCTCCCTCCCCACTCCTCCAACAAGCAGCAAAAGTTGCACTCACCCTTGATGTTCCCCCATGAAGGGCCTGCCCTCCAAAAACCCCACCATCACAAAAAAAACACTTCAAAGGGAAATGTTTTCAGAGAACAAACAAACACTCGCACAAACTCTCCCAAAGTTCCATGTTCTCACTCTCCTGCCAGTCCATTGTCTCTCATGAACTCCACTCCATTGTCTCTTCTGGCATGCCAAAATAATACTCGCGCTCTGAAGAGTCAGAGGCAGGCAGGCCGGGTACAGCATGCCAAACTTCACCCTCTTCTTAAAGAGGGCAGCCTTTACCCGGTTAAACCCGGCCCTCCTCTTCACCAGTTCTGCACCCAAATCCTGATACACCTGCAACTCATTCCACTACAGGTGCCCTTCCTCGTCTGCTTCACCCACCGTAGGATCTACTCCTTATCCAGAAAGCAGTGCAACCGCACCGCCATCGCCCTTGGTGGCTCGCCCGCTTGTGGCCTCATCAGCGCCCTGTGCGCTCGGTCGACCTCCAGGGGCTGGTCAAAGGCCCCCTCCCCCATAACTGCTCCAACATTTTGGTCACGTACGTGCCAGTGTCCGAACCTTCAATGTCTTCGGGCATCCCAACGATCCTCAGATTTGTCTTCTGGAGCAATTCTCCAGATCCTCCACGTTTTCCTTCAGCCTCTTCTGGGTCTCCCACATCACCCTCACCTTGGCCACCAATGAGGCCAGCTGCTCGTTGTGTTCCCCACCGCCGCCTCTACTCGCTGCTTTATTGACCACAGGGTAGGCAGAAAAACTCCTTGCCTCCGCCATCTTATCCTGTGGCACATCACGAAGACCTCCTGTTCCCGCAGCTCTTTTCCTCTCGCCCACTCCTAGCTCGTGGATCCATCCACCAGACACAACAGAGGAGTAACACCTTCCATAACTACTCCTGCACCTCATGCCATTAAAATCGTCGCCCTTCGGGTTGAGAAAAGACCAGAAAATACCGCCTTAAGCAGGGGCCACGAAATGTTCGACTGCTCACTCTATGGCTGCCACCGGGAATCTCCGCACTTTAACATTTTTCCATTGAATCACGCTCACAATCTCTGTAATTTCTACATTCACCACACCTGAAGAACATCTGTTGAAACTATTTAAACAGGATGATGGGGAAAGTTAGAGTAGGGAATAAGGCTGTGTATAAGAAGAGAGAGGATAATGCGAGTAATCAGGAGAAGACTAAGATTGCAGTCTTACGCAAAGTGTTGCTTGGTCCACAAAGGAAGATCGGGCTATCAGATAGAAAAGTTGAGAGAACAAAGACCAAAGTGGATGGGTGTCATAAAATGATGCTACTTTATATTAAATTTGACTTTTTCCTGAAGATTATGTACCTGCACCACTACAGACATCTATGCCTACAGCACAACCCCTTGGCACATTGGAGATTTGGATTTTTATATTAATAATAAAATCCTTTGAAACTCAGCGTTACTTTTGCAAAATCATTTGGCAAGGCAGATACTCAAAGCATGTACAGCAGACTTCAGAAGCTGCATACAAAAACTTGCAGTGGCTACCTGTGGAGTATGAGGAACATAATCTGGGTTGGTACTATCTTTATTATGTTATTTGGTTGATTACCAGCATGTTCATGGTTTCTAGCATTGGGTATTTTTATTGGTATTTGCCAAGATTCTCTGTTCGTGGGCATTAACTTGTCTGGCTTTTTTATAATTAATCTCATGCAGGGTGAAAAAAACAGAAACATTTTTTAAAATTCATTCTTGGGATCTGGGCATTGCCGGCTAGGCTAGCATTTGTTGCCCATCCCTAATTACCCTTGAGACAGTGCTGATGAGCTGCTTTCTTGAACTGCTGCAGTCCATGTAGTGTAGATACACCCACAGTGCTGTTAGAGGAGGAGTGAAGGAACGGCAATATATTTCTAAGTCAGGATGGTGATAGGCTTTGAGTAGAACTTCCAGGGGACGATGTTCCTATGTGTCTGCTGCTATTTTGAAGATTGTGTCTCAAACAATACGCCATTTTTATCACAATATCTCATGGAGGTTTTGCTAGGACATTCAACTTGGCTGATTTATGAAAATTGAGTTGAGTACAGACAAATACAAGTGCTCCATTTTCGAACTAAAATTTAAAGCCATATCTCCTCCCTGGATTGAATAGGATATGCTAAAGAAGAAGTTGAATGAAACTGATGGCTCACCGCTCACCATGTACATTCCCCACATTCTCAGGCACTGACGTGTAGATCCTAACCACATGCTCCATAAAAGATGAGTGTCCTTTCTACTGATGTTGAAATTGTTGCAGCAGGTTGCCCTCCCAGGATGCTTAGGGATCGAAGCCACCACTGTGTGGTTAGAGATGGCCTTCTGGCAGGAGCATTCAGCCAGTACGGCCAGACAATAGGTTTTCCTCCGGAGAGGCAGTTTAAGTTTTACTAGCCTGGGCCTTCACTCAAGGGAACAGTCTCAGGCCTGCTCAATTCTTTCTTGTTTCCAACTCCATCAGAATGACCAACCACCTTACTGAGGTAAAAACAGGGTTCCCCACACGAGATTTTAAAAAGGTTTTAATACAACTGACTCTGCCTTTTAGCTGGTGGCTGGACTGGAATTCCTTGCAGTTCAGTCTGGCTGTGAAGAGAGAAGGGTCTTTACTTTGAATCTTCAGAAAGAATCCATGGAATGAGAGAGAGATCAGGGCTGTGACCCTCCAGCTTCTGACCAAAACAAAACTAAAAGAAAAGAAAAAAACACACAGTCACACAGAGGAAGGAACATTCCGGAGAAAACCTCAACCAATCAGCAGGGGCCATTGATAAGGCCTAGCAATCCAAAACAAACCATTGGCTGGCAGCCAAGTCAATCAAGGTGTGTTAGCATTGATCTCCCTTGAATCTGCTGATCTGAAATATAAGCAGCTCTTTGCAACTTGCCTTGCTTGAGGTCATAAGTCAATCCTTAGTTTACCAGCCACTTGAATTAAAGGTGAAGTCTACCTTAAAGGTATCGGCACATTAATTGTCAATGTACAAAAATTGAAATAGCAAAACAACAGAAATTCAAAAAGGAAAAAACAAGGGATAAACAGGTATTAACAGGAGGATCCTTACAATGGCATCTAAACAGATTTCAATGGCACTTACCATGGTGATAGATAGGAGAATTGGATCCAAGCTGTGGAGGGGGAGATTAGAAGTGGGGTGGGATTTCTGGGTGGCAGATTAAAAACACCTGAAAGTGCCTGCATATCGGGAAGTTGGCAGGAACCACCAACTTCCATCTCTAATTCTAAGCAGCTCATCAACTCGTGCAAAATACTCATGGTTTAGGTGGGTATTACATTGAACTATGTTAAACACTCATTGGCTGCTATTTTAATACAGGAATTCTGTATTTAACTCTTTGTACACTGGATTCCCGGGCTTCCTGGATCTTGTCAGGTAAAACAAAGCAAGAGGACAGCAGAAAACAATGGGGCTGATCAATTGACAGCCAAAAAAATCTTCAAATACTGAGATCTGAAACCTGCTTCCTTGGCTAAGAAGACTTGTTTGTTGTGAAAGTGTGCTTTTGTCGCTTTGAAGGTGATTTCCAACACCTCGCAGGTTATTTCTGCTGCCTAGGAATTTGCTACAGTTCTCAGCTGTTGCCTTACACAGCAGCAGCACAACTGCTTCTGAAACTTTATATTGGACCTGTTATGATGAGCAAAAGGAGCAGCAGCAGCAACCTCCTCAACCACCTTCCATTCCACAGGACAGAGGTGATGTCTACAGAGCTCCAACTCACAGGAAGTGAAACTTCCAAAACCGGGTACACAGGCAGAGACTGTGGCAGCACTAGTCCCTCATGAGGCTCAGACATTGCTGATGTTAGCAGCTTCCTGAAAGAATGAACCAGGTGGGCATGCCCATAATTGTTTTCCATCCAGGGAGTTTCTGGTGATATTTGTTGGATCTCACAAAGTGCTGCACACATGTGCACTTCACAAAGTGCTGCACACATGATGCCATGTTGATTATGCACCTATTTGCAATTTGGTGAAGCAAGTCAGACAGAGAGGGCTCTCAGATTTTCTAATCGGGCTGGGATTCTCACAGGTCCGGAGAGACCGAGATTGAACACGTGGCAATCAAGACACCCTCAGACCAACGAGTAGCATTGTGTCCATTTCTGGGTGCTACACTAAAGGAAGGATGGTGAATGTTTTGGTGAGAGTGCAGAAGGAGTTTACAAGAATCCCTACAGGCAGAACAAGGCCATTCAGCCCGTCGAGTCTGCACCAATCTCCGAAAGAGCACTCTGCCTCGGGCCACTCCCCCACACTATCGCCGTAACCCGATGGCCAATCCACCTAACTTGATGGTTCTAGGGATGAGAAACTTCAGTTATGAGATTAGAGAGGTTGAGATTGTTCTCCTTAGGGGAGCAGGCCAAGAATATATGTGATAGAAGTGTTCAAAATTATGTGGGATCTGGACAATCTTCTCTTAGATAGAGAGAAACTGTCCCTGCTCGTGAAAGGATCTAGAACAAGAGGGCATAGATTTAAAGTGATCTGCAAAAGAGCAACAATGATGTGAGAAAAAAACATCCACACATTCGCCAATCGAATGGGGTTACACTCTTTTAATGGTCTGCAACTACTGAAAGATTGTCTTGCATGCCTGTGCAGGAAATCGGGAAGTGACCATGATGTATTTGCCCTCTTTCAATCATGTCTCCCAAAGAAATTCACACCTGAAAGCAAATTCTGTGGGATGGTTCCATGGAAACCAGGGTTACCATACAAAAATGTGGCTGGTGACACCAGTGTGGAACCCAAGCACAAGTGCGTGGAAAACGTACAGCAGAAACTATATGGGCACAAGAGTTATGATTGAGAGTACAAATGGGAGTTTGCAGATGCAGTTAAGGTACCTGGACAGACCTGGGGTGTCCTTCAATATTCACCAGCTGAGGTGTCTGGGATGATATTGGTTTGCAGCGCCTTGCACTAAATGGTGCACCAACGACTGGCCATATTAAAGCAGATCAGACAGTATGTCGATTGCTGCTTGCAGTTCAGCGTAAGGAGTCTATCTGTTTGTTGGAGAGAGATGTTAGTGAAAGGGGTATAAACAAAGCTTCATAAATTTGATAAAATAACTTGACAGAGGAGATTTAATATGAATAAGATAAACAAAATAAACCTTAAATAGTTTTACATATTCCAGTACACTTTGACAGAGGGCACAGATGCAGCAAGTGAGGGTCAGTTTTATGCCGGATATGAGGAAATATTTCTTTACAATCAATGGATGGATTAATTTGCTGGAAAATGTTCTTGAGATCACAACATTGGACCCATTGACAGACTACAAAGATCCTGTGACGGATCCCTAGTCTATGCTGAATTAGCAATTTCAATTGACCTCTACATTCCTGGCTGATAAATTGGGCTCAGCTGTGATGCCCCTGCCTCAGGTGAATAGTTATAACCTCTCCGAGATTTAGAAGATCCAGTAAGAGACTTAATTTCTGATTCATTAAAATCTAGACGAGCTTCTTTAATAAATCATTTGCTTAATTAAAAATTGTATTTTTAAATTAAGGTTCATTTCCAAACGTTTCAATTTCCAATGGTAATCATGACTCTGATCTCAACATAGAATTTACACTTTTATCAGCTCCTCCATAATCCATCAGACAATCACTTTCCGTCACTTGTTCTCTGTTCATCAATTAGTTGTCTGCACCAACAAAATTCACCCCTGAGTTTCCATTCATACAGGCAGGAAGTTAAGAAATATTGATGATCTTACAATGCAGATGATTCAAACAAAAAACATAAAAGCATCTTCACTGAATTAAAATTTATGACAAGGAAATAAACGATGAGTATTATTCAAATTGAGAAAAATACTGGTCAGAACCTTTGCTCTTTTAACATGACAATCAGACCCTAATCAGCCTCCTGCCCTTCACAAATTGTTGTCCATATGAATGTTTGGATGTAATTATGAATTGCAGAGTTGTTGTACTGTCAGGTAGAGTATACCACTTGCATTTGAAATGTGACCTAGGGCTAGATTCTCTACAGTTATTAATGTAAAAAAATGAGTGGCATTAGTCATCTTCCAAGAGTGATTACTCAACATGAATTAAAACGATTCTGAAAATGTCACTGACATTTTACCTCTGCTGCTGGAGTGCGACATTTAGATTCAATGCTATGAGTCCAGGGTTACTCGAGATGAAACTTGTTCCTTCACCCATGGAAACCAGTGTTTAAATCCAGTTCGGCAAAATATGATATCACTCTTCTAGCTACTGGTTTCTGAAGGTTGCAAGTGACTTTAATTGCCTTGGCTTCATTTCTGTCTACAGTGGCCAGATGCTGCCTCAGCACTTGACACATTATATATGGCAATAGTCTGGTGAACTAAACCTGAGAGGAGTGAGAACAAAACTCAAACTGGCACAGCCAGGGCAATATCTTAACTTATGAGGTACCAAGATTATTGCTGACCCATATCTCATAGATAGCAGCTGTGGCTTGGTGGTGGCAATCATAAGACCATAAGAGACAGGGGCAGAAGTAGGCCACTTGGCCCATCGAATCTGCTCTGCTATTCAATCATGGCTGATATTTTTCTCATCCCCATTCTCCTGCCTTCTCCCCATAACCCCTGATCCCCTTATTAATCAAGAACCTATCTATCTCTGTCTTAAAGGTATTCAGTGATTTGGCCTTCACAGCCTTCTGCGGCAAAGAGTTCCACAGATTCACCACCCTCTGGCTGAAGAAATTCCTCCTCATCTCTGTTTCAAAGGATCGTCTCTCTAGTCTGAGATTGTGTCCTCTGGTTCTAGTTTTTCCAACCAGGGGAAACATCCTCTCCACGTCCACCCTATCCAGGTTTTGCAGTATCCTGTAAGTTTCAATAAGATCCCCGCTCATCCTTCTAAAATCCAACGAGTACAGACCCAGAGTCCTCAGCCGTTCCTCATACGACAAGCTCTTCATTCTAGGGATCATTCTTATCAACTTCCTCTGGACCCTTTCCATGTCCAGCACATCCTTCCTTAGATACGGGGCCCAAAACTGCTCACATGGGGTCTGACCAGGGCCTTATACAGCCTCAGACGTACATCCCTGGTCTTGTATTCTAGCCCTCTCGACATGCATGCTAACATTGCATTTGCCTTTCTAACTGCCAATTGAGCATGCACGTTAACCTTAAGAGAATCATGAACAAGAACTCCCAAGTCCCTTTGTGCTTCTGATTTCCTAAGCCTTTTCCTATTTAGAAAGAATCTATGCCTCCATCCCTCCTTTTCCACATTGTATTCCATCTGTCCCTTCTTTGCCCACTCTCCTAGACTGTACAAGTCTTTCTGGAGCCCCCATGCTCCCTCAATACTTCCTGTCCCTCTACATATCTTTGTATCATCTACAAACTTAGCAACAGTGCCTTCAGTTCCTCCTTCCAGATCGTTAATGTATATTGTGAAAAGTTGTGGTCCCAGCACCGACCCCTGAGGCACACCACTAGTCATCGGCTGCCATCCTGAAAAAAAACCTTTATCCCCCCCCTCTCTGCCTTCTACCAGTCAGCCAATTGTCTATCCATGCCAGGACCTTACCCTTATCACAAGGGGCTCTTAAGTATTTAACAGTCTCCTTTGCGGCACCTTGTCAACGTCTTTCAGGAAATCTAAATAAATCACGTCCACTGGTTCTCCTTTGTCAAACTTCCTTGTTACCTCCTCAAAGAACTCTTAACGGATTTTTCAGACATTGACAAAGCGGCGCTGACTCAGTCCTATTTTATCATGCACTTCCAAGTACTCTGCGATCTCATCTTTAATAATGGACTCTAAAATCTTACCAATGGCTGAAGTCAGGCTAACCGGCTGATAATTTCCTGTCTTCTGCCTCTTTCCCTTCTTGAACAGCGGTGTTACATTAGCCACTTTTCAGTCCTCTGGGACCCTTCCTACCTCCAGTGATTCGTGAAAGATCACCACCAATGCCTCCACAATCTCCTCAGCTAACTCTTTTAGAACCCTGGGGTTTAGTCCATCCGATCCAGGTGATTTATCCACCTTCAGACCTTTCAGTTTTCCCAGAACCTTCTTAATGATGGCCGCTACACTCACCTGTGCCCCTTGATTCTCTTGGAGCTCTGGGTGAGGAGTTTGTGGGTTCATGTCCCACTGCAAAGAATTAAGCACAAAAACTATGCTTGCATTCTAATGCAGGACTGAGGGTGTGCTATACTGCCAAAAGTACCATTTTCAGTTCAGATGTTAGACAATGTAAAGGATTTCTTGGCACAATTTTGAAGAAGAGCAGGGGGGGTTTTATCTCATCCTGGCCACTATTTATTATTCAACTAACATATTGTTTATAATCTTTATTGTCACAAGCAGTCTGACATTAACACTGCAATTAAGTTACTTTGAAAAGCCCCCAGTCGCCACATTCCGGTGCCTGTTCGGGTGCACAGAGGGAGAACTCAGAATATCCAACTCACCTAATAGCACGTCTTTCAAGACTTGTGTGAGTAAGTACCCGGAGGAAACCCACGCACACACAGGGAGAACGTGCAGACACCACACAGACAGTGACCCAAGCTGGGAATCTAACCTGGGACCCTGGAACTGTGAAGCGACTGTGCTAACCACTGCTACAGTGCGTCACTAAATCAGATAATCTACTCATTATTACAGTGCTCTGTGGCAATTAGCTGCCACAAATTCGGTGCCATGTTTCCTCTGTTACAACAGTGACGACACTTCAAAAGCAAATCTGTAACTCTTTGGCACATCCTAAGTTCTGAAAGGTCCTATATAAATCCTCAGCAACCAGTAGAGCTGGAGGAGTTGCTGACGACAGGGGGACTGGAGAAGAGGGTAATATCGGCGGTTTACGGGGCTATTTTGGAAGAGGAGAAGGCGCCGCTTGAAGGGATCAAGGCAAAGTGGAAGGCAGAGTTGGGAGAGCATATGGAGGAGAGGTGGTGTATCGCGCACACCTCACAAGGATGAGGATGAGCCAGCTCTTTGAGGGGGTAGAAGATGTATGTGAACGTTGGGTGGGGGGGGGGGGGGGTTGTGGGGAGGTGGGTGTGGGGGGGGGGGGGTGTGGGTGGGGGGGGTGTATGTTTTGGTACTGTCCAAAGTTGGAGGATTACTGGAAGGAGGTTTTTAGGGTAATCTCTAAAGTGGTGCACGTGATGCACGTGAAACTGGACCCGGGCCCTTGGGAGGCCATATTCGGGGTGTCGGACCAGCCAGGGTTGGAGACTGGTGCGGAGGAAGCTGTTGTAGCCTCGCTGATCACCCGAAGGTGGATATTGTTATGGTGGAGATCAACCTCTCCACCCTGTGCCCTGGCGTGGCGGGGGGACCTGCTGGAATTCTTGACTCTTGAGAAGGTCAAATTTGAACTGAGGGGAAGGATGGAGCGGTTCTACAATTCATGGGCATTATTCATTATGCACTTTCGCGAATTGGATTACATTGTACATTAGGGGGGTTGGGGGCTGGGAGGTTTGGGGGCAGGGGGCTGTATGTGTTAATGGTGACTATGGGTGATTCCTGATTCTTTTTTGTGATTTGTTTATGTTAACATGCGGGCTAATGTTTGTGGGTTTGGTGGGAGGATGGGATCGTTGTTATTGATATGGGGATTGACATTACATTCGTTACTGATTATTGTTTATTGTTGGGTGAAAATTTGGGAGACAATGTGAAAAAGGAGGAGAATAAAAATATTAAATAAATTTTAAAAATCCCCAGCAATGAAGATCCTGCCTTGGCAGGTACTTTCTCTCAACGTGTGTTGAGCTGGGAGTTATCACAACACCCACTGCCTGTTTCGAGGATGAAAACCCAAGGTCTCACTATCATCATACTTGTTTGAAATATGTGGGTAGTGGATCTATAGCCACTCCATTACCATATCCTGCAATAGCAACTCATGTTACAACCCATTCCCATATCATGTGACTCCAAGGTCAGTAGAAGGCAGACTAGTTGGACTTTGGTCTGCATTCATCTTCCAATTCCTGTGTGCCTTTCTGATATGTGGGAAATGTCCTCAGAGCCTTGAATTGAAACATTGTTATGAGAGCAATAATGAGGGGCTAGAAACAGGGGACATAAAGGGTAACCAGCTACACACAGATAAATTATAGAGCAGTACAACGCAGATGTGCATTCCCCAGCTGGAGACTTCTGACTCACAGGAATGCTTGAAAGAAGACAATGGGAGACAATTCCACACAAGGAAAAGGGAGAGTATTATTATAAAAGTGAAGCAGTCTGGACTTGTTTTCACATACCTCTGTGCAGCATTGGAATCAAGTGCCCACGGGGACTGGCCATCTTTAGTAATCAGGACTTACTGGAGTAAGGGGCGAGAGGCCCCTTGCATTTCTGTGTTAATATCTAGAATGAAAAGCATCTATTTCTCTGGCCAAGCTCTGGAGAAAGATTAATGCCCCGAAAACCCCAATTTTTCCCTTCCTTGGCAGAACCTTCAAGCATCTGAACTAAATAGTCATTTGTGAGTTTGCACAATGACAGTCCATAAAGTTATATTTCTGCTGATCCTAATGAAATTTGGTGGTTGGGAGACATATTAAACAATTGGGACCAAACCAATATGTGAGGATCTGGTAGGTTAAGAAGATGAACTGGTGTGTTACAAATGACATTTAACATGAAGCAATATGAAGTGATCATGCCAGAGAAAGGAAATAAACAGTGGCAATATAAAATAAGTGATTCTGAGTAAGAAAGTGTAAATGATACACGAGAGAGAACTAGGATACATTGGTAGATAGCTAAATCACACGAAGAGTGTGATGTGTATCAACAATACGGAAATACAATTGAATCTTTGGTTGTTTAGCTTAAAGGAGAGGAAACAATCCCAACAGGTGATAATGAGACTTTATGAACTTGATACCTTGTTTAAGGCATATGGGCTGGAGGAGTTGGATAGTTTGTGATTGCTTACCTGGAAGAATGGCTCAGGAAGATAATTAAATATTTAAGAGAAGAGACAAATTGAACCTTGTTAATATGTTTGAGATTGCCACAAACGCCATAGCCAGAAAACATATGGTCAAGCCTAAAAGAGACAGACATTTTAATTTGGATTGGATTTGTTTATTGTCACGTGTACCGACGTACAGTGAAAAGTATTGTTCTGCGTACAGTTCAGACAGATCATTCCGTACATGAAAAGGAAATACATAGGGCAAACCTAAAATACACAGTGTAAATACATTGACACAGGCTTCAGGTGAAGCATACAGGAGTGTAGTACTACTCAGTACAGAAGATATGTGAAGAGATCGGATCAGTCCATCAGTTCAACCACTCTTTTCGGGAGGGTAAATTAGTCTTTGTCTATGCTCTCAGTTTTCTCTGGAAATAAATTACTTTCTGTCCATCTCGATGATGTAAAATCATTCTATGTAGTTTGATGGCGATGACTATTATCACATATCATGCTATTTCCTAAAATTTTAAAACTGGACAATGACCTTTTAAAATTACAGATGCTATGTATGGCTGTGACCCTAAACAAAAGAGCTATCTGGGAAAATTGTATGGACTTGTGTCTCATTATCTGGGAAAAGATGCCCACCACCCCTCTGGATTGCAGAGACCGAATTCAAAGGGCAATACAGAGATTACAAAGAACAAAGAAAATTACAGCACAGGAACAGGCCCTTCAGCCCTCCCAGCCTGCGCCGATCCAGATCCTTTATCTAAACCTGTCTCCAAAGATTGTTACCTCTCTCAATGGTTGTACATTAACAACCTCGGGAACTAAGACAAAGGAATATTCACCCTTTGTAAAAGCTAAAGTAGAGAGGTGGGAGTCATGTGACATGAGCGCACCGCCGCCCCCCCCCCCCCCCCCCCCCCCCCAAGCTGGGAAAACAAATTATACTGTCTTGCTGTACTGCAAGTCAGTCTTCCGTCTTCCATTTATCAAGCAGCAGCATAGAAAAGGGGCTCTGTCCAGATTTGAATGCTTATCCCCCATCTATGCTGTTTCTACTGGAACTTCTGAACCTTGTACCATTACCGATAAGACTTATACACCTCTGAATGCCTATCTCATTGTGGAAGTCATCTCTATTGGAAAAGTGAATTATCCAGCATCAGTTTTGTGCCTCCTGATCTCAGTAAAGAAATTTACCATTGGGCTTTGATTCTGGACTCATATGAAACAATAACTCTGTGGTCTTTGCCTTATAAATCTTTCTTTCTCTTATCCCTCATTTATTGTGTGAATGCATTGTGGACTATATTGCGGCCCTGTTCTCGTGTTTGAGTGTATGCAAATAAACTAATTCCCTAACCTCATCCTATCACCACTTTGCTGTGGGGTTATTAATAGAAAATGATCACACCAAAACTGAGGGATTGGGAAATATACCAGCGCAAAGGGGAAATCAAAATCTAAATGCCTTTCTGTTCACAGACTGGTGGTGAGAGGAGAAATCAGGGCTCCTATTTGTAACATAGTTGTTTTCTGTGTTGTTTTCATGTTTTATTTTTGATTCATTCCTTTTCTTCTTTTTATTCCTTCACAGATGAACACTTCACTGTTGGGAAGTATCGGTATGCTAAACTCTGCCCCCCAGCTCAGATGTATGAAAACATACCAAGTGCCCCCCGTTCATCCTGCTTCTCCTGGTTCCCAGAATGCACTGAAACTGGCGCGTCTGATCTGGACATCCAACCGCAATGTCATCCTTATGGCACATGATGGGAAAGAGCATCGATTTATGGTTTGAAACCACCACCTTAATCACATGCAACATACTAAAGAAATAAAAATGTGTGTGCTGTTTGCAATGCTGGTTAATGTTTACATTAAGATATTTACGTGTAGATTTTTTTCATGGAATAATTTGCAATGTCAACTTTCTGTGGGTTTTTGAAAAGAGGTAAAATGGCTGCCCAATACTTGTACCTGATTACTAAATATTCATTGCTTATTCCCAACATTGATAGTTTAAGAGTTCAGTTTTGTGTGATTGCACATCATTTCCTTATTCTTGCCAGTGCAAATACAATCTGTTATGGTAAAAGTCTGAAAACTGGAATTGCTTGTATGAAGCCTATCCCTCGCATTGCACCAACATTTAGGTTCCCTTGCAGCTCTCCTTGAAACATAGTGGAAGGTAATAGAACAAAAGTCATGTTTTCATTGTCAATAGTTGTTGGACTACGAAGATAGTTTCTGAATAATCATCACAATGGTGCACTGGCTTTCAACAGATCTTTCACCTCAAGGACATAGACTTGAAATAAGGCAAGACCAGAGGGATAGAGGATCCTATGTGGCATTACTTTGTGAACTCTCAGCCCACTCCTTAGTGATAGTGGAGCACAGCACGATACTGTCCTAGTTCGTAGCCTCATGACTCAAAAAGCTCAGTTAGATGGCTATTTGAAGTGGCAAATAGCTTATGGCTGCAGTAAGGTGTACTCATCTGAAGCATTATTCCACATTTAACAATTCTGTATCCAACGTTCAAGTTTTTGACAATGAGAGTGGGTAACGAGGATGGGAATTTGTTTCACTTCCAACAACTGCTGAATAGTGTAATGGACAATTTGACCTGGTTCCTTGCCATTCTCTAAGACATTCGCCTCTGTTTGCAATTGATCTATCACACTCCGTTAAGGAGCTTTCTTCATTTATTTTGAAGTTGTTAATTTGGGTCTCAATACTGCCAACTCCTAACAACACTTTCATGAGTTTCAACATTTTCCACCGTTTTATCAGCCTGCTGAGGGTGTGACGTTTCTGTTCTTTTATGGGCGAACAGGAATAACTGGCACAAGGTATAGCATCTAGCAATAAACCTCATCCTTCGCAACTAACCACAGAGTTTGGAAAAGTTTCCAGTTATTTGATATGTGAAGGTGTATGAAACTTAAACCCTGAACCAGACATTCAGTTCAATACTCTGTTGAATCCCTCTTTAGTTCTACAAAAGTTCATGATTATGTTTCATTCAGCAATTACAATAAGAATATGTTTCGTGCAGCTCTCAAGTACTATCAAATGGTGACATATTGAGCATGGTGTATTGCATTTTTCCTTTTAATTAACATTCCAGTACAATGAAACTTCTATATGCACACAGTCCTTGCTATACACTGGTTCCTGTAAATGAATGGAGCAAAAGGTAGTGAACTGAAAAATATGGACTGTCAAACTTGCAGGGCTGTGCAAATTTGCCTGTCACTGATGAATCTAACACTTACTGTTGGGAATCCTGTTGGATGCCTTCGGATAGCATTGCAAGGAGAATTGCCTGGCAAGTGTTGTACTACCAACTTCACAAATTGCCAGTTTCCTGAAATATTGAACACATTTCACCAGTTTACATTTGTGGCGCCCAATCCGTGTTTTAACATGGCTCATGCATGTTGTGACTACTGTCAGAGAGTCTGCAAACAGAGGAAAGGATCTCGATATTGTGGGAGTCAGGTAAAGCTAACTTAACCTGGACCTCACTTTCATCTGAACATGGGATCTTTCCCAAACAAGAACTTGTAACGGGGTAGCTGAACTGCAAAATCAGTGGTCTGAAGATACCCCTTGGGTACATCCTTTGATTTGTGCTGCTGCCTCAATTATTAAATGTTAATAATAAAAATATGAACCCTAAAACACAAAAGCTAAATGTCAACCACCACCAGTCAAAACCAATAAGAACAATTCGCAGTACCCGGCTTCCGGGGTTCAGGTATTAACAGACGTCTTTCCTGCACTAAGGTTCTACAATACCTTTCATTCAAGCACATCTGGAGTCTGTCTTGGGTATGTTCTTCCTGGCTGACCTATTTACGAATCGGCAATCACTTATCTACAAAATTCAAGTGACAGTGATATCATCAGACTTCAGATTAGATGTACAAAAGGCTCATATTTCATAATCCCAGGAACCTTGTTAGGTTGTTATTCATCTCTAACCATTTCTCTCAAGCGCCCATTGCGAAACCGAAGAAGATAATCGACGTGCCTCCGGTTAGTTTCATAATTTTATCTTTCAGATGTTGATATTTTAGCAGTTTCTCATGCTTTCTCCAAAGCATTACTGTTATCCTCAAACCGTACTGTCACATCCACAACCGCAACAGTATCATCTTTGACGAGTACCAGGCATGGTTTCCGCAGGCCATCTCCGGCGAGAAGTCTCAGCTCGAGGAAGGATTCCCACACGAATCTGGAGATGTTGCAGTTAAACCAAAATTTTGTTGTGTCTCTTGATCCCACATTTTTTAGGAACAGGCAAGCGCCAGAAATGTGAGCAGGAAATTTAAAGGGGGCCTCACATCTCCTTTATGATTTAATAGTGCGCAGTCGCCCCTGTGGCAGTGTAAATCTTGTGTGGTATAGGTTGCGTCATAGTAGAAAGCCGTTGATAAGTCTTGATTGTTATTGTAGCTCATTTTAAGCCAAGTGTTTGAGGAATAATCATTGCCGTAGTATTTTATCCCAGTTCTTTGTCTCTGGGGTTTGGCCCATTTAATGAATACAAACTGCAAATTTATTGACCAGATTTGGGAGTACAGGCGGGTCAATGCCTGCCCCTTCCATGTCCCTGGCTTTGGTGGGTACATCAGTTTCATGCATCACTGTCACCATGCTTCTCTTTCAAGATGTCCTCAGTTTTCCTAAGAACTTTTAGGTCTCTCAGGGATTCGATTTCCACCCAGTTGTTCACCCGAAGGAGGTTTGGTTGTCAGGCAACCATTCCAGTTCTTCCAGTTTCCATATGGTGGCGGATGGAATTTGATGTTCCAGTTTAGATGGACTAAGTCCTCCATTACTATTCCTGCTGTAAAGCATGCCATCCAAGATGCATTGTGGAAGGTGAAGGATGTCCTTTACAGCATTTTTTATGATATGGTGAAACTTGATGAGAGTGTTCTGAGATACTTCTGCAAGGATCAAAGGAAAGTAAATTCTTGGAATCTAAGGATTTCAATCCTTTGGATAGGTCTTAAGATCTGCAGCTCTCAGGCTCTCTATCCAGTTTTTCAGCTTGGAACCCCACTGTTCCTTAATCACCTCCGCCCAGGGGTCAATTCTCACTGCCAGGTACTTTTCCATAACTCTAGGTGGTATGTATGTGATCAGGCCACCTCTGAGCTACCCATTTTCCATGAAGTTATACTGGTAGGTCTTCCCCTTATATTTACAGTGGAAGCCTTTGGTCTGTTACTGACAGCAGAATTAGTTACTGTCATATTTAGCTGGTTTAGCTCACTGAGCTAAATCGCTGACTTTTAAAGCAGGCCAGCAGCACGGTTCGATTCCCGTACCAGCCTCCCCGGACAGGCGCCGGAATGTGGCGACTAGGGGCTTTTCACAGTAACTTCATTGAAGACTACGCGTTATAAGCTATTTTCATTCATTCATTCATTTTAAATCCTTCAGAGCAAGTGTATCAACTGTTTTCCCCACTTAAATATCACACCGTGTATATTATTGCATTATCTACATAGATATGGTTACAGGTTTATTCATGTAGCTAACACAGATCTCGGCCCAAACAACTTCAGCTGCTTCATCAATGATCTTCCTCCCATCAGAAATGGTGATGTTTGTTGAAGACAGCACAATGTTCAGTACCATTCACGACTGCTCAGATATTGAAACAGTCCATGTCCAAATGCAGCAAGACCTGGATAATACCCAGGCTTGGGCTGACAAGTGGCAAATAATATTCATGGCCACAAATGCCAGACAATCACCATCTCCAACAAGAGAAGGCCTAACCACCACCCCTTGACATTCAATGGTATTACCATCGCTGAATCCCCCACAGTCAACATCCTGGGCATTGCCATTGACCCGAAACTGATCTGCACTAGCTTTGAAAATACTGTGGCTACCAGAGAAGGTCAAAGGCTAGAAATCCTGCAATGAGTAACACTTCCCAAAGCCTGTCCACTATCGACAAGGCGCAAGTCAGGAGTGTAATAGATTACTCTCCACTTGGCTGGATGAGTGCAGCTCCAAAAAGCTCAACGCCCTACAGGACAAATCAGCCCGCAGGATTTCTGCACCTTCCATAAACTTTCACTCCCTGCACCACCGACGAACAGTGGCAACCATGTGTACCACCAAGACGCACAGGAACTCACCAAGCTCCTTAGGCAGCACCTAATAATCTTCGAACTCCCTTCCTACCTCACCTCAGGGACTGCAGCAGTTCAAGATGGCAGCTCACCTCAACCTTCTCCAGGGCAAATAGGGATGGGCAATAAAAATGCTAGTCTCGCCTTAACACACACATCCCATAAAATGATTTTTTTAAAATTGGCTTGTTGAAAGGGTTTCATGCAGATTTTTTGTATATCTTTGTACGGCACGGCTTTTAAAGCCCATCTACTTTAGGGGTCGACACAGTGGTTAGCACTGCTGCCTCACAGCGCCAGGGACCCGGGTTCGCCTTGGGTGACTGTCTGTGTGGGGCTTGCACGTTCTCCCCGTGCCTGCATGGGCTTTCTCTGGGTGTGCCGGTTTCCTCCCGCAGTCTAAAGATGTGCCAGTTAGGTGGATTGGCCATAATCAATTGCTCCTTAATTTCCAAAGATGTGTAGGTTAGGTTACGGGGTTGCAGTGATGGGGTGGGGTGGGGGAGTGTTCTTTCTGATGGTCGCTGCAGGCTCGATGAGTCGAATAGCCTCCTTCTGCACTGAAGGGATTCTATGATCTACAAGGCTGAGAAGGGTGCTTCTGAATGCTACATTTGGTAATAAAATATCTTGAAATTATTTAAAATCCCGTTCAAATGCATATATTGTTAAATTAAAGAAAAACTATTTTGATCCTGCTCAAACTGTAATGATAACACAAAACCTTGTCCTTGCAGAGGTCATGTGATGCAGAAGATGCCTGTAATTTGAACTAGAAGTCATAAAGAGTATGGTTTGTGCAAAAAAACTGTCACTTGTCTATTCACTTAACAGGAATTTATGACTGAAAGGATCATTAAATGACTGATTACAGTGGGCAGATGCATAATTCCTCTGTGCTAATGCAAGCCTTTTATTTGTCAGATATTCATAGGAGGGCAAGGGCTAAGTTAAATTTTTTAATGAAGGAGAAAATTACCTTTACTAATTCTCGGCGAAATGTTCAGGATTTCTTCAAAGGATCAGCCCCCTCTTAACTTATGCTCCCTCTGGCAAATGGTTATTTTAAATATTGTTTTAATATTTATGCTTTATGGCTATAAATGTCTGTCCAGGATGTTTGTTATACTTGTGCATTTTGAGTTCTATTGTTTTGCACACATACTAAGTTCACTTTGCAGGGGTCTTTGATGAACAAATCCAGAATCATTACATTTTACATTGCAGGGGAAGAGATTATTTTCCCCGTTGGCTTTCTGCCAGGTCTATAAAACTATCCACCTAGTTTCTGCCCTTTTCCTATCGCCATTTCATGTTTTCCTTTCAAACAAATATCCATTGCCCTTTTAAAAATTGACTGCAACTCCTGCTTTTACTACCATTTTTGGTAGGACATTCTATACCCTGACAACCTTTTTGCTTTAAAAATAAAATCCCTCAATCAACCACTTTGTTTTGCTGATTGTCTTAACTAGTTACTGACTCACTGGCCCATTGGAATAGACTTTTTATTCAGCATATCAAATCCTTTCATAATACTCGAGTGAAAAGAGCCCCATTAATTCTCACAATTCAAGCGTCTCACCCTTGTTATAATCTTAATGATCTCTCCTACATTCTCCCTGTGCTTCAACACCCAAAACTGGATAGAATAGTCTGAATGGTGATTTGCATAGGATACTTTATTCCTTCAGTTTTTTAACCCTTTATTTATAAAATTAAAGACTCTTTGTACAACCAATGAGCTTTTAAATGAATAAAAGAGCAGATGTAGAAAAAACATTTACTTCTAAGATAAGGTCCAAGTTTATGACTCGGGTGCATGGTCAGTAGTTAATGTACATCTGCTTACGCATATTCTTCTTAATTTAGGTCCATTATCTTTTTCTATGAAATTATTTTAATTTTAAATAAATGATATCTTCTTTCATGAACTGCTCTCTTTCCAAACTGACTTTATAGATTCATGTATACACCAAAGAACCTTTCTATTTTCTGGAGGATTATTCACCATATAAAACAAAGTTCTGATAATTCAAAACTTTACAGAAATAGCAACAAGTTCTCTATGCTTAGGTGATGTTTATTTGATGTATCGAATAGACAAAGGGAATGGATGTTGTGTTATTCTAAATTAGATAATAATGCAAAATGCTTTTTCCCATCATTGGAAATACCCCGACAATCAAAGTCCAGTGATCAGTAGCAATTGAAAGCAGGTGAGGTGTAAAAGTATCAATTTGAGTAATAAATTTAAAGATTTACATTGCGAGGATTTTTCTCACATATTTGACATTGTGATAAAATGTTTTATTTCCTGTCAGATGGCTAAGCTAGGACATAACCAGGACAGTGCCAGGTGAGCCATGGCCACTAGTGAATTGGTTACAATTGGCCTCCATGTCCCTGGGTTAAGGAGAAATCAACTAAGGTTCCACTTCGAATCATTATCAGCCACCTTTATTAAATGTGTGGGCATCAGACGAGGGCACAGTTAGGCTTGGCTAAGATATGCCACCATGTAAAATAGCCTGCTGATATTCACACTTCAAGCCATCTATAAAGAATAGCTATTAGAAAAATGGTATTTAATGCCAAGGAAGCAGAACCCAGGAAGATTAGATACTTTAGGAAGGGAAAAAAGTAACAGTAAAGGACTGGAAAATGTTACTTAAAGAAAAACAAAAGAGTGTCGCATCATCTTGTGCTCAAATCCTAAAAAATGTAACAAGTGTAAATGATAATACGGGCGATTCAGATGTAATCAGGACAACTGGATTTTGATTTTTTTTAAGAAATAAAATTTGTCACATTGTTTTACTTTGTGTTTTCCAAATTCTATTTTCTCTGAAATATTGGCAGACCGCTTCTAAAATAAATGTTCTTAAATTTCCCTCTCAGCAAACTACAATAATAATTTATATTTATCTAGTGCCTTTACAGTAATAAAACAGCCCAATGTGTTTCACAGGAGCATTATAAAGCAAAATATGACACCGAGCTACTTAAGCATATATTAGGCCAGATGCCCAAAAACCTGGCCAAAGAGATCAATTTCAAAGAAGAAAGGGAGGTGGCGTTGTGCAGTGAAGAAATTCCAGAGCTGTGGATCTCGGCAGCTTAAAGCCAGGACACTAACAGCAGAACAATCAAAATTGTGGATATTCAAGGCCAGAATTGGATGAACGTGAATATTTCAGAAGGTTTCTGGGCTGGAGGAGAGTCGAGATAGGGAGGGGTGAAGCCATGGAGAGATTTGAAAACAAGCATGAGAATTTTAAAATCAAGATGTTTCTTGACCAGGAAACAATATTGTAGGTCAGTGAGCACAAAGGTGATAGTTGAGTGAAACTTTGAGAGTAAGGACATGGTCAGCAGAGTTTTGGATGACAAGTCCATGGAGAGTAAAATGTGGGAGACCAGCCAGCAGTGCATTGATATAGTCAAACGCCATGGTAACAAAGACATGACTGAGGATTTCAGCAGCAGATCGGCTGAGACAGTGGTGAAATCCGGTGATGTTGCAGAGGTGGAAATAGGTGGTCTTAGTGATGGCATGAATAGGTGGTCAGAAACTCATTTCAAGATCTAATGTAACACCAAAATTACAAACAGGTTGGTTTAGTCTCAGTCTGTTGCGAGGGAGAGGAGTTTAGAGCAGAGACCAAAAGCTATGGCTTCAGACTTCCCAATATTTAATTGAAAGCAATTTCCTCCATTCTGTACTGGATTTCAGGTCAGTAGTCCAATAATTTAGTAATAGTGGCGGAGTCGAGGAGAGGTGGTAGTGAGTTAGGGTTGGTTGTCGTTAGTGTACATGTAAAGATTGCACTGAGGTGCAGCAGGTAGATGAGAACCGACAGTCAAGGATAGTTCCTTGTGGGACACCAGAGGTAATGTTGTGGGACTGGAAAGCAAAACCCTGACAAGTGGTACTTTGGTTACAATTCGATATATCAGAATGGAGCCAGGTGAGAGCAATCCTATCAAGCTGGACAATAGTGGATAGCCATTGGAGGAGGCTGCAAACAGGTTAAGTATGATGAGGGAGGTTAGTTTACCTTTGGCATAGTTGTGTGAGCAACTAATGACTATTCTGTTCAGGGAGAGATAAGTGAGGTATTTTTGGTGTTGAGTTGGCTTTAAAATGGCATACCTGGAAATGGAAAGTTGAAAGTATTTCAGTCTTCAGTGGAATTGTAAGTTGGTACAGTTATAGTGGTGCTGGCCACACATGCAGTGGGCAGTTTAACCTGTAATGCTTGCTAGTAAGTGGCATTTGTCTTAGCTGCTTAAACATTTTTTATTACTACAGCATTGTTCTTGTACATACCTAGGAACCATAAGCTTTGACTTTTTCCAATTTGTACCACGGTTTCTGCACTAAATGGGTTGTTTCCCAATAGGAAAAGTGTGTGTACTCCATGCCAGATTGAGAGAATTTGTTTGAATTTCTCAATAGCATGGAATGGAAACTCTGAACCATGTTGCTATCATTCTGTGTCAATACCTTATTGGTTTAAAAACAAGTAGTCAAGTGGGAGGAAGATTGAAATCCAAAATTTTACAGATTTGACTAATGTGCTCAGTGTCTTTTGACCATAGTTTAAGTTAGATTATGGGCTGTATATAAAACATTATTTTGCTGCAAAACTGCTACAAATAAAAGAACACCTTTATTAAAATACACATAATCTATTTTCCAACTAACATATCTAATTGAGTCAATTCTATAAAATACTAATTAGGCAATTCTACACACTAGAAATTGCCTTTTTAATAATTCACAATGCTACAGGTTCGGCAAGGTTTAAGTGATGTTTACATGAATAGAGATTTTAGGGAAAAAAAGCATTGGTCACTCAAACCATTAGTTTAGTCATGGTCCAGAAATAATGTTAGTTTAAAAACCTACCACTTAATACATAGTTTGGATAAAAACCACAAAAGGGGGACATTGCTTTGATTTTGTTTAAAAGGTCATGTATGAATTGTAAATTCCTGTTGAAAATATGTTGATGAGAGGATCTAAAAATCTGTTCGGAAGTCTCAGATTGTTTGTAAGCAGGTAGCTTGGAAATGTTTAAGCATTGTGCATTTGATGTTGCTTTGATATCAAAACAGTCCCAATACATACTGTTGTGTTGTCTGTTATCTTCTACCAAGGTGCTCATCTGCAGTGCAAAGATTGTCTTGGACAATATACAATGAATGAATCTCTCTAGTAAATTATATCAATGTGCAAACATAGTTGTGTAAAGTAGGATTTAGGACCACTTCAGGTGTTTCTTTGGCGTGTGTTCATCCAAGTGTTATCAAATGCCCCATATCCGGATGCAGAGTTGATTCCAGTTATTCTATATTTATTGATGAATAGAATCAAACTGCATCAAAGATTCTAACCAATCTTAAGTCAGGAAAGTTTGAGTTTCTCCCACAACAAAAAAGGAACAGCCGGTGTTTCAAAGTGGTGGTTTCTCCTCCTGCATCTGGTGAAGTTCTGTCATTCCCCTGTTTCCTTAAGGTTGGTCAAATGATGCTTTATTTCATAAATTCCGATGTTGAGAATGTGAGGTAACCTGAACCCCGAATGAATTTCCTCATTCACAGTAATTACTGCCAATCATTATTAGCCTTTTCCCTTCAAATTCATGTCGAATCTCTTTCAGTATTGACACACAATTTCTCCCATATTACAATTGGGAATAAACTGAGCAGTGTTGGTTTGTTTCCATCTGAGAATTTCTTGTATGAAAAATAGCAGGCAACTTGTCTGAATGATTGAGGCTAGTATTACGCTGGAGTCGTACCTTGGACAGTCATGTACATCCTTTCCTTTTAACTGTCCAAAACTCAGAATTTTGCTGAACTTTTAAAACTCTGTTTATCTTGTATTCATTTATAGTTCACATTTTTCTTTTTTGATTATGGTTCCCTCTGAAAATTAAAATGATTACAACAGCCATCTTTTTATAAATTGAATCATACAATTTTACAGCACAGCAGTAGAAACAATTTATTGTCACCTGTATTAACTCTGAAGGAGCTGACCCCTTACTTCTATTCCCTTGTCCTTTTAATTATTTTCTATTTTTCATACCCTTCCCTTTCAAAAACTATTTTGTGTTCTACTCCCAAAACTATTTGGCATAAGACATGTCTAACAACCCCTCTACATTATTTTTAAAAATCTCCCAACCTCTCCCTTCATAATCTTTGTGCTGACTGTAAATTTATACCCTGTATATTGTGAAAGAAAAGGACTTATGGGAGCCAGCTGTATATCAAACAACAGCAAGTTTTCTGAGTTAGACACAACTGAATTGAAGTTTCAGCTTTCTCTAAACAATTGAGAGTAAGTGCAACTTTCCCTTTTTGAGGCTGAACCACAAGTCAGGATCTCATAATCACATCCTAATTGAATCCAGCAGAGTGGCTTGGAAACAGATAACACCAAAGAGAGTGCTAAAAGATCAGATTTGACTGCGTTAGATAAATTTATAACATTTGCTTGGATTGCAAAGGCAAAGATATGACAGACAAATTTATCCCCTTGAAATAAGAAACAAAATTGTTTGTTTAAGCATATAAAAATGTGCATTCTGATTATTTTGATCATATTCCAGTTAGAGCGTATTCTTCTCCCGCCCATCAATATTAAACTCTTTCATTGGGGAGGAGGGATGTCTCCAATTTGAATTTGTAACACTCCTTGCTTAATCCATGAGGTAAATGTGAATAAAATAGTTCCTTATATCCTGTTGCTTTCAACTCCCCCCCCCCCCCCCCGGCCCCAACTCAACTCCCCCATCCCTCAAGATACCCTGGCCAAATCTGGCAAAAATGCACATTTCAGGAAAGCTTGTATTTGAATGTCAGTTAATTGGAATTCAAGCTCTGGGAAATGTAATGTTTGAAAAACATTCCTTTTGGAGTCAAGTGCTTCTTAGAAATTGTGAGTAGTCCTCAACAAAACAGCTGTTTGGCTTGCCGACCAAATATTGTACAATAATATTACCCTTTGTGATTCAGGTCAGAATTACAATATTTCTCTTCAGCTTTGGTGCATACCTGCTGAAAAGTAGTCATTTTGCAAAACTTGTGTTACCAGCTTCATCTTTAGTCAGCATCGTATTTGGATTGGTCATTTGTGTACATGATATGGAATTAACTTGTCTTTGGCTTTCCTCCTCATCTGGGTGTAAAGCAAATTCAGTGATACTTGTAAAGATAATAATTTAATGTCATTTGTTCATTAAAATAGTTGTAAATGTCTCTTTGTCCTGTAAATTATTTGCTTTGCAATTTATCCAAACCTGTTGCTTTTGGTTTCTGCAATTCTATATCTACATGTCTAATTAAAGCAGAATTTCAGTTCAAGTTACTGTTGTTATTTTTCTCACATACCAACGAGATATATTCTAAGATCACATGCTTTAAATATTGAAACTGTGACATGGGTAGTTAGAGGGGAAAACATTCACTGTTTTTATTTTAGTAACCATGATGTGGAGATGCTGGCGTTGGACTGGGGTGAGCACAGTAAGAAGTCTTACAACAGCAGGTTAAAGTCCAACATGTTTGTTTCAAACACTAGCTTTTGGAGCACTGCTCCTTCCTCAGGTGAATGAAGAGGTAGATATGTATGTATTTTAGTAGGTGCTGGATGGCGTGTTTTCTCCTGAAAGGTGGTTTCCATTCATCAACACTTCCTCAGGCAACTTAGTGGGTGAATGCTCACTGTGGGACCCAATCATAAAGACCCAGAAGGTCTCTGGTTAATCCTCAGCATATGCGGAGTTCGCACATTCCTCCTCGAATAAGTAGGGGCACAAGAAGAAAATAAAGTACTTATATTGAAACTGGCACCTTTAAGACATCCCATAGTGGCTCACAGCCACTGAAGTTACTTCCAAGTGCAATTACGTAAGGAAATGTAAAACAATATTGCACACAGCAATGTTCTCCGAACAGTAAATTTGAGGAATAAATTCATTTTTGCAGCTCTTATTGCTTTCCACTTCCTCTGGCCCCTCCAGCTAAAATTGCCAAACCTGGCAAAAACTGTGGGCCAGGATACTGTGGGCCTCTAGAGGGATATGGGTCAAATGCAGACAAGTGGGACGAGCTTAGTGGTAGAAACTGGGCAGCATGGACAAGCTGGGCTGAAGGGCTTGTATCCATGCTGTAAACATCTATGACTCGGATTCTTCGTTGGGCGACTGTGTTCTGCCCGCACTGAATTACACTAGTTTTACGATTGTGGCCATAAAGCAGAATGCAATTCCGTATTTCTTACCAAGCAAATTTATGCATGATGTAGAATACAAGGGGATTCCCGGGGCAATCCCGATATCAGGCCACCATCTTGAGCGGGGGGCCAATAGCGCAGTCTGTCGGCCACCACTCCCCAAGCACGCAAATCAGCCATGACCACCCACACCGTAAATTGGCCACAATTCCGCCCCCTCCTCCACACACACCACAGATAGGCCACTGTCACCCCCTCTTGCCCCCCCCCCCCACCCACCCCCCCTCCCATTGCATGGCAGACCCCCCAGCCCTGGATTATCTCAATGCCCTCCACTACCCCAAGTACAGGGGTGACCTATCCCACCCCTCCTGGGACCCCTGTAAATAGGGGGAACCCCCACTGTGACCTCTGTAATAGGGGGACCCGTTGCCTAAAGGAACTCCTTCCACATAACCCCCCACACACAGACCCCCCCAAACACACAAATGGATTTTACCAGCTGTCAATTACAAACCACTGCTCGAAAGCCATGAATGGTTTGCAGACACCGGAATTGGGAAATACGATTAGGCAAAGAATCGCACGTCAGCCAAATATCGAGGCCGGCGCTGGGCGCCCAATGAATGCCATGCTCTGGCGCATCAACAGTGGCATGAATGCATTCTATGCCGCAATACAGTAAATGCCGTTGGCATATCATTGACAGGCCTGCCCCGGTATTCTCCGGGGCTTCCGTGATGCTCAGCCTCTGCTCGTAGGAATTCCTGACGGCGAGGTTCACTTCTGGCTTTAAAAATCAGGAACAGGAGCAATGGCTGCTGAGGGAGAGAACAGAGGTAGGTCTGGTCCCAGCGGCGCGACCATGGACTGTTGGTCCATGGGATGGCTCCAAGCAACCATGGGCCATGGTGGGCGGTCAGTGGGGTGTGCAGCAAAGTGGCTACCTTGCCGGCCATGATGATGGTAGTCAGTGCCTGGACGTTCCTGTCCCCGGGGGTCACCCTGACGCCAAGGCCCATCCCCTAGTCACCCCCCATTAGTCCCTCCGGTCCTGACAGGCACCGCTCCCCCCCACCACACCCCAGCCTCCATGCCATGAACCAGACCCACTGTTACTGCCAAACCAGGGCCTGCACCCCATAGTGCAGCAGGTATGAATCATAGAGGGGATTGGAGGTGTGGGCGGGGGGGGTTGGTGCAGGGAGGGCGGCCATGGGACGGGTGTCGCATAGAGCGACACCGGCCATATGGGTACACATACCCCACTCCCAACGCCGCCTTCCACCCCACCAAATGCCCTTGCCCTACCCGCAACTGGGCACCATCCACTGGTGGGGCATCATGTGGCACACCCAAGGGCAACATCCATGGTAGCCCCTACAGGAGGGACTGGATGAGGCTGCAGAGTCACCGATAGCCCTGCTGGCAGGGACAGGCACCGGGAACCAATGGGAGCAGGGGTACTGTGCAAAGGGCAGAGTGCCGGGGGAACTGCTGGGTGGGAAGGAGATGTCATTTGAGGACCTGGCGGACTGGGCAAGGGGACCATACAGCATATCTGCCGGGTCAGGGCACACCTGGAACCATGGGGCAATGGAGGAGGACACCCGCTCCCGGTGGCCATCATTGTGACGGTCGTCCTGACTTTCCACCATGCAGTCCTTCAAAGCATTGAATGGTGAACTTTCTGGGATCTCACAACCTTGGTGCATCTGTGCCATCACGGAGGCCCTATCTGCCCGCTTGGCACAATATATCAAATTCAGTGTGGACTGAACACACCAGGATGATGGGCAACAGGTTCACTGCCATCTCCGGCATGCCCCAGGCTCAGGATGATCGGCGGGACGCACGAGGGAGTGGTCCTCACAAACCAAAAGGGATATATCACTCCATGAATGTGCAGCTGGTGTCTGACCACGTGATGCACATCATTCATATCTATGCTTGATACCCAAGCAGCATGCACAATGCCTTCATCCTGGCACACTTCACAATTCCCGACAACATTGAGGCACACCCCTAGCTTAGGCTATGGCTCCTGGGGACACATACCGACACGGGGACTTGCTACAACAACGGCCATGCAGCGAACACGGGTGTGATAGAGGGGTGCATCGGAGTACTCAAGATGCCTGCACTGCTCCGGGGGGCCCTCCAGTATACCGCTAGGAGGGTCTCCCACATCGTGGTGGCCTGCGGTGTCCTCCACACCATTGTGCAGCTGTGGGGCAACATGCTGGAGGAGGGGATGAACAACAGGCCTCGTCTGATGAGGATGTGTGGGATGGGCAGGGCATGGGACCTGGGCAGGCACAGAAGGCCACACACCATGTGTGCCAGGGACTGTGTGCAGAGGACGCTCTCATCGTCTCCAGGTTCACTGGCTAGGGGGCTTGGCCGACAGTGGCATCCATATCCCACCTCTTCCCTGCACCATCCATGCACCCCACCTGCTACCCCCTCCATGGTACGTACCTGCCTCACCAAGGGGTGCAGGCCCTGAGTTGGCAGTAACAGTGGGTCTGCTCCATGAGGTGGAGAATGATGATCTCTGTGATGAGCTCTGGTGCTCCGCATCGTTTGACAATATCTGACTCGTGCACACGTAGCACGTTCCACCATCCACCTGTGTTATCCCTGCACGTGAACTGGCCTGGGCACCATCTCCAATGTCCGCACATCCCTCCCCACAAGCACCCCATCTGCAGCTAACCCAGCCCATCCCTCAATCTTCTGACAGAATATCAAGACAGGTTGTAACGTTTGTGAACACGTGTTTATTGTGAACAGGTAAACATGTTTCCACAGATTTGTGCCCTACCTCCTTTGGTATCTTGTGTGCTGCACCTGTTCCAACTTAACTGGTGCCTAAATTTCTGGCCTTATGGACCTAATGCTATGTTCAGCTGCATCCCCCATTGGTACATCAGGGGTGGAGGCAGCCTGCTGCGATTCCCGCCCTCTGACCTGGATCCCCTTTGGCAGCCATCCTCAGGAGAGATCGGGCCCAGCAGTCTCTCATGTGTCGCAGGTGGCGTGGTGCAACCCTCATCTGCCCGCTTCCCATCGGATGTGACAGGAACAGTGGGGGGGGGAGCGGAGTGGAGTCCGAGATGCAGTGCTGTTCCAGCACCTCCCCTGCAGGGTGATGTGTTATCTGTGTTGGTCTAACATCGACTGCAACTGGATGCAGTAAAACAAGGAACAGGCTTCCGACACAGGAGATGGTTTATTGAACCTGTTGATTGCTGCACATAATCAGCCTCCCCGTACAGGCGCCGGAATGTGGCGACTAGGGGTTTTACACAGTACCTTCATTTGAAGCCTACTCCTAACAATAAGCGATTTTCATTTCATATACATGAGTGGATATTATGACATCTCCCCCTTTTTATAATAAATTTTGGAACGTGGCTGTATATGCATGCATAACTATGTACAAGTGGGGAATGAATGAACATATGTACATGGGAAGGTGTCTATTGTGCAGATACAGAGCAAACTGAACAAAATGTACAAGATTTAAGTCTATAGATTCAGTCTTTGCGGGGGGCGACGAATTTTCGTTGATCGCCGCAGAGGTGGGGGGGGGGGAATTCCGGCACCTGGACAGGCGGGATGGCTGCCTTCACGATGGCCTTGTGGATAGGTGGGATCGCTGCCAGATTGGTGGCCTTGTGGTGCAAGATGTCTGGAGGAGGCATGATGACATGCGGAGAAGTGCGGTCGGGTGATGGGCAGGGAACTTTACGCAGTGCCCTCCTGTTGCACCGTAAAATGGAGCCATCACCCATTTGGACAACGAAAGGCCTGGGAGCAGCCTGTCTGACGACAACAGCTGGGGCTGATCAACCTCCCTCAGGCAGCTGAACGTGAATAACATCGTCTGGAGCCAGCACAGGCAGATCCATGGCATGAGCATCAGACGTGATCTTTTGCTGGTCCCTGGATCGCTGCACCTTCTGCAGCACCGTGAGGTGGTCAAGGTCTGGAGCATGGATGGCTGGAACAGTCGTCCTCAGGTTGCGGTTCATAAGCAACTACGCCGGAGACAAACCAGTCGACAGAGAGGTTGCCCTGTATGCCGATAGCGCCAGGTTGAAATCTAAGGCTGAGTCTGCAGCATTGCACAGCAACCGTTTGACAACATGGATCCCTTTCTCGACCTTCCCGTTTGATTGCGGGTAATGGGGACTGGATATAATGTGACTAAAGTGGTAGGATCGTGCAAAGTCAGACCACTCTTGGCTGTAGAAACATGGACCATTGTCACTCATTACCGTGAGTGGTATCCCGTGCCTGGCAAACATCTCTTTGCAGGCTTTGATGACGGACTTGGACGTGAGGTCCAGCAGTTTCTCCACTTCCGGGTAGCTGGAGAAGTAGTCGACCAGGAGCACGTAATCACGCCCATTGGCGCGAAAGAGGTCTATCCCCACCTTGGACCACGGAGAGGTCACGATCTCGTGCTGTTGCAGCGTTTCTTTGGGCTGAGCTGGTTGAAACTTCTGGCATGTTGTACAGTTGAGGACTATGTTGGCAATGTCCTGGCTGATGCCAGGCCAGTAAACTGCCTGTCGAGCTCTGCGTCGACATTTCTCGACCCCCAGATGACCCTCATGGATCTGTCTGAGCACCATGTTTTGCATGCTTTGGGGAATGACGATTCTATCTAGTTAAGAAGGATCCGCTCAACAACCGTCAGCTCGTCCTTAACGTTGAAGAACTGGGGGCACTGCCCCTTTTGCCAGCCATGGGCGAGGTGCATGGGGATCTTTGGCAGTTTCTTCATGTATTTGTATAACTCGTTCATCAGTGGCTGGGAGGTTGCTGGCAAACAGCTGCATCTGTGCTTCAACGTGGCGAATGAAGTCACCCGGTTCACACGGCGTGGTGACGGATCGGGATAGGGCATCTGTGACGATCAGCTCCTAACGCGGTGTGTAGACGAGTTCGAAGTCATATCGGCGGAGACAAAGAAGAATTTGCTGTAGCCGAGGTGTCATGTCATTTAAATCCTTTTGGATTATGTGGACTAAAGGCCTGTGGTCTGTTTCCACCGTGAACTTTGGCAGGCCGTATACGTAGTCATGAAACTGGACTATTCCTGTCAGGAGACCCAAACACTCCTTTTCGATCTGGGCATACCGTTGTTCGGTCGGAGTTATGGCCCTGGAGGCGTGTGCCACTGGAGCCCAGGACGAGGAACACCGCCCCAATGCCGTCCTGGCTTGCGTCTGTGGATATCTTGGTATCCTTGGTTGGGTCAAAGAATGCCAGTACTGGGGCTGTGGTGAGCTTCGCCTTCAGCTCAAGCCATTCCGCTTGATGTGCGGGAAGCCACTGGAACACTGTCGACTTTTTTACGAGATGCCGGATGACTGTGGTGTGGGATGCCATGTTGGGAATGAATTTCCCGAGAAAATTCACCATCCCGAGGAAACGACGGACCGCCTTTTTGTCCTCTGGGGTCTTCATGGCATTGATTTCCAGCACCTTGTCAGCGTCAGGTTGCACACCCTGCTGTGAAATGTGGTCACCCAGAAACTTGATAGCGGACCTACCAAATGAGCATTTGGCCCTGTTGAGCTGGAGGCCGTTTTCATGTATCCTCTGGAATACTTGTTTGAGGCGAGCGATGTGATCCTCGGGCGTCGTGGACCAGATGATCACGCCGTCTACATAGACTCGTACCCCCTCGATGCCCTCCATCATTTGCTCCATTATGCGATGGAATACTTCGGAAGTTGATTATGATACCAAAAGGCATGCGGTTCTATCAATACCTGCTGAACAGAGTGTTAAACGTGCACAGCTTGCGACTGGATTCGTCCAGCTGTATCTGCCAGAACCCACGGGAGGCGTCCAGCTTGGTAAAGAATTTGATATGAGCCATCTCACAGGTTAACACTTCATGCTTTGGGATCGGGTAGTGCTCGCGCATGATGTTGTGGTTCAGGTCTTTGGGATCAATGCAAAAGCGGAGTTCACTAGAGGGTTTCTTGACGCAGACCATGGAGCTGACACCGTCTGTTGGTTCCGTGACCTTTGAGATGATACCTTGGTCTTGGAGCTCTCGTAGCTGCGTTTTCAGACGATCCTTGAGAGGGGCCGGCACCCGGCGCGGTGCATGGATGACTGGGATGGCATTTGGTTTGAGCAATATCTTGTAACGATATGGGAGCGTGCCCATTCCATCAAACACGTTGTGGTATTGCATGAGAATGTCGTCTATCTCAGCCTGGAGATTTACATTGGGCGAGGCAGTTGCCGGTGTCGAGGACATGGCATGGACGCGCTGGACCAGATTTAGGAGTTTGCAAGCGCGAGCACCGAACAGGGATGCCTTGTCAGGTCGGACGATCTCGAATCGTAACGTCACTTTGATTGCCTTGTGAGATACACCTAGCTGACACGATCCACTGTCAGCTATGGCATTGCCATTGTAGTCAAGGAGCTGACAGGCTGGTGGAAGAATGCTCGGTTGGTCTCAGATGCTGTCGAGGTCCGACTGTGATATGAAGTTTGCAGATGTGCCAGTGTCCAATTTAAATCGGATGCGAAACTGGTTAACCATGACAACAGCACACCACTCGTCGTCAGGATCCACAGTGAGGATTGAAAGGCGGTTTGCAGGCACGGTGGAGGCCAGCTCGCGCGTGGTGATTATGCCCACCCAGTATGGAGACTCGAGGCAGTCACCATCGGGGTCCGTTGGGCTGTCGGGATCCAAATCCTGCATGCCTTGTTGTACGCAGCGGACACGTCTGCGCTGCAGCTGGGATCGCTGGCTGTTGGTCGGTGGAGCGGACCTGCATAAGGCCGCGTAATGCCCAGGTTTTCCACACTGTAGACATCGCCTTCCTTTGGCTGGACATTGCCGCTTTAAATGGGCGGAGCCACAATTTGGACACGTCAACGCGTTCCGTGCGCCATCGCGCATGCGCAGTCGGCCGACGTTCGCACGTGCGCATCGGGGTCTTCGGCCTCATCGTCCACCCGGTCGTGGCACGCATGCGTAGGGACCCAGGAAAAGCGTGCAAAATGGCTACTCTCCTCGATGCTCAGGCCTTGCATTTTTGTGATGGCCTGTACCCTTTTGCCTTGTGGGAGGCTAGTTTTGCATTTTCTGCCGCCCTGATGCGGGAGTAATGATTCCCGGCATGCTCATGGACAACGCACGTTTCGATGGCGACGGTGAGGGTCAACTGTTTGATTTTGAGGAGCTGCTCCCACAGGGAGTTGGACTGGACCCCGAAAACGATCTGATCCCGGATCATGGAATCAGCCGTCGAGTCATAATTAAATGACTGCGCTAGGATGCAGAGATGGGTCAAGGACTGAAAAGGTTCATCCTTACCCTGAAGCCTCTGTTGGAAGATGTACCGTTCAAAGCTCTCATTCACCTCAATATCGCAGTGGTTGTCGAATTTCAGCAGAACCGACTTGAACTTCGTCTTGTCTTCGCTATTGGCAAATGTGAACGAGTTATAGATGTGGATGGCGTGATCCCCGCAGTTGACAGGAACAGCGCGATCTTTCGGGCATCCGATGCTGCCTCGAGGTCAGAGACCTCGATATAGAGGAGGAACTTCTGTTTGAAGACTTTCCAGTTGGCGCCGAGGTTGCCGGAGATCCGGAGTTGCGGAGGAGGTTGGATCTTTTCCATGCCGCTGGATGGCTGTGTGCTGGTCGTTGCAGATTCACTCGGTAGGTTCGTTAGAGTTAATAGCTCTCTGGTACCATGATGTGTTATCTATGCTGGTCTAACATTGACTGCAATTGGATGCAGTAAAACGAGAAACAGGCTTCCGACACAGGAGATGATCCAACACTGTTTTATTGAACCTGTTGATTTCTGTACATAATCTGCTGTGGGTTGACACTCTATTAACCTAACTGATAACCTCCTACTGGCTTGACCAGACTAGCTCTCTATCACATGGTGATGATGTTGATTGGCCTGTGAACTGCGACTATCTCCCTAGCCGTGTCCTGTGAGAGAGAGAGAGAGAGCCTTAATGCCCTGTGGTGGTGCCCTGTCTGGTGATTGGTTGTTCTGTGTCGTGTGTGTTCATTGGTTATCCTGTGTGTCAATCACTGCCTGTCTGCATCTCATGATATACATGAGTGGATATTATGACACAGGGGTCACCGGCACGGGGCCCATCCATCCTTTTCCCTCTGGGTTCGCAATGCCCCTCAGACTACTCCTTGGTACTGGTGTGCGACCAGAGCGAGCTCCGGGGGGCTCCCCTGCCACCTGCCGCTGCCAGTCCTGGAGGCCCGCTCTCGTCATGACCAGGGTCTCAATGCTCATGGTCATGGAGCACTGGAACTGGGCCACCTCCCTCTGGGACTGTGCCATGTCCCTCTGTGACTGGTGCATGTCAGCCACCGCCCGGGCACTGCAGACAGCGGCCCCGTTGTGACTGGGCCAAGCTCTGGAATGCCATTGCAATGTCCAGGTGGCCCTGATACAAAGCTGCTTGGGACAGGGCTGCCCTGTCCTGTGTCTCAGCCACTGCCCGCACAGAGCTCTCCAGGCCTTGGACTTTCTTATCCATGTCCAATACCTTCGCCTCCAAGGGTTCCACCACGGACACCATGCGTGCGGTGTTGACCTGGGTGACACGCATGGTCAGCACCGCCTCCTGCCCCTCCAGGTGGTTGGACTCCTCCACATTCACCAGCAGGCACAGGATGGTTGCTGACAAGCCCTCATGTAGTCTCCCGCCTCTGTGTCGGTGATGGAACGTTCCAGTACCCTGGGATCCATCTGGATGGCAGCTGGACCTCGTCCGTCTGTCCCGTTGGGAGTACGTATCTCCACCTGATGTACTGCAGCATGTGTGTGTGGTGTGCACCAGAGAGTAACCCAGGAATATCTTCACTAAAGTGCCCAACCGAGGTGTGTCTCTGGGATAGTGGAGGACAGTCGGTGTTCCTGCCTGGTGCTCCAGGGTGTCGCAGGCTAGTGTTTGGGGGCTCGAGTCACTGTCGGTGCCGCCTCGTTGCTCGACGTGTCCTTGAGTTGTGGCTGGGTGTGGAGGAGACCAGAAGGGCCCATCTCGTTGCCAGGTGATCTTGCAAAACACAAGACATGATGCATGGCTTGATCGCGGGTTGGGGTGGTGGTGTGGGTGGGGTGGAGTGCTGGAGTTGGGGTGGTGTGAGGGAGGTGGGTTGGTGGGGTTGGGGTAGTGTGGGGGAGGTGGTGGCGGGGTGATCATAGAATTTACAGTGCATAAGGAGGCCATTCAGCCCATCAAGTTTGCACCGGCTCTTGGAAAGAGCACCCTACCTAAGCCCACACCTCCACCCATAACCCAGTAACCCAACCTAATCTTTTGTGGGAAGGGGGTTGGTGCCAGGAACATGGCGCTGGCTACTTAACCTGGCTGCCCTGAGGAGGTTGTGCAGCTTTTTCCGGCCCTGCTGGCGGGGCCCAAAGTGCAAGCGGCCTCTGCAACTGCAGCCAGACCCGGTGTACGGAGGTAGGTGGCAGACTCCTTGCAACCCTGGGGTATAGGGTGCCCCACCTCTCCTCCACAGCATCCAGCAAGGTCTCGAGCTCTGCATCTGCAAACCGGGCTGGGATGAGCATGTGTGGGGAGTGGAATGCTAATATACGGCTGCAGCTAGTCAGCCTCTCGAGTACCAATCCCGAACCCGGTGAATCAGACACCTCTTTTTAATTGGAATTGCTCTAGTTCCACATGGTGCCAGTGCTAGCCCATTAATGGATCCCAACTTGCTCTGGGACGAGCACCGCATTGTAAAACACCACAGATTCAGTCCCAGCTTCAGCACTTAGCCTCTGAAATGGAGAATCCAGCCCAGTGAATCTGTGGGAACCAGATGCAGGCACAGTTGCTCACCTTCGAGGAATGGACACGTGGAGCTGCAAGGTAAGTATTGCAGCTATAA
This sequence comes from Scyliorhinus canicula, assembly GCF_902713615.1. Lineage (NCBI taxonomy): Eukaryota > Metazoa > Chordata > Chondrichthyes > Carcharhiniformes > Scyliorhinidae > Scyliorhinus > Scyliorhinus canicula. The sequence continues at coordinate 55,826,842 of NC_052148.1, forward strand.
TGATCCCCACAGCCTCTGTCTGAACTGCTCTCTAGCTTCCAGACAGGGGTCTCTTTTCCGGTGGGGGGGGGCCTGTGTGAGGGGGGTGGTTTATGGGCGGGGGGGGGGGGGGGGGGGGGGGGGGGGGGGGCTCTGTGCAGCGGGTTCATTTAGGCAGGGGGTCCCTGTGGGAGATCACCTGAAAACAAGAGGGATTCACCTATGGGGGGGATTCACCTATTATGGGAGTCCCTGTGGGGGGTTACGGGGTCTCCCCAGGGGCGGCACTGTAGCACAGTGGTTAGCACTGTGGCTTCACAGCACCAGGGACCCGGGTTCGATTCCCAGCTTGGGTCACTGTCTGTGCGGAGTCTGCATGGCCTCAGATGGTCTCTACAATCATGGCCTGGGAGCGGTGTACCTCACGGTGGGCAGTGATTGCCCACTTGGCCCACCACGAGTTCCGTCACGTGAAGGCTACGATTGCTGAGACCACAAGTGAACCGTGCCCACATGATTCTTGGCCCCCGGGACTGGAAAATCATCAGAGGGCAGAGCATAGGCCGCCAGGCCCACTAAATGATTGCAAATGGGCCATTACGATTCATTTGCATTTAGTTCCATGCTCCCGCTGGCATCCGGCGCTAATCCCAATGCCCGATTCTCCATCCCATCAGGGAACATATTCTGGACATCTCCGGGACGGAGAATCCTGCCTGTGGCATTTCAGAAGGCTTGAATCTGGATGTCAATGACTGGGAGTCTCACTGTTCCAATTCCGCAACTTTTGGACACAACAGTGTTCCTTAAAAAGTGAGAGTCCTGGTAAAATATTGGGAAATAAATTTCCCAGTGTGATGCATTTTAGGATTAAGATGTTATTCCAACCCTGATGCATACTTGCTGCTGAACTAATATTGCAGCCTTAAAGTGTTCCATGATTCAGTCAGCACCGTACGGAGAAGCGTGATTTAGCGATGATAGTTTCGGGATAAATATCAACCAGGACTTGCTGAAATACTTTTGTAAATAGTGCCATGGGATACTTTGTGTCCACCTGAGAGGGAAACCTGATCCCCGTTTAATGGCGTATCTGAAAGATGGCATCTGCGGCAATGGAGTTGGCATTCAGTACTGCACTAATGTGACAGTCTATTTACTAAGTGTGATTACATATTGGATGATTTTGTTACCTGCCTGACCTGCCGAAAGCAACTGGATCAGAAAGTTGTGGGGAACCCAGAAAATCTGGATTCCCTCACATGCTGTGGATTTTTAACTGATTGGCTACCCAGAAGACTTGGTGTCCAGTCAGGTGGGGAGCCAATCAGTGAAGGCCTTGGGCCATTTTGGTCAGAGATAAGAAGTGAGGTCAAGCATGTATGATCTCTTTTCTGTGGTTCTGTGAGGTCCTTTTTTGTGGTTATGTGTGGCCCTGACCCATAAACAATGACCTGAGCACCCCAAACAGCACTTCCTTTCCTAAGCAGCCTCCGTCTTAGGGCCAGGATGTTTCAAATGAGCCAACATGTTGTATCTACTAACTGGTAAGATAAGAGAGTGTCCATTAAACTGCTGGGTGTAAGATTTTACTGCGGCTACCACCCCCACCCACATACTGCTGTATGAAAGAGGTTTTGCATGAAAGAGATAATGGCCATTGCAACTTGATGAAGGATCAGTAAGTCTACAGTAGTTTGTATACCTTTGTGTTTATGATACCAACAAACCTCTTCCTCGTTTGCTTCCAGCTACTCTGTAAACAGTAAGAGTTCCCCATGAACAAGCAGTGTACACACTTTCAAACAACTACTCCTGAAATCCCCTTCAAGTGCATGTCGCAACCTTATGAGAGATGTTGGCTTAAATCTTCTGGACAACTACCATATAGGTTTGTTCCTCTGCACCGACCGACAACCTCCAAAAGCAAGGGAAGGGACCGCCCTCAGAGAATGAGTGAGACAAACCAGTTAAAGTGTTGGGCACTGTGGACTTGTGAAGCAGACATATGCCACCAGCACTGAAGAAGGTTCAGCACTATTTTATTAACGCTTATAAAATACTAGACATACTACAACTGTGGGTTTACACGATGCTAGTTTAACTAGAGACCTGTGCTGTCCGAACCAGTTGAATCTCTCAGCACGTGATGTGAGTTTGTACTGCACTTGATGAGCTCTTGTGCTTCTGAGAGGCAGCATCCAGAATGAACGGGAAAAGAGATGCCATCTGTCTTTATAGTACGTGTGTTCTAACTGGTGATTGGCTGCGGTGTTTGTGCATGTTGATTGGTCCTAGTGTATGTCCATCAGTATGTGTCTGTACCATGATATACTGGTGTATATTTTTTTTTTAAATTAATTTTTATTCAAGTTTTTTAATAACAATAACAAATTTTCTCCCCGCAATTTAAAACAAACAAGGCGTGTTTCTATGTCAAAACAAAACAAGAAAAGAACCCCCCCCAAAATAAATAATAACAAATAGCAATACAAGAAAGAAGAAAATAACATAACAAACCCACCGCTGCAAAAACATGCCCCCCAACCATCACCAAACCCACCCCCCCCCCCCCCCCCCCTCCCCCCGGGTTGCTGCCGAGACCGACCACTCTCTACCCCTTCGCCAGGAAATCGAGAAAGGGCTGCCACCGCCGAAAGAACCCCTGTACCGACCCCCTCAGGGCAAATTTCATCCTCTCCAACTTGATGAACCCAGCCATGTCGTTGACCCAGGTCTCCGAACTCGGGGGCCGCGTATCCGTCCACTGTAACAGAATCCTGCGCCGGGCTACTAGAGACGCAAAGGCCAGAATGCCGGCCTCTCTCGCCTCCTGCACTCCCGGCTCCGAAGCTACCCCAAGATCGCGAGCCCCCAGCCCGGCCTGACCCTAGACCCAACCACTTCCGACAAAATCCCCGCCACCCCCTTCCAAAACCCCTCCAGAGCCGGACATGCCCAAAACATATGGGTGTGGTTTGCCGGGCCACCCAAACACCTCCCACAGCTGTCTTCCCCTCCGACGAACCGGCTCATCCTTGCCCCTGTCATGTGACCCCTGTGCAGCACCTTCAGCTGAATTAGGCTGAGCCGTGCGCAAGAGGAGAAAGAATTCACCCTCTCCGGGGCATCCGACCACGTCCCATCCTCAATCTCTTCCCCAAGCTTTTCCTCCCATTTCGCTTTGAGCTCATCTACTGAGGCCTCCTCCTCCTCCTGCATCAGTTGGTCGATAGCCGAGATCTTCCCTTCCCCGACCCACGTCCCCGAAAGCACCCTGTCCTGCACCCCCCTTGGCGGCAGCTGCGGAAACTCTGCCACCTGCCTCTTAACAAAGTCCCTGACCTGAATATACCTAAAAGCGTTCCCGGGGGGAGGTTCCACTTCCCCACCAGCTCCTCCAGAGTCGCGAACTTCCCATCCAAGAAGAGGTCCCCAAACTGTCTGATGCCTGCCCTGTGCCAACTCCCAAATCCCCCACCCGTTCTCCCCGGCGCAAAACAGTGATTGCCCCGTATCGCGGCCCAAACTGAGGCCTTCACTTCCCCCCTATGCCACCTCCACTGTCCTCAGATTTTGAGGGACACAACCACCACCGGACTCGAAGAGTACTTTGCCGGGGGGAGTGGAAGTGGGGCCGTCACCAAGGCCTCCAGACACGTACCCGCACAGGATGCCACCTCCAGCCTCTTCCATGCGTCACCCTCCCCTTCCGTCACCCACCTGCGAATCATCACCACGTTCGCCGCCCAATAATATCCACACAGGTTGGGCAGCGCCAGGCCCCCTACCTCCCTTCTTCGCTCCAAAAATACCCTCCTTACTCTCGGGGCCTTCCGCGCTCACACAAGCCCCAGAATCGACTTATTCACCTTTCTGAAAAAAGCCTTCAGGATCAATATGGGGAGGCACTGGAAAAGAAACGAAAATCTCGGGAGCACCGTCATTTTAACCGACTGGTCCCTGCCCACCAACGAGAGCGGAAGCGTATCCCACCTCCTGAACTCCTCCTCCATCTGCCCCACCAGCCTCGAAAAGTTAAGCCTATTCATAGCCCCCCAGGTCCTAGCCACGTGGACCCCAAGATACCTAAAGCTCCGCTCAGCCCTCCTCAACAGGAGTTTCCCTATCTCCCTCTCCTGACCCCCCAGGTGCAGGACAAACAGCTCGCTTTTCCCCACATTCAGCTTATATCCCGAAAAGTCCCCAAACTCCTCAAGTATCCTCAGCACCTCTGGCATCCCCTCAGCCGGGTCCACGACATACAACAGCAGATCATCTGCATACAGCGACAACCGGTGCTCCTCTCCCCCCCCCCCCCCCCCCCCCCCCCCCCTGCACAATTCCCCTCCAACCCTTTGAGTCCCTCAGCGCCATGGCCAGGGGCTCAATTGCTAACGCGAAGAGCAGGGGAGACAAGGGGCACCCCTGCCTCGTCCCTCTGGAAAGCCAAAAGTCCTCTGACCTCCTCCCATTCGTCACCACACTCGCCACCGGGGAGCTGTACAGCAACCTCACCCAGCTAATGAACCCCTCACCAAAACCCAAACCTCCGCAACACCTCCCACAGGTAACTCCACTCCACCCTATCAAAAGCTTTCTCCGCATCCATGGACGCCACTATTTCTGACTCCCCAACCACCGGCACCATCATCATAACATTCAGGAGCCTCTGCACGTTTGAATTCAATTGTCTCCCCTTTACAAACCCCGTTTGGTCCTCATGAATCACCGTCGGGACCACATCCTCCAGCCTCCTGGACAGCACCTTTGCCAACAACTTGACATTTACGTTAAGGAGCGAGATTGACCTATAAGACCCACACTGAATGGGGTCCTTGTCCCGCTTCAGGAGCAAAGAGATAATTGCCCTGGACATCGTCGGGGGCAAAGCCCCCCCTCTCTCTGGCCTCATTTAGGGTCCTCACCAGCAGCGGGCCCAGCAAATCTGAAAATTTCTTATAAAATTCCACCGGGAACCCGTCAGGCCCCAGCGCTTTCCCTGTCTGCCTGCTTCCCAGCGCCTCCACCAACTCCTCCAATTCAATTGGGATACTGGTGTATATTATGACACCAGTGTTGGCAGCATATTTACACATTGGTGCTTGGAAGTTTACTAACAACCAAGGCAAGACTGGCAGACCTGTAATTTGCTGAAGTAATTTTTTCTCCTTGAATCCAGATCTATTACTACCTTAAGGCAGCTATTCCTGTTTCCAAAGTTTTTAGAAAATTATGATTCGTGTTTTTGCTTTCTCTCCCCAGCCTTCAGTATTTTGGTATCCTTATCATTTGACAACTTTCCTACTTTTGGCCATGATAACCTTTAAACACGGTTTCCCTTTGAATATATATCTACAGCATTTTTTCGCACCCTGCTGAAATATTACGTCCATTTTCATTTGTTTAAAAAAAGGGGTGAAACACATGATAATCTATTCCTTCACTCTCAAGTTCTCAAGTTTCACTACCCCTTCTTTGACAGTCCTTTTACTTTTGTGCTTCTTATTTTGTGCTAAATAGTCATTGCTATTTGTTTTATGTTGACTCATAAATCTTATTCTTTCTGGTTTCCCTCAGGCATTTTCATTACATTTCTCAGTTTTATTCTTCATTATTGTCTCTTATAGTTCTCATGTGCTTTATAAAATCTAATTGGTCTCTAATCTCTAATTGGCCATGGAACATGAGCTTTTAACATGGGAACATAAGAACAAGGAGCAAGAGTAAGCCATTTGGCCCCTTGAGCCTGCTCCGCCATTCAGTAAGATCATGGCTGATCTTTTTGTGGACTCAGCTCCACTTACCAGCAAGCTCACCTTTTATTCCTTTACTTTTCAAAAATCGATCTACCTTTGCCTTAAAAACATTCAACGAGGTAGCCTCAACTGCTTCACTGGGGAGGGAATTCCACAGATTCACGACCCTTTGGGTGAAGAAGTTCCTCCTCAACTCAGTCCTAAATCTGCTCCCCCTTATTTTGAGGCTATGTTCCTTAGTTCTAGTTTCACTCACCAGTGGAAACAACCTCCCTACTTCTTGCTTCTATCCTATCTATTCCCTTCATAATTTCATATGTTTTGAAATGATCCCCCTCACTCTTCTAAATTCCAATGAGTATCGTCCCAGTCTACTTAGTCTCTCCTCGTAAGCCAATCCTCTCAACTCCAGAATCAATCTAGTGAATTTCCTCTGCACACCCTCCAGTGCCAGTACATAATTTCTCAAGCAAGGAGACCAAAACTGTACACAGTACTCCAGGTGTGGCATCACCAGCACCCTATATAACTGCAACATTATCTCCCTGCTCTTAAACTCCATCCCTCTAGCATTGAGGGACAAAATTCCACTTGTCTTCTTAATTACTTGCTGCACCTGCAAACCAATATTTTGCGATTCATGCACAAGGACACCCAGGTCCCTCTGCAAAGCAGCATGCTGCAGTTTTTTTCAATTAATTATTAGTCCATTTTACTGTTATTCCTCCAAAATAGATGATCTCGCATTTACCAACATTGTACTCCTCACTTAAACTATTTATATCCCTGTGCAGACTTTGTGTCCTCTGCACACTTGGCTCTACCGCTCGTATTAGTGTCATCTGTGAACTTTGACACATTACACTTGGTCCCCAACTACAGATCATCTCTGTAAATTGTAAACAGTCATGGTGTATGTTATAATAGTGAGGCTTATAAGATTGTGTTTTAGTACTGTATATTTTGCTTTATAAGATTATCATATTTTATGACTGTAGCCTTAAATATAGGGTAGGTGATTGGGGTCATGTGCTGGAGTCTGTCTGGCAGTAAACATGGGTGATTTAATTCTTAGAGATCTGAGGAAGACTCAGATTATTTTATTGAAAAGGAGGTGCGAGGTATTTATGCTTGGAAACAATGACAACGGTTTCAAAGTCTACAATGCATCTACCCTGAGTCTCCCAAAGTCCCCAGAAAGGTGCTATAGAACAGTTGTGCTGTCAGCTATCCATTTACTTCGAAAATTAAAGGAATTTGGGAACATGAATAGCTAATTAGCTTTGTATCTAAGTAGAAATGTTAATGTGTTTCCCATTGCCATGGGGAAGAGGGTAGAGGAAGCCTTTTTGAGATGATATTACAGGCTTCCTGTGATAGGAACTATAATTCTGTTGTTATGACACCCTGGGCAAGTGTGCGGTCAATTCCAGCCCCACTGGTCCCAGAGCCACAGCACAAGTCAATTAACCAATAATTTTTACAAAAATACCCAAAGTCTAGCCCTTGGCTGCCCAATAATTACATCACCAGGTTTGTAAATTTAAACACAATTACTGTTTATTTATAACAAGAATCATAATGAACTATAATGAACTATGCAGCAAACTATGCGATGAACTATACAGCTTTGACAGAGTCATCTAGACTCGAAACATTAGCTCTCCACAGATGCTGTTAAACCTGCCGAAATTGTCCAGTATTTTCTGTTTTTGTTTCGGATTCCAGCATCCGCAGTAATTTGCTTTTATTTTATACAGCAAAAACAACTGGTTAACTTTTAACTAATTCCTAACCCCCCACTTTAACTTGCCTTCCTTCCCTCCCACTCTCTTATTTATTTATTTATATATATATATACACACATACAAACTCAAGACAGACACACACAGAGGTGTGGAATGGGGTAAAACTAATTATAAGCAAAAGGAAATATGTTTTTTCACAGCAAGCTTGCAGGTTAAAGTCTTTGTTTGCAGCTTGGAATGGTCTTCTTTGTAGAGTCATTCATCCAGGTTCTCTGTAGTTTAGAAAAACAGCACTCACAGGCTTTCTGGACAGAGATGGCACTGATAGGCCGTTTAGAGAATTACAATATGCTCAGTCGGCTTTCTGGAGAGAGAGAGCACTCACAGCAGATTTTCTGGAGAGAGAGAGAGAGAGAGAGAGATAGTAGGTTCTCCCTTTGTACTACCAGAATCAAAACCAAAACTCCTTGGGACTCTAAAAAGCATCCCACTGGGACATGATCCAATCATTACCTGTTACCAGACAGAGTACGACCTTTTGGGTCAATTCATTGGTCACCAGCCGATCAATCAAACCGAGTCCCAACTCATCTCTCTTGCCGCTTCCGGCAGGTCTGTGGTCTCCTGTTCAAACCAGCACAGGTTAGCAAAGTGATTTCTCCTGTAACATCTGGATTCTTAAACATAGAACATAGAACAGTACAGCACAGTGCAGGCTCTTCAGCCCACGATGTTGTGCCGACCATTTATCCTAATCTAAGATAAACCTAACCCCCTTCAATTTACTGCTGTCCATGTGCCTGCTTGAATTAAAGATACAGGCTGCTTACCTTTAAGAGACTTGACTATTAATCATCCATCAATCAAAATAAGCATGGCAAAATAAAAGGGGGAAATAAGGAGAATAAACAGGAAGGACCCTAACACTGTGGAGAGTGCTGTGCATGATAATTAAAAATGAACCATTTATTTCAGTCATTTAAAAGTCTAAATTGCCTGCAAGACAAAAAGTATAGTCAACAGTGTTGTTACAGTAGAAGTTTTAATGGATGAAGCCTTGACGTGTATTCTCACCTGTTAACTTTTAAAGAGAAATTTAAACTTTCAGTTATTGGTCTTCACAGAGATGCAAATGTGGAAAGGACAAAAAGACCCATCAAAGCTGACCTCCCTGGAAAGTGCAACCCTGAACAACAAAACCTGTGATCAATTCAGGAAAAAAAAACGTATATTTTTCCTTCACTTCCTAAGGCAATTAAACCAAGCTCAAAGAGACAATGTTAGCCCATGACATGTCAGAATTTTTAATTTTAACATGACAACAAATTTATTTAATTAAGCAATTTAACAGCAATGTGACCAAGGGCAAACTTAACAATAATAAATGGTGACCCCACAGTTTATCCACCTGTGTTCAATTCTGTTATGATTGTCTAACCTGGCGATCATAAGAGAGTTGTCCTTCTCTTCATATTGCAAAGAGCGCATCCACAGTCACTGGTTTTTTCTTTACAAAGAAAAATGAAGAGGAACTAAAGTGATAAGGGTTAGATTGTCTCAAAAGCTTTAAAAAAGAATTGCCCAACCGTCACATTTAATTGCAATGCTATTCAAGGTAAAATTGCTTTTTGGATCTTTAAGTAGGTCTAACTGTGACCACAATGACCATTGCTGTTACATTTCACTGCATCATATTCTGATTACAAAATCGGCAAAAGTCAGCCATTTATCACCAGTGACTTCAGCACACTCGATGGCAAATAATGGGGGACATTGTCAATCTCACCACTGCAGAAAAATCTAGGCCAGTACATCATTTGCATGGTGCAGACCACTGCTAGCTGAGATTTGGCAGATATCTGCTTTCTGTTATTTTGAATGAAGATTGTGGCAGCAGTGACATTAATGAAAGAGTTGTCTCTGACCTTCAAGCATTTTCAAGTTATGGCTGTTGGCACTGTGCTAATCCAAAGAGTTGCAAACCTGCGTCTGCTATAAAACAACACAATCAGAACCCCTGGATCACTCGGTTTTGCAATCTCACTTTAATTTGAATTTTCCCCTATAATGGAGAACTGTTCCCTCAAGAGTGTGGACTTGATTTACTAAATAAATGGCTTCAATTGAGTCGGAGTTTTTTAAAATCGCTTGTTGTCACAAGTAGGCTTCAATGAAGTTACTGTGAAAAGCCCGTAGTCGCCACATTCCGGCGCCTGTTCAGGGAGGCTGGTACGGATATTGAACCCGCGCTGCTGGCCTCGTTCTGCATTACAAGTCAGCTGTTTAGCCCACTGTGCTAAACCATCCCCGTTGCGATCTGGTTCCTGTTGTGTCAACTTTGGCTCAATGTTCAGAGGGTGATGGGCTAAAACCCTACTCCAGATACTCAAGGCCGGTGCTCCAGTGCAGCATCAGGGAAAGTGCTGCACTGTTTTATGGCTAAAAAGTTACACCAAATCTATTAAACTTGTCATCTCTGGTGGACATAATAGACCCAATGCACGATGTAAAGAAGAGCATAGGAGTTCTCCAAGTGTCCTGGCCAACACACATCCCTCAACCAACATCTAAAACAAATTATTTATTTATTTTACTGCTGTTTGAAGGACTTTGGTGGGCACAGATTGGCTGTTGTGATTCTGACACTACAACAAAGGTTATCATTCAAAAGTACATTGTTGGCTGTAGCGCACTTTAGGGAATCCTGAAGGGTGCTACAACAATGCAAGTTTTGAATTACGGCAGGACCAGACATTGAAGATTATATGTTATTCATATTTTTAATTAAGGCATAGTTAAAGTAACACAATTACAGACGCAATAGGGTAGGCAGATACCGATACGTATGAGAGATTAAAACATCAGAACGCCAACATGCTGGGAAGCCAGCAGGAAACCTGCCGACTTCGGCATGTAACTGGAGCGGGTTCATTCACACATGGAATAATAATTTAATAATAATAATCCTTATTGTCACAAGTAGGCTTACATTAATACTGCAATGAAGTTATGTGAAAAGCCCCGAGTCGCCACATTCCGGCGCCTGTTTGGGTACACAGAGAGGGAATTCAGAATGTCCAAATTACATAACAGCACGTCTTTCGGGACTAGTGGAAGGAAACCGGAGCACCCGGAGTAAACCCACGCAGACACTGGGAGAGCATGCAGACTCCGCACAGACAGTAACCCAAGCCGGAATCGAACCTGGGACCCTGGCGCATGTGAAGCCACAGTGCTAACCACTGTGCTACCCTGTTGCCCTTTGGGGCCCTCTGGGCCAGGCAGTTCTATGATTAACATATGCTGGAAGGCAACTGAATGCATTTCAAATTTTGGCTATCACTGTCAATGCATGGGTTTCTTGGAACTTTAAAACTGAATAAAGTGAGAGGACAACAGAGATTAACAGCATGGAGCAATTAACAGGGTGGAACGCCTTTGCAGGTACACGCTGAGATGAGAAAGCTGTTTCACCGAAGTGAAAGGCTTTCGCTTACAGGACATGTGAGAATCTGCTTTAACCGCTTTGGCGATGCTTTCTGCTATTTAAAAAGTTTTTTTCCTTTAATCCGTACTTCCCAACTGACAGCTTCCTCAGCAACATGGGAGTGTCTTATGCATGGACCTATCGTGAGGAACAAGAGAAATGATGTGTTATCTTTTCCATGCCGCTGGATGGCTGCGTGCTGGTCGTTGCAGATTCACTTGAGGTAGGTTCGTTAGAGTTAATAGCTCTCTGGTACCATGATGTGTTATCTGTGTTGGTCTAACATCGACTGCAACTGGATGCAGTAAAACGAGAAACAGCCTTATGACACAGGAGATGGACCAACACTGTTTTTCTTTGCGTATTTGTATAACTCGTTCATCGGTGGCTGGGAGGTTGCTGGCACACAGCTGCACCTGTGCTTCAATGTGGCAAATGAAGTCGCCCTGTTCACACAGCGTGATGACGGATCGGGATAGGGTATCCGCGACGATCAGCTCCTTACCCGGTGTGTAGATGAGTTCGAAGTCATATCGGCGGAGACAAAGGAGAATTCGCTGCAGCCGAGGTGTCGTGTCATTTAAATCCTTTTGGATTATGTGGACTAAAGGCCTGTGGTCTGTTTCCACCGTGAACTTTGGCAGGTCGTATACGTTTTCAATCTGGGCAGACTGTTGTTCGGTCGGAGTCATGGCCCTGGAGCCGTATGCCACTGGAGCCCAGGACGAGGAGTCATCTCGCTGGAGGAGCACCGCCACAATGCCGTCCTGACTTGCGTCTGTGGATATCTTGGTATCCTTGGTTGGGTCGAAAAATGCCAGTACTGGGGCTGTGGTGAGCTTCGCCTTCAGCTCAAGCCACTCCGCTTGATGTGCGGGAAGCCATTGGAACACTGTCGACTTTTGTACGAGGTGCCGGATGGCTGTGGTGTGGGATGCCATGTTGGGAATGAATTTCCCGAGAAAATTCACCATCCCGAGGAAACGGAGGACCGCCTTTTTGTCCTCTGGGGTCCTCATGGCATTGATTGCCAGCACCTTGTCAGCGTCAGGTTGCACACCATGCTGTGAAATGTGGTCACCCAGAAACCTCATAGCGGACCTACCAACAGGGTCTGGTAGGGTCTGGTTTAGCCCACTGGGCTAAATCGCTGGCTTTTAAAGCAGACCAAGGCAGGCCAGCAGCACGGTTCAATTCCCGTACCAGCCTCCCTGAATAGGCGCCGGAATGTGGCGACTAGGGGCTTTTCACAGTAACTTCATTGAAGCCTACTCGTGACAATAAGCGATTTTCATTTCATTTTCATTTCATTCATGAGCATTTCGCCCGGTTGAGCTGGAGGCCGTTTTCATGTATCCTCTGGAAAACTTGTTTGAGGCGAGTGATGTGTTCCTCAGGCGTCGTGGACCAGTTGATCACGTCGTCCACATACCCTCGCACCCCCTCGATGCCCTCCATCATTTGCTCCATTATGCGATGAAATACTTCGGAAGCTGATATGATACCAAAAGGCATGCGGTTGTAGCGATACCTGCCGAACAGAGTGTTAAACGTGCACAGCTTCCGACTGGACTCGTCCAGCTGTATCTGCCAGAACCCACGCGAGGCGTCCAGCTTGGTAAAGAATTTGGCATGAGCCATCTCACAGGTTAACTCTTCACGCTTTGCGATCGGGTAGCGCTCACGCATGATGTTGCGATTCAGGTCTTTGGGATCAATGCAAATGCAGAGTTCACCAGAGGGTTTCTTGACGCAGACCATGGAGCTGACCCAGTCTGTTGGTTCCGTGACATAGAACATAGAACAGTACAGCACAGAACAGGCCCTTCGGCCCTCAATGTTGTGCCGAGCCATGATCACCCTACTCAAACCCACGTATCCACCCTATACCCGTAACCCAACAACCCCCCCCCTTAACCTTACTTTTATTAGGACAATACGGGCAATTTATCATGGCCAATCCACCTAACCCGCACATCTTTGGACTGTGGGAGGAAACCGGAGCACCCGGAGGAAACCCACGCACACAGGGGGAGGACGTGCAGACTCCACACAGACAGTGACCCAGCCGGGAATCGGATCTGGGACCCTGGAGCTGTGAAGCATTTATGCTAACCACCATGCTATCCTGCTGCCCCCTAAAGTGACCTTTGAGATGATACCCTGGTCTTGGAGCTCTCGTAGCTGCGTTTTCAGATGATCCTTGAGAGGGGCCGGCACCCGGCGCGGTGCATGGATGACTGGGATGGCATTCGGTTTGAGCAATATCTTGTAACGATATGGGAGCGTGCCCATTCCATTGCGTGGGAATGTCGTCTATCTCAGCCTGGAGATTTACATTGGGCGAGGCAGTCGCCGGTGTCGAGGACATGGTATGGATACGCTGGATCAGATTTAGGAGTTTGCATGCGCGAGCACCGAGCAGGGATGCCTTGTCAGGCCGGATGATCTCAAATCGTAACGTCACTTTGATTGCCTTGTGAGATATACCTAGCTGACACGATCCACTGGCAGCTATGGAATTGCCACTGTAGTCAAGGAGCTGGCAGGCTGGTGGAAGAATGCTCGGTTGGTCACGGATGCTGTCAAGGTCCGACTGTGATATGAGGTTTGCAGATGTGCCAATGTCCAATTTAAATTGGATGCGAGAGTGGTTAACCATGACAACAGCACACCACTCGTTGTCAGGATCCACAGTGAGCATTGAAAGGCGGTTTGCAGACATGGTGGAGGCCAGCTCGCGCATGGTGATTATGCCCACCTGGTATGGAGACTCGAGGCAGTCAGCATTTGGGTCCGTTGGGCTGTTGGGATCCGAATCTTGCATGCCTCGTACGCAGCGGACTGGTCTGCGCTGCAGCTGGGATCGCTGGCTGTTGTTCGCTGGAGTGGACCTCCATAAGGCCGTGTAATGCCCAGGCTTTTCACACTGTAGACATTGCCTTCCTTTAGCTGGACACAATTTGGACACGTCATGACGCTGACGTCAGCGCATTCCGTGCGTCATCGCGCATGTGCAGTGTGGTCCGCCGACACTCGCACATGCGCATCGGGGTCTTCGGCCTCGTCGTCCACCCGGTCGTGGTGTGCATGCGTAGGGACCCAGGGAAAGCGCGCAAAATGGCTACTCTCCTTGATGCTCAGGCCTTGCATTTTTGCGATGGCCTACACCCTTTCTGCCTCGTGGGAGCCGAGGTTTGCATTTTCTGCCTCCCTGATGCGGGAGTAATGATTGCTGGCATGCTCATGGACAACGCACATTTCGATGGCGACGGAGAGGGTCAACTGTTTGATTTTGAGGAGCTGCTCCTGCAGGCAGTCAGACTGGACCCCGAAAACGATCTGATCCCAGATCATGGAATCAGCCGTCGAGTCATAATTACCTGACTGCGCTAGGATGCGGAGATGGGTCAAGAAGGACTGAAAAGGTTCATCCTTACCCTGAAGCCTCTGCTGGAAGATATACCGTTCAAAGCTCTCATTCACCTCAATGTCACAGTGGTTGTCGAATTTCAGGAGAACCGTCTTGAACTTCATTTGTCTTTGCCATCGGCAAACGTGAGCGTGTTATAGATGTGGACGGTGTGGTCCCCCGCAGTCGACAGGGACGGCGCGATCTTTCGGGCATCCGATGCTGCCTCGCGGTCGGATGCCTCGATGTACAGGAGTAACTTCTGTTTGAAGACTTTCCAGTTGGTCCCGAGGTTGCCGGAGATCCGGAGTTGCGGAGGAGGTTGGATCTTTTCCATGCCTCTGGATGGCTGCGTGCTGGTCATTGCAGATTCACTTGAGGTAGGTTTGTTAGAGTTAATAGCTCTCTGGTACCATGATGTGTTATCTGCTTTGGTCTAACATCGACTGCAACTGGATGCAGTAAAACGAGAAACAGCCTTCCAACACAGGAGATGGTCCAACACTGTTTTATTGAACCTGCTGATTGCTGTACATAATCTGCTGTGGGTTGACACTCTATTAACCAAACTGATAACCTCCTACTGGCTTGACCAGACTAGCTCTCTATCACATGGTGATGATGTTCATTGGCCTGTGCACTGCGACTATCTCCCTGGCCGTGTCCTGTGAGAGAGAGAGAGCCTTAATGCCCTGTGGGCTTTATAGTGACGGTGTCCTGTCTGGTGATTGGTTGTTCTGTGTCGTGTGTGTTCATTGGTTATCCTGTGTGTCAATCACTGCCTGTCTGCATCTCATGATATACATGAGTGGCTATTATGACAAGAAACTGTAACAAAACCATGAGAAGCAGCAGTCTCATTCTTACAGGAGGCAATACCCCAACACACGGTCTACAGGCAGACAATTAGCATCCTGGATACAGTTCTTCATGAGGCTCAGACTTCACATCAGGGGCAGGATGTTCCGCCAATTCCAGCACCATGCTCCGTTCCCTCCCTGGCAGCAAAATCGAGGTTTGCGCCTAATGCGGCAGGGCGATGCAACACCATCATTTGTATGCATTTAAATTTACTTAGAGGATCGGGCACAGTTTGCTCCACCCCTTCGTGATGCTCCACCCTGTTGGAACCAACAATTCTACGGACACGTGCTTGTAGGATTAGAATAGCGGTTTTAATATACTCACAACAGAGCCAGCCTGTTAGCCATTGAACGTTCGGCGAACTGGCCGGCTGACCATGTGGCACTGATCTTTATACAGCAGCTCCAGGGGGAGGAGTCCTGGGCGGAGCCAAGGGAGAAGCCCAGTACAATTCTCGAGCATTCCCAGAGCTACTCCCCCGGTGGTCAGGTAGTGCAACTGCACTTACAATATAGACACATGGATATACAGATTATAATCCGGTGTGAATCACATTCACCACACACCCCTCTTAGGCGAACGTCTCGCAGGTGTATTAATGCATCTATTGACAAGTGGGTGCCATGGCTGCGGAGGGGGAGCGGGAGGCTAAGAAAACTCTGAAAAACCCTCTAAATTTAAAAAAAAATCTAGTGTACCCAAATCCCTGGGGTGGGGTTCTGAGGATTGTCGGGGCACGGGAGGGTGGGGAGCATGGTCCTCCCACAGGACATGCACTGGTCCCCCGCTGAGGCAGGTTTTAACGGTAGTAACAGGTGTGTATTATGCAGAAGCATATACGCAGTCTGTGTCCGAGCACCTATAACTCAACTGCACCCTGTACCCGTGCCAACTTAACTTACCTCTAACTTTCTGGCCTTTCGGGCCCTAACACTATGCCTAGGTGGTTCCCCAGACGGTACTACAGGAGTTAAGGCGGCCTGTTGTGACTCCTGCCCTACGACAAGGGGGGTTGTACACACGTGTCATGGGGTCCACAACTAAGCAGGGTCTCACTTCCTCGCCTGCCATCGAAATCCACCCCGTTGGCACGTGTCTCCTGGGGCGACCGGCCTGGATGGGCATGCCACCTTGTTCTACCCACTGTCCACCAGATGCACCGGGGACAGGAGGGCCGTTGTCCGAGGTGCTACGGTGTTCCCGCACCTCCCCTGCGGGATTCACCGGCACGTGCCCCAGCATCTCCTCCTCCCTTGGAGTGCCCGATGGCCCCAGGTTACTCCATTAGATGGGGGTGGAAGCGGAGCCCCCGCGGCACCCCCGCCACCTGGCGCTGCCTGTTCTGGAGACCCGCTTTGGTCTCGACCAGGGTCTGCATGCTCGTGGCCACTGGGCACAGGGAGTGGACCATCTCCGTCTTGGACTGCTGCACATCACGCTGCGACTGTGCCACATCAGCCAGTGTCTGGGCCACTTCCCACTGGGACTGGACCACCTTGCCCAGTGTCTGCATAGCGCCGGCCTGCGCCTGGGCAATGCTGCCAAAGTTCCCAGCCATGGCCTGCTGTGACTGGGCCATGATGAGGAGCGACGCTGAAATGTCCAAGTGACTCTGGCACATGGCTGCCTGTGAGGCGGCACCCTTGTCCTGGGCCTGGTCACTGCCTGCACAGAATGCCCCAGGCCTTGGACACACTGATCCATAGCCAAAACCGTCGCCCTTAATGCCTCCACCGCAGGCGCCACCCATGTGGTGTCAGCCTGGGTGGCACGCATGACCAGCATCACCCACTACTCCTGCACGCGAAAGGACTCCTCCACCTGCAGGTGCTGGATGCCCACCGTCATCCCCTCCTGTAGTACCTGGGTCTCTGCCTGCATCTCCAATGTGGCTGGGACTGGATTCCAGAAGCCCGGGACCCGTCTGGGCGGCTGCTGGTTCCTGGGGCCAGCGTGCCCTCTGACCACCTATCCCCTCGGCTGCACTTCCCTCCACCTGCTGTACAGGATGTGGTGTGTGGTGCGCACCAGGTAGTGTCCCAGGAGCCTCTTCACTTATGTGCGCAAACAAGATGATAGCCTCTGGGATGGTGGAGGATGTTGGAGACAGCTGTGACGGAAAGTCAGTGTCATCCTTCAACCCGAGCTCTGGGCTGTCCTGAGGCGGGGGGGTGGGAGGAGGCGGGGGGGAGGGGGAGGGGAGGAGGCGGGGGTGTGGAGGGGAGAGGGGAGGAGGTGGGGGGAGGAGGCGGGGGTGCGGGGTGATGGGCGTGTGGGTTATGGGGGGTGTGGGTTGTGGGGGGTGAGGGCTGAGGGTGTGTGGGTCGTGGGGGGTTAGGGGGGTGTGGGTTGTGGGGGGGTTAGGGGGGTATGGGCAGGGGGTTAGGGGGGTATGGGCGGGGGGTTGTACACATGTGTCATGGGGTCCACAACTAAGCAGGGTCTCACTTCCTCGCCTGCCATCGAAATCCACCTCGGCGACATCCCTTCCCTCCAGGCCGCCGACCACGTCCAGTGCCCTCTGCTCGGTCATGCTGAGGGGCCGCAGTTCTGCTGATGCCCCCCCAGTCTTTCCCCACTCCCGGCGGTTGTGTGCGGCCTTCTCCTGGGGGGCAAACACAAACAATGACACCGTTAGACAGTCTGACGCACGCAGCCCAGGGGTTGGGTAGATGGCGGCGATGGCAGCTGGACTGGGTGCTGGCATGTTTGATAGGTTGGGGCCAGGTAATGGGTGTGGGGGTAGGGGCAAGGTTAGTGCCTGGGACACGGAGAAGCCGGCTCACCCTGGCCACCCTGAGGAGGTCGTGCGCTTTCGTCCGGCACTGCATGCCAGTCCGAGCGACGTTGCCCACGGCACAGACCACCTTTGTCACCTGTGCCCAGGCATGGCGAACGGTGGCACCTGGTGGCCTCCTTCCTGGGTCGGGGTACAGGGTCATTCGCCTCTCCTCCACAGCGCCCATGAGGGTGGCCAGCTCAGCGTCCCTGAACCGTGGCACTGCCCTCCTTCCAGCCATCTTGATCTTGTCTGGCAGGGACGTGCTGGAGAATCCCGCGGAATGGACAATCCTGCCCATTGAGTATGTGAAATGGAACGTATTGAAAGAATACACTTATTTAACTAGCGTGATTTTCCAAAAAAGATGCCTGTGTCATTTTGGGTGGGTTTGGCAAGGTGATTCCTGGGTGAGCTCCAGACCGATATTCACCTACGATTAGTCAATTTCTGCAGCTTGGGGAGTTTCTCACTGGAAAATCCCACACTTAGAATTTTTTTCCTGCAGTGGGCAGCTAAAGACGCCGGCAAGACCAGTTCCTCAGAGATCAGGGCCCTATTTTTAAAGGGTGCTTCGATCTCAACGTGAGGTTGAGGGTCCTCACATATGGACATTTCCGACTGCCCACACCCCGGACACATGGGCAACTTCCCCACCATCACTAAAGGTCCGTGTGACGCCCACCCACCCCATCCCACCCAGGCATGACGGTGACCCAGCCCCACACCCATCCAACCTCGTAGGCATTGGGGCATCGACCCCCCCCCCCCCAAAGTGAGTGTAGCCTGCTACGGGTCGCTGAGGCCCCCCCCCCCAACTTACAGGCCCTCCTTCACCCCACCACTCACCCTTCATAACTCCCCACTCACCCACCCTTCCCTTCATACCACCCCTTCAACCCTCTTTAAGAGCCTGGTCCCTTTCAGGCCCCTCCCTTTGGCAGTACCAACCTGGCACAGTGGTAATGCCAACCTGGCACCCTTGCAGTGCCAGATTGGCACTGTCAGCATGTGGGGCCGGCACTGCTGAAGTGGCAGCTCACCAATGCCAGGACACTGCCCTACCTTGTCCTCGACCACCCAGAGTTCCAAAGGCCTCCGAGATGCCTGGCGTGGCCATTACATCAGTTCTAATTTGAGTGAGGCCTGGCTGATGCAGGAGATGAATACCGGGCGCCTCGAGACTGTGGACTCAAACGTGCTGCGCATATTTAAATGAGTCTAATGTCTCATTATGGTTGATTGGATTATGCCTCGCTTGAGCTCGTTTTTGGCCTCTCCCTCTCTGCACCCGGCTTAATGCGATCAGCAATGGGTGCAAAGGAGTGGGAAAATCACGTCCATTGTCCCCATTGCACTTCAAGCAAATTGAGTAATTTTTGAAAGGTCTTCATGGTTGTTCAATCGGATACACGGTAACCAATTTGTGTGCAGAAACCTTCCACAAACAGCAATGTGAAAATTATCACTCAATCTGTTTTTGATCAATCGGGACACCAACGATAAGTCCCAGCTCCTCTTCAAAAGAAAGTGCTACAGGATATTTTACATTCACATGAGAGGGAACTGAAAGACAGCACAATGCAACATTCCCTCAGTACTGCACTGGACTGTGAGCATTGATCTTTGTGCTCAAGTCCTAGAGGGGTAGTTGAACTCTTAACTTCTGACTCAGAGGTAAGTGTGGTGCCAACTGAGCCACAGCAGACACATGGGGATAGACAAGATGAAAGGACAACATTTATGGAAGATCACTCTGAAGAATGGCTATAAGATGAAGGTAGGAGCACAGGTGGATGGTCAAATGGAGATGCGAGGGGGTCTCAAAAGAGGGGAATGAGCGCAAGGTTTATTGGGCTGAGGGCTCCTATGCAGGAGAAGGTTGAGGAATCCTTAATTAGGGCATTTACATTTCAGTGTGTCATCCCACTCAACTCTCCTGTTGTGATGATGTAATTGAAGTCATAGACCCCACTCCTGATCCTGACTTCCTCTGTGTCTTCCAGCCATGCCTGCTCGATCCCCAAGGTAATCTTCTTTCTCCTGTCCACTGGGAACAGATTCACTCTACAGGCCCTTACAATCCACAACAGGATGTCCAGGTTTGCATCAACAAACTGTGGGCCGCCTCCCCTTGTTGAGAATCCATCACTTTCTCTGCTGTCTTTCTCATGATAGTTACATAACACTTCCACCTGACCCTTCCAACATTCCTTTAAAGAGTAGGTCATCCCTTTAAAGAGTAGGTCATCAACGCATCCAACTGCACTAATTGGACAGGAAGCAACAAAGTGGCACGCTGACCCCATGGCTCGGTTGAAAAGCCACGGAAAATCCACTGTTTAAATCTTTGGATTCCCAATGCACTTCCCGATTCTGCCACTGTGAACATGTGTTAAAATGTCCAAATGTTGAAATGCCCCTCGGAGTGTCATTGTGGCACAGTGGTTAGCACTGCTGTCTCCAGCATCGAGGAACCAGTTTCGATCCTGACCCCAGGCCTCTGTCTGTATGGAGTTTGCACATTCTCTCAGTGGATGCGAGAGACTCATCCCCACAAACCAAAGATGTGCAGGATAGGTGGGTTGACCACGTGAAATTGCCCCTTAATTGGAAAAACGTTCATGTTTCTGCATCAAGCATATGGGGACTTTTTTCATCATGGATCCCAGTTGAAATGTTCTCTTCCTGCAAAACCAAGCAACCATTTTCCAACACTGCCACTCAACCTTAGATAGCCAACACCAAATAAGGAACAAAGAATCTGTACACCAGCTCTCGTTTGAATTTAATAAATAGAGCAACACAGCTTGGTTTCAGTCTGATTACCATAATTACCAATACTGTTACCAATCATGCAAGAGCACTGTGAGAATTTGTGCGGTGTTACATGTGCATGACACATTTAAGTGCAAATGCCCTCATTTGGGCTTCCTCAACCTTCTCCTGCAAAGGACTCCTATATCATAGGGCAGGGCAGCACGGTAGCATTGTGGATATCACAATGGCTTCACAGCTCCAGGGTCCCAGGTTCAATTCCGGCTTGGGTCACTGTCGGTGCGGAGTCTGCACATCCTCCCTGTGTGTGCGTGGATTTCCTCCGGGTGCTCCGGTTTCCTCCCACAGTCCAAAGATGTGCAGGTTAGGTGGATTGGCCATGATAAATTGCCCTTAGTGTCCAAAATTGCCCTTAGTGTTGGGTGGGGTTACTGGGTTATTGGGATAGGGGGAGGTGTTGACATTGGGTAGGGTGCACTTTCTAAGAGCCGGTGCAGACTCGATGGGCCGAATGGCCTCCTTCTGCACTGTAAATTCTATGATTACATCATTATTTCGTCACAATTTGTCAAAGTAGAATTTTCATTCAAACCAAAATATAAGGTGCGGTTCAGTGACCCCCACTGTGCCTGGTGTGGATCCCAATTTGTTCCGCCCGGAGCAATCTAATGGTTAATTTAAATACCCGAACACCGGATTCAACCGGCCCCCAGGACTCAGGCCATGCCGAGAAGAGGGCGTTGTTTAGTACTGGTCCACACAAACGTGGACCTGGCTTAATGGGACCTGGGGGGATCTCCCAGGCCATTGGAGAACCCCCCCCCGGATGGTCGGGGACACGGCACTCCCACTGGCACCTGGACACATTGGCACTGCCAGCCTGGCACCCTGTAAGTGCTACCCTGGCACTGCCAGGGTTCCAGGGGCACCACCAGGGTGCCAGGATACCCAGATACTAGGTTGGAACTGACAGGTGTCAGGCCAGATCGGCCTTATCAAGTGGGGGTGGGGGGGTGGAAGGGGGTTCCTGAAAAGTTGAGCGGGGAGAAGACCGGGGGTTCCTGCCAGACAAAATGGCACCATGATGTGCAAGAAGGCTCGCCAGCAGAAAATCCCTCCAAGTGCAGCCTCAGTGGGGAGAATCCCCCGGGCCTAAAAAAGGCAAGTGTCATTGCACAATGGGGTGCTTCTCAGCCACCGAGAAACACGCCGCTGGAAGTGCCCGTAAGTCAAATTAGTTTTAACATGCAAGGCCGAACCTTTGGCTGAGTTCAGCCCTTTCGCACATTTCAGAAAGTTTCCAGAGGTGATCCTGTAGAGACACGAGTTAAGTATTAAAAAAGTTAAAACTATTCCGAAAATCCCACCTTGGCTTAATTGAACATTGAAACATGCAGAACAGGGAAGGCATAGGTTTAATTTACAGTCTGTGCTGAGATGGAGAATCTCAGCTGGAGCAGCAGTAGGGCAGATACAGTTAGTTGCAAAGCCTCATGATGTTATCTATCCAGTGACCTATACTGGAAAATGAATATCTGGTAAGGTCAGGAACAGCGGTGGGCATAATGCCCAACCTTTGACAGTCTCCATCATATGTGACAGCCACTTCCATGAGGACTTCCATGGAAGGGCTGCCAGACCTCGTGCCATACATGAAACTGTACTTCAACATGAGTTAGCGCCGGCCAGAGGGGAAAGAAATGGAAACAAAGCCACAATAATAGAAAAATACCTGTATTTGCACTCTTAAGCAACAGTCTAAGAAACCTGATGACGACAGCTATGTAAAAATGAACAGGTCTGATGCGTTAGGTGCAGTGGTTTTCTTATGAGACTGCAATGCAGCTCCCGTGTAGCAATCAGAAAACAACATGAAGCTATATGTCCTTCAAAATAAAATGCATCCACCGAGCTAATATTCTCATCAGAACGTTCAAATCCAATTCAAATAAATTGAAAAGCTTTTTGGAACGTATTTTCTTCGGAAAGCAAAACAGCCTGCCCCTTAAAAACCAGGTCAAGTGGTTTCCTGCCTCCCCCTCCCCTCCCCTCACGCTGATGGTTAATTCCAATACTTTGATTTTTTTTTTTGGTCTCTAACCCCAATGTCCACTGCAGATTAAATGCCTGGGAAAGGAGGTTGGGGGATGGGGAGGAGAGGCGAGAGTGTGAAGGGATAATATGGTCCTCTGGAAAAATGAGCAGATGTGACCTATCTGTGCTTCATTCTGCAGTTCATCATGTCACTGTGAGTTCGCTATAGGCAGCATGGAGCATGTGCAAGGCTGTGACCTCGGGTGACTTTGTCCACCTGCAGTGACAGCTCGAATTTTTTACTGCACACCCTGCCACAACGAGCTGCTGTCCTTTCTGCAGTACGCCAGCTCTGAATTTTCATTTCTTCAATGAAACATTTCTATTATTTAGCTCGCTTCCTAAATTCACCTGCGTGCGCATATTGTCCTGAAATTTAGGTTGCGAACAAAACATTCTGGGCCACTGAAATGCAAAAGAAAATAGGTTTAAATAATCAATTATTCATTTTACAAATAAGAACTTGTGCCTTAAGTCTCAGATGTGCACCAAAATACAAGTAAAATAATTTGTACCATAATAACATGCACTGCAATTGTTTTGGAAAGAAAAATATTGAATGTATATATATAATATATATATATATATAGCAAGTCTCCTGGTGTCTCTGAATGAAATGCTGGTTATGGCTCCTTTGAACGGTAGAATTGATCGATTAGTGCTGTAGAAATTCATATTTTAGCCCAATTAGTCAGTTTAGCCTGTGTAAATGCATGCAAGTCCACAATCGGACTGCATTCGTTTATTAGAATAGGATAGTCAGTAAATGGATTTTTAGCCACTGTTATTGGTCACTTGCAGTAATCGTGCTGATAGGAAAAATAAAGCCAGCCCATCTGGACTGAACTTTCACCTTTCACCTCTTCAGTTCACAGACATGGCTAGCGTAGAAAATCAATACTTCAGAGCCAGCAGGGAAATATTTTTAGGTTCTAACTAGAAAATGCATTTTGACAAGGCCTGGCTAATCCAAGCAACAAAGAAAGAGGGAAAAGGAGGCTCATTCTTAAAGCTTGACACCTCAAGGTTTTATCATGGTAAGGAGGAAAAAGAGTCAATAAGTACAGGCACTGGAGGTCAACTGTACAACAAAAGAATGTCAAAAATTCTGCAACGACACCGAGGAGCAGATTTTTCAATGTGATTGTTCACAAGCACCTGAAATACAATCCCTTAGGCTTTTAAAAAATGAATTCTCAACCTTACCATTATAAAATTTGTTATTTTCTGGAACTGTGTCTCCCTTAATGATTCCATGATAATTACCGCTTGCTACTAACCAGAAACACACTTTTTTTGCAACCTATTGTTCTGTGGATAATTACCCTATTTACTGGAAACAATATCCTGGCCTAATCATAGTTTTCAACTACAATATCAATGTCTTTAGACATGAGTGGTCCAGATATTTTGCAGACTAAATCAACTGATCGTTTATTTGCAATCCAGTGGAGAAATAGACTACAAAATAATTCATGAAATACTGTCAATAAAATATAGCATGGAAATATAATGGGAAAAGCCTGCAATATCTTTATTATGCTCTTGGAGAAAAGGTTTTGTGACGTACTAACCCCTGGATTGGCACTTTCTGCCTGCCTGTCCACTATTAGCCCCTTTTGATCTCGGTGTCAATTGGTCTTGAATGTGAATACATGTAATGCAAGCCTCATGTTATGAATCTTTCTCCATCTTGTCAAATCTCACCACTTAAGAAAATTAATGGCTGAATTGGCAAAATATTGCATTTGTAATTTGGACTGTCTTAAAAAAAAGTCTCCACTGGAAAATGTCCAATATTTCCTTTCCCATCAAGAGAAAATAATAATTTATTGGAACATGAGATTGCATTTGGGATGCTTCTGGATGGTTTCCTGGGAAATAGACAAACAGAACAATATTACAAATTCAAAAAATTGAAGCAGAAATCTATACCATGCAACCAAAGGTAACATTCTGAGGAAGCTGAGATACCATTTTTTGTTACATGCGTTCATGTTATTTACATTTCCAAACACATGCCAAGATTAGAAGGCAGATATCTCTGTTCCCCTCCTCCTAGTCTTTATTAAACATTCTTTCACGGAATGTGGGCATCTCTGGCTAAACCAGCATTTGTTGTCGAACCATAATTGTCCTCGAGAAGGTGGTGGTGTGCTGCCTTGAAGCAATGCCGTCCATATGGAGTAGGTACACCCACAGTGCTGTTTGGGATGGAGTTCCAGGATTGTGACCGAGCGATACTGAAGGAACGATGATATATTTCCTGTTAGGATGGTGAGTGGCTTAGAGGAGTGTTTGGAGGGGTGATAATCCCATACATCTTCTGCTTGTGTCCTTCCAGATGTTAAAGGTTTGGAAGCATTGGCACACACTGATGGTACACACTGCTGCCCCTGGTCATTGGTGGTGGAGGGAGTGGATGTTGAAGATGGTGGATGGGGTGCCAATCAAACAGGCTGCTTTGTCCGTAATGGTGTTGAACCTCTTTGAGTGTTGTTGGAGCTACGTTCATCCAGATAGCGGGAAAGAATTCCATAACATTCACGACTTCTGCCTCGTAGATGGTGAACACGCTTTGGGGAATCCGGAAGCGAGTCACTCTGCAGAGTTCTCAGCCTATGACCTGCTCTTGCAGCTACAGTATTTATATTGGTGGTCCAGATCAGCTTTGGGTCAATAACCCCCACAATGTTGAAAATGGGGCATTCAGTGATGATAATGGTACCTAACAGAGCAGGTTAATGCTAAGCAAGTACCATTTGATCGCACTGTTGACAATCCCTTCCATCACTTTGCTAATAATCAAGCGTAGAACAATGGGTGATAATTGGTTGAGTTGGATGTATCCTGTTTTTTGTGTACAGGACTAACCTGGCCAATTTTCCACATTGCTGAGTAGATGTCGACAGCTTCGCTAGGCGTGAGACTCGTTCTGCAGCACAAGTCTCCAATACTATTGCTGGAATAATGTCCCTGAGGACATGAAATGCACTTTATGAATGCAAACTCTTTCTTCACATTCAATAAACTCGGGTTGTTCTCACTGGACCAACTGAGGTTGAGGGGCGACCTGATAAGAGGTCGACAAAATTATGAGGGGCAGAGACAGAGTGGATAGTCAGAGGGTTTTCCCAGGCTGGATGGGTCAATTACTAGGGGGCATAGGTTTAAGGTGCGAGGGGCAAGGTTTAGAGGAGATGTACGAGGCAAGTGTTTTACACAGAGGACAGTGGGTGCTCGCTGCCAAGGAGGAGGTGGTGGAAGCAGGGACGATAGTGATGTTCAAGGGCTAGCATGGCTGGCACAAAGGGCCTGTTCCTGTGCTGTGCTTTTCTTTGTTCTTTGTTCCGGGTTCTTTAAAGTATGAATTTTGTTTCTTAATTATTTCTGAATCAAGAGGCCACACACTCTACTTCTCTCTATATGGGAGTAGGATTCAGAGAAGGTTGGGTCGTCGAGGAGAAGCACAGGCCGAGTGTGCTGAGACCTCAGTCTCTAACTGCACTTAGAAAGAAGGCAAAATTTATGTTAAGGAGGAACATATGAAATGAAGCAGGCTATATAGCCCCTTGAGCCTGCTTTTCCATTCAGTGAGGTCATGGCTAATCTGAAACCTAACTCCATATTTCGCCTCACAATCCTTAAAAACTTTGGGTAAGAAACATCTCGCAATCTTGAATTTAAAATTAATAATTGACAGAGCATCAACTACCGTTTGAGGAAGAGGGTTTGAAATTTCTACCACTCTATCCGTGTAGAGCTTTCCCAATCATTACACCTGAAAGGTCTGACTCTAATGTTTAAACTATGTCCAAGGTTCTCCAAACAGCAGCATGAGTGTTTATCTACAGAATCACAGAATCATTGCAGTGCAGAAGGAGGCCATTCAGCCTATCAAGTCTGCACTAGCTCTCTGAAAGAACATTCTATTAAATTGCACTCCCGTGCCTTACCCCCTTGCATGTTATTTCTTTTCAGATAGCAGTCCAATTCCCTTTTGAATTCTTCAATTGAAACTACTGGGTCGGTGCAGACTCGATGGGCCAAATGGCCTCCTTCTGCACTGTATGTTCTATGTACCTCCATCATTCTCTCAGGAAGTTTGTTCCAGGCTCCAACCACCTCTGGGTGCAAAACATTTTCCTCACATCACTTCAACTCCTTTAGCCCATTATTTGGGCCCTCTAGTTCTAGATGCTTTCTTGTGTGGGAGCGGTTTCTCCCTGTTTACCCAGGTCCATACACCTCAGGATCTTGAATATCTGTTTCAAGTCTCCTCTCGGCCTTCTTTACTCTGAGGAAAATAGTCTCTCCTATCTATCCTCACAGCTACAGTTCTTTATCCCTCAAATCATTCTTGTGAATCTGCTCTGTACTCTCTCCAATACCTTCACATCTTTCCTCAAGAGTGATGCCCAAAACTGGAAGCAATAATCCAAATGTTGCCTGGGTTCACCTTCAAATCTTAAATACTTTGACCAAATCAGCCCCTCACCTTCCAATTTCTAGGGAAAACAATCCTAGTTTGTGTAATCTCAGTAATCGAATCCTCCGAGTTTACGGTTGCGATTCTCTGGCCTTGTTACGCTCTTGCTCAAGTGTAATGAGGCCGGTGAATAGCGGGAGAGGCCAAAAGCGAGATCCGCATCAGTGAGCAAACAGTTTGCGATGCAACCGGCCCGCTCCCCTAGCCGAATTCGGGATTGCGCCGTGGTGAGGCGAGAACTTAATTATCACCACATAAACCTCATTTCCATACTATTAACGAGAGCGACCCCATATCCAACGGCCTGTTCCGTGTGCTGACTGCAAGACATGACCTCATCAGAGGGGTGGAATTTGGGGGAACTGGTGGCCACCATCGCCACGCCATGGGACACGTCCAGCTTGACACCCATTGCCACTGTCTCCAGGCGGTGCCCATTGGGCCCTGGGGTTCCCTTGGGATGGAGGGGCAGCTGTTTCACGCCCTGGATGCCCCTGCATCATCTGGCTCTGCCAGCGCTGACGGTTCCCATGGTCCGCACTATTGTGCTGACGTCGTGCACCATGCTCTCCACTGCGGTTGCCATCCTAGCATTCCCGGTGACATCTGCTGCACCCCTAGTCTCTGGGACTCCTCCAAGAGGCTATGGATCTGCTGGAGTGACACTGACATCTCCCTCTGAACGCCCAGTTTGAAATGAAATGAAAATCGCTTATTGTCACAAGTAGGCTTCAAATGAAGTTACTCTGAAAAACCCCTAGTCGCCACATTCCAGCGCCTGTTCGGAGAGGTTGGTACAGGAATTGAACAATGCTGCTGGCCCGCCTTGGTCTGCTTTAAAAGCCAGCTCTTTAGCCCTATGCTAAACCAGCCCCTACAGGACATCCCTAGGCCTCTGCTGCGTATAGGAGCCTCCCAGGTCAGCACCTCCGAATCTTGGGGCCGGTCTCCTGGGTGCCACTGTTCCGAGATGTCTTGGGTTGGTCCCTGTAATCTCCATCAGTCTGGCTAACTCTTTTCATGGACTTAGCATGAGGCAGGGACCCAGCTGAGACCTGGGATCCAGCAGATCTCCTACTGTTGTCTCGCCCGGGGATTCTGATGCGACCATCAATTCACTCAGAGACACGAGTTGGAATAAACTGTGGCTTTAATTGGCTTACAACTGAGCCTGCCTGCGACTGTGCTGAACTAAGGGAGGACTCGCAGGACCGCAGCACTTATACTTCCTGATGGGGGCGGAGCCAATTGCGGAGCCCTGTACATGCTCCTCATCTCCCCCTGTGGGCAGAGCCGCGCACCGGCTCACAGATGGAGCCCACAAGGGACACAGTACTGTACAGTGTGAATTATAGGGGTTACACATTCACCGCATTCACCCCCTGTTAAAAACTCCAGCGGGGGTGACGGGTCTACAAGTTCAGTCGGTCCGGCGCCCGAATCGTGTATTGCAACCGACGAAGCACTGGTGTTGCAGCCATTTCGGATGGCTGTGTAAGAATGTTCGGTGCGAGTCCGAGGGTGGACTTCGGGGTTGGTTCTTCCTGAGCTTCATTCCTGCGGACCGGTGTGTCGTGTGGAAGGGAGTGCGGGAAGCAAATAGGTGCAGGGGCGCAGGGCATGGGAGGTCGGGTGGGGTGTAGTGTGGGAGGTACATCGGCGGTAGTGGTAGTAGAGCCTGTGGGTGCCAGGTCCCGGAGGGAAACGGTGCCCTGTCGGTCATTGGGGTGTTCGACAAACGCGTAGCGGGGGTTCGCGTGCAGGAGCAGGACCCTCTCTACCAGGGGGTCTGTCTTAAGTGGCTGGACGTGCTTCCGAAGGAGGACAGGGCCCGGTGTCCTCAACCAGGATGGAAGAGAGGCCCCTGTGGTAGTGCCCCTAGGGAAGGCAAATAATCGATCATGAGGAGTCTGGTTTGTGGTCGTACAAAGGAGGGACCTAATAGCATGGAGCGCATCGGGGAGGACCTCCTGCCAGTGGGAGGTCGGGAGATTCCTGGACCGTAGGGTCAGTAGGACGGTCTTCCAGACCGTCGCGTTCTCCCTCTCCACCTTCCCGTTCCCCCTGGGATTATAGCTGTGTGGTGAATGTCACTTAGTAATTCACACTGTATTTACTATTGTACTATTGTAAGCGCAGTAGCGTTATCTGACCACTAGGGGGAGTAGCTCTGGGAATGCTCAGGTGTTTGTACTGGGCTCCACCCTTGGCTCCGCCCACGACTCCTCCCCCTAGACTGCTGTATAAATAACCGTGTCCAGAGCCAGCCTGAGTTCATCGAGAGTTCAACGGGTAACAGGCTGGCTCTGAAGTAAGTAGATTAAAACCACTGTTCAATTCTGAAAGCACGTGTCTCGTGAATTGATGGTTCCATCAAGCTGGTAGTCCTGCTCGAGGCGATGCCCTTGCCGAGCAGGTACTGACGCAGTTCGTCGCTCATGAAGGATGAACCCCTGTCACTGTGGACATAGCAAGGGATAACCATGGGGGTGGTCATATCGGGGCATAGGATGGCAAAAGGGAAACGGGAGAATTCGTCTATAATATTGAGAAAGTAGGGGTTGTTCGAAGGGAGTGGCCCTTTGAAATCAATACTCAGGCGTTCAAAGGGCTGGGATGCCTTTACCAGGTGGGCCTTGTCTGGTCTATAGAAGTGCGGTTGACACTCCGTGAAGATCGGGCAATTCCTGGTGATGGCTTTAACCTCCCCGGTGGAGAAGGGCAGGTTGTTGGCCTTGACGTAGTGGGCGAGCCGGGTGACCCCCGGATGGCAGCGGTCAATGTGGGTAGCATGTAGTCGGTCGTCTTGCGCGCTGGCGCATGTGCCGCGGGACAGGGCATTGAGCTTCCTAGCGTGATATATTATATCGTAATTATAGGTGGAGAGTTCGATCCTCCACCTCAAGATTTTGTCATTCTTGATTTTGCCGCGCTGCGAGTTGTCAAACATAAAGGCAACCAATCTTTGGTCGGTGATGAGGGTAAACCTCCTACCAGTGAGGTAGTGCCTCCAGTGCCGTACGGCTTCCACAATGGCTTGGGCTTCCTTTTCGACTGAGGAGTGTCGAAGTTCCGAAGCGGAGAGGGTTCGGGAAAAGAACGCTCCTGGCCTGCCTGCCTGGTTCAGAGTGGCAGCGAGAGCGACTTCTGAGGCGTCACTCTCCACCTGGAATGGGACGGACACATCTACCGCCCGCATGGCAGCTTTGTTGATGTCTGCCTTAATGCAGTTGAAGGCCTGGCGAGCCTCGGCTGACAGTGGGAAGAGTGTGGCCTTAAATAGTGGGCGGGCTTTGTCCGCATACTGGGGGACCCACTGGGCGTAGTATGAAAAAAATCCGAGGCACCTCTTGAGGGCCTTGTGACAGTGAGGGAGAGGTTGTTGTAAGAGGGGGCACATACGGTCCGGGTCGGGGCTAAGGACTCCGTTTTCCACAACATAGCCGAGGATGGCTAGCCTGGTAGTGCGGAAAACGTATTTCTCCTTTTTATAGGTGAGATTGAGTTTTTGGGCGATTTGGAGAAATCGGTGGAGGTTGGCGTCGTGGTCCTGCTGGTCATGGCCGCAGATGGTGACGTTATCCAAGTACGGAAAAGTGGCCTGCAGCCCGTACTGGTCCACCATTCGATCCATTGCTCGTTGGAACACCGAAACTCCGTTCGTGACACCAAAGGGAACCCAGAGGAAATGGAAGAGGCAGCCATCTGCCTCGAACGCCGTGTAGTGGCGGTCCTCCGGGCGGATTGGGAGCTGGTGGTATGCAGACTTCAGATCCACCGTGGAGAATATGCGGTACTGGGCGATCTGATTTACCATGTCTGCAATCCGGGTGAGGGGGTACGCATCGAGGTGCGTGAACTCGTTAATGGTCTGGCTGTAATCAACCACCATCCGGAGCTTTTCCCCGGTTTTGGCGACCACCACTTGAGCTCTCCAGGGGCTGTTACTGGCCTCTATGACTCCTTCACGAAAAGGACACCGGACTTTGGATCTGATAAATACCCTGTCTTGCAGACTATACCTCCTGCTGCAAGTGGCCACTGGTTTACAGTTGGCGGTGAGATTAGTGAAGAGTGGAGGGGGGTCGATTTTCAGAGTTGCTGTACTACATATAGTGAGTGGGGGAAGGGGTCCGCCAAAGCTGAGTGTTCGGCTCCTGAGGTTGCACTGGAAATCCAGTACTAGGAGGAGGGGGGAGCAGAGGTCTGGGAGCACATACAGTTGGAAATTGGTGTAGTCGGCGCCCTGTATTGTTAGCGTCGCAGTAGTGCGCCCTTGCATTTGAACTTGCATTTGAGGCGAGGGAGATTGTTTGCTGTGTCGGGAATATCGGGAGCGAGCAGCGCCTTACCAGATCTGGGTAAATGAAGCTCTCAGTGCTCCCGGAGTCGAACAGACACGGTGTCTCATATCCATTGATCTGGACGGATATCATGGAGCTCTTGAGGTGCATTGGCCGCGACTGATCCAAAGTGACTGCACTGAGCTGCGGGTAGTCGGTGGCATGGTCGGCGGTGCTGGAGCGGCCCCGTGATGACTGTCCGCGGAGGTCGTAATCTTCGAGTGGCGTAGCGGGTGATGGCCAAGATGGCAGCCCCCGTTGATCGCACGAGGCGGGCGCCCAGGAACATGGCGCCCAACATGGCGGCCCCCATGGATCGCACATGGCCGGCCGTGTGGGGGAGCATTGCCAAGATGGCGGCCCCCTTGAGTCGCACATGTTGTGCGGAGGCGGAGTCGGCAGACACGCTGCCACATTGCGGGGTCTGCAGGCCTGGGAATCAGATGAGCGAGTGTTCGGGTTCGGGTTCGAGTTTTTAGATTTGCCCAGGCAGACCTTAGCAAAGTCCACTTTTCGGCCGCAGCTGCTGCAGGTCGCGTTGCGGGCCGGGCATTGCTGTCAGGGGTGTTGGGGCTGGCACAAAAATGGCATGATAGTCCTCCGTGGTGGGCGCAGACCTGGGGCAGCCTTTGGTCGGGGGTCCACGATGGGGTCGTGTGATCGACCGGGAACGCAGTTAGGTTTTGGAAAGAGGTCGCTAGTTTTACCGTGTCCTCCAGGTCCTGGGCCCCTTTCCCGAGAAGACGCTGCCGCACATAATTTGATCGGACACCTGCAACATACACGTCTCGGACGGCGGGTTCCATGTGCTGGGAGGCTGTCACGCCCTGGAAGTTACAGTCGCATGCTAGCGACTCCCCAGGGCACTGGCGGCGAGTTGTGAAGATGTGTCACGCGTAGACTTCATTCACGGGCTGCACGTACAGGCGGTCGAGTATCGCGAGGGCCTCAGTATAAGAGCCAGTTTCAT
The DNA here is from genome assembly GCF_902713615.1 of Scyliorhinus canicula. NCBI lineage: Eukaryota > Metazoa > Chordata > Chondrichthyes > Carcharhiniformes > Scyliorhinidae > Scyliorhinus > Scyliorhinus canicula. The sequence goes on from NC_052148.1 coordinate 55,859,544, forward strand.
CAAGTTGAGTAGAAATACGATGGCTCACCCGTGTGTGGAGAAGGCTGAGTTTCTGTTCTTCTGTAACAGAGGAGGTAGTCGACACAGCCAGGTAGGCCTTGAAGCACCAAAGCCAATGCAAAAAGATTTCCTTTGCCTCTGCGGCCTGTGGATCGAGTTCCAGTCGGTCAGGTTTGAGGGCTGATTCCATAGTAGTTCTTTAAGTCGATTAAATAGATGCGACAATCAATTCACTCAGAGACACGAGTTGGAGTAAACTGTGGCTTTAATCGGCTTACAACTGAGCCTGCCTGCGACTGCGCTGAACTGAGGGTGGATTCGCAGGACCGCAGCACTTATACTTCCTGATGGGGGCGGAGCCAAGGGCGGAGCCCTGTACATGCTCCTCATCTCCCTCTGTGGGCAGAACAGTGCAACTGCTCACAGATGGAGCCCACAAGGACACAGTAATGGTCAGTGGTTACACATTCACCACAGATTCCTGCCTCCACCTGATGTACATCATCAACGATATGGTGCTCACCAGATTGTGCCCCAGAAGCCTGCCCACTAACGTGTCCCACCGAGGTGTGTGTATCTGCACTGGTGAAGGGTGGGGTGACAGCTGTGCTGCGACTATAATAGTTCCATCCTCGGGGCACTCCTCTGATGTGTTCTCCTCGGAGTCAGGGGAGGGGACCGCCTGGGATGGGCCTGCTCCTTCGGCTGGAGAACCTGCAGGACAATGAACATGTGGTCAGTGGGAGGGATGTGTCAGTCAGTAAGACAATCAGTACTCATGTTTGACGAGTCCCCCGGGTGGAGTCCGGTAGTTCCTTACCCCTACGGCATCCGCCAGCCTCCGCATGGCCAGCCGATCTATCCTCAGCCATACCGGTCACCTTCAAGGCCTGCTCCTTGAAGGAGATGAGGATTCCCCTGGCACCCCTGATATCCCTCCACCAGCCCTCTCCTGATGATTATGAGAAGCTTTTCCTGAGGAGACACAAAGAGGGCATTGTTAGCTACACAAGTGGTTCACATTGGTGGGAGAGGGGGTGTGAAGGTGTGGTGGGGTGGGGGTTGAGGGGGGTGAGGGTGGGTGGCCTGGGGGTCGCATGGGGATTCGGGGGTGGGTGATCCCTTGGTGGGGGGGTGGCGTTGGTGTGGTGCCTGGTGTAGATCGTTCACCTTCTTCCTGCACCATTGACCAGTCCTCCTGGTCATACTCCTCAAGCTGACAGCTGCCTCCACCTCTTTTGGCTCACCCTCGGGGACCCTCGCGGGAACAGGACATCCCTTAGCCTCTGCTGCGTATATCCTCAGGTCAGCATCTCCGAATCTTGGGGCCGTTCTCCTGGGCGCCATTGTTGCGAGCTATCGTGGGTTGACTGAGCAAGTGCTGCTCAACCTTGTTTGCGGGGTGGGGCTGGTGAGCACGGTCCTGGCTAATCAGATCCGAGCCTTCATTTGCGGCAAGAAGCCCGTGATGCCTCGTTAAGTGGACAATTAACGTTGAATTGCGTTGCTGGCCTCGCTGGGCCAAGCGCCAGGAAACTCATGGCAATTCCCGCTCGCTACCACACTTCGAAATGTTTCCGGAGAATTGCGCCCTCAGTACCATTCTGGTAAATCGATGCCAACAGCGCGGACATCTCTTCAAGGCCAATCCATGTTCCCTAAGATGTGGTACCCAGAATTATTTACGGTACTCCAGGTATTGTTTACCCAGGGCTTTGTACGGCTGTATCCTTACTTCTGAACTTGTAACCTAGTCCTCTTGATAGAAAGATTTATTAGTCTTTTTGATTATTTTCTGTAACTGTTCATGACATTTTAATGATCAATGAACACAGACGCCCAAATCACTTGTGACCTCTATTTAGCTTTTTACCATTTACAAAGTATCTTTCTCAGGTCCTTTTTAGGCAGCAGGGTAGCACAGTTGTTTCACAGCTCCAGGGTCCCAGGTTCAATTCCCGGCTTGGATCACTGTCTTTGCGGAATCTGCACGTTCTCCCCGTGTCTGCGTGGGTTTCCTCCGGGTGCTCCGGTTTCCTCCCACAGTCCAAAGATGTGCAGATTAGGTAGATTGGCAATGTTAAATTTCCCTTAGTGTCCAAAAAAGGTTGGGTGGGGTTGCTGGGTTACGGGGATGAGGTGGGGGTGTGGACTTGAGTAGGGCCGGTGCAGACTCGATGGGCCGAATGGCCTCCTTCTGCACTGTAAATTCTATGATTCAATGATTCTATGAAATTGGGTGATTCCCAATTTGCGAATACTGAAATCCATTTGCGACAGTTTTTCCCATTCACTTAATTTATTGAAATGAAATTAAAGTTGCCGGAGGACCATAGGCTGCTCTCCCCTTTGAGAGCTGACTGGCGATGATTTAACCTGAGGCCTTCATGGATAACCTTAGCTGGTACAGCATTTGAACCCGCGCTGTTGGCATCGATCCACATCACAAACCAAGTGCCCAGCTCACTTAGCCGACCCCCTTCTTATTTGTTAATATCTCTTTCTAAATTCATATTTCTATAGAAACTGCATACAGTACTGCCACCTATCATTGTATCATCAGCTAACTTGGATATGTGACTTTTGTCCCATCATCTAAGTCAAGAATAAATATGGCAAGTGGTTGAACACCTAACGCAGATCATTACAGGACACTACCAATCACATCCTCCCAATTAAAGTCCCTGCCCATTATCTGTACTCTCTGTCTGCTACTGTTCAGTCAATTTCCTAATTAGGTCGATAATTTGCCTTCAATTCCATGAGCTGCACCTTTAAATAATAGTCTCTTATTGGGAACTTTATCAAATGTCTATCCAAACACACCTCTCTGTTCACTTTCTTAGATATTTCTTCAAAATAGCCTATCCGATTTTTCAGACACGACCCAGACATCAGAAATTCATGCTGACTTTTTCTCTCTCTCAAAAATTAAACAATTAGCCTTTTTAGCCTCTTCTGACCCTCCATCCCTCTGCTGCTGGATTTCCCTAATGGGAAACACGTTGATGCTTCCTGCTCCGAGCAAGAAAGCAAATGAGTAAAGATTGCAGTTAGAATCTCAATTGTATCATATGAACCCAACATACATATGTTAAAAAGGACCCTGGTGGCTTTAGGCGGGTGTCCTTGCTGCCTGCTCAAGTAAAAATTACAATCTCAGTTGCTTTTGTGTGAGTAAGTAGCTTAGGTCAGTTTGACTGGTTTTCTCCAGCCAGAAAGGGTTAAAGTCAACTACAGTGCATGAGTTTATGAGAAATCCTGTGATTCATCGTCAATAGCCTAATGACACTAGCTGTTTTGGTTTGTCCCTGAAAAATTGCCTTGGCCAAAGTTCTGGAACTACACTACAGCAAGGAGTAGAATCAAAGAAAAATAAAATAAGATTACAAGGAGAGAGGCAAACAGAAGGCTGTGAGCTGTTGTGCACGTTCAAGAAAGTGAAAATGTTCACCCCGACCCATCTCACAGCATTTTCGTTCTGTCATTTTATAGGTTAATTAGTAAAAGTCAGGCAGCAAGTTGCTTCTCTGGTGCCTGGAATGTAAAGAGAAGATATTATAAAGGAAAAAGCATAATACCTTCTCACAGATCAATAAAATATCCAGAGAAAAATGTCACCATGAAATAAAATGAATGTCTTTGTTTGAAGTAGATCACCTGGCATCAATAGCAAAAAAGGTTCAAGCTTCAGCATGCTATATAAGCCGCTAACATACTGTATCCAGATACATGACACAGTGACATAAACAAACTCCGGCATTCAGATGGAAGCACGCGCTAAAGATAATCACTCTGCATTCATACAGTATTTATAACATCCACAATATCATATTAGGTTTTAGGCAATCGTTTAGCCTCAATGAAGGCTCAATCCATCAAAAACTGTGGCAATTAAAATTGTTTTTGTTTATCTTTTTTCGTTATGTTTAAACCAAAATGCTGTAACCCACCAGGTTTGTGATCTGTAAGCTTTCATCAAAGAGAATTAATCATTGTGAACTGGTCATTTCAAGCCATGAGATTCTTATTTTTTCTTTGTGTTTTGTTATATAGCTACGAATGAGCATGATAATATGGGCCTGTAACAAGGACATGCAATAAACATACCAGTGACCCCCCCCCCCCGAGAGGCAGCCCAAAGCCCGAGAGACTCTGGGATGCGACACAGAATGCAAAATCTGTGCCTTCCAATTGCTCCATTGTCTTGGTTCAGCAAGTGATACTTAACCCTGTCTTTAAACATCTACACAATGGACAGAGTTCCAGATGGGCAAGAGTTCCACAGGCAGGAAAATTGCTCGATAAAATTCTGTCTCTGGCATTTCATACAAACACGTTAACTGGATGATAACTGCAGTGGACAGGCAAGTAACCCAGGTCATTTTCATTGACAAACCATCCACTTTCCACCAGCAAGTAGAATCTTGCCTTTAGAATCTTCAGGTGTAGGAAAAAGAGATCTTACGTTTATTTAGTATCTTTGATGTAGAAAATGATATCCATGAAATGCAGCAACAAAAAATCTGATTAGGTAAAAACTAATCCCGAGTCCAATGAGGAGGTATGAGGAGGAATAACTAAAATCTTGGTCAATGAGGTGAATTTTAAAGAACGTGGAGAGACAGAGAGGTATAGGGAGGGAAATCCAGAGCCAGGAACCCAGATAGCTCAAAGCATGGCCATCAATGGTGGGGTGAAGAGAGTGGAGGATGCACAAATGTCCAGAGTTAGAGGAATTCAGAATTCTTGGAGCGTTGTAGAGTTGGAGGATGTTGCAGAGATAAAGAAAATTGGGGCCAGGAAATGAATTTTGTGTTGGGGCCAATTTAGGTCAGGAAAACTGAGAGCAAAAGTCTTAATTACAAAATATAGAGTGTACGAACCAACCCAGGAGAGTACTGGATTAGTTAAGGCTGGACATAATACAAGCAGGTTAAGAGGTATTCAGAAGCAGAGGGCTTGAGGCAGGGCAAAGAACCTTTCTTGATGTCAGGAAAAGATCTGTAAAGAAGAGTCATATGCACATCAGGGGCAAGATTCTCCCCCCCCGCCCCCAAATTCTAAGTTCATTTGTGGCGGTTTTTGCAGGGAGTCTCGCGTCGGCTCTATCGGTGAGTTCTCCACCGCTATTCACTGACAATTAGTCACTTTTTTGGACCCTGGGGAGTTTCTCACTGGTTTAGCCCACACTTATGGCGCAATCTTCTGGTCACACTGCGCCTGAAAATCAGCTCGCTGAGGTGCAGCCGTGGCCAGTGAAAGCCAGGAGACCCCGCTCCCGGGATCTACCCGGCTCGTAACGCCTCGCGAGATTCAACGCATTCTCACGGATGTTGCAAGGGGAATCCCACCCACAATGGGCGGGATCACTTTTTGGAAAACTTGCATTTAAAAGTGAAGCAGTGAGCCAGACTCTAATGTGCAGACTCCCAAGTTACCTGAGGCTTTGGGATTCAATCCCTTCGCCTTGGAGACCTGAGGCGAGCTGGTGCCCACAAACGGGGACCAGACGGAATGGCACTCGTGGGGGTCTCCAAGGAGGCCACCAGCTGCATGCCCTTTGGGCAGGGGTGTGCCCTAGCACTGCTGGTGCCACCTGGGTACCCTGGCAGTGCCAGCCTGGCACCTTGGTAGTACAATATGGGTGCCAGCCTGGCTCTGCCAAGGTGTCCATGTGACACTACCAACTGGCACTGCCAGGGTGACAGGTTGGCACTTCCAAGGTGTCAAGCTGACATTTTCTGCGCGTGCATAATTGGGCCGGGGTTGCCCGGCCTGTGGAGTGAGGCTGGGGACCTCCCATGTTGAGTTCGGTCTGGGGGGTGGGGGGGGGGGAGGTCGGGGATTTTTTTTTGTGTGCCTCAGGTGATCGGGACACCATTTAAAAATGGTGTCCCGATCTCTTGCTAGAATGGGGAGTTCTGGTGAGCAGAGCTCCCCATTGTAATAAACAGGGCTATATGTGGCCTCGGCTCCGCATTCCCCTTTTAGGCTCCTTATTCAAAGCGAGTCGCATTGAATAGCCATGTGTTTCTCGGCACTGTTAGTGCTGGGGAACACGCGGCTAAACACGCTCACTTGGGGACTTTGTTTCCTGTTTGGAAGATGGCAGGGGAGCTGAACCCAGGCATGGGGCTGCCATTTTGAAAGGGTGCCCTGAACTGTAAGTGAGCTTGTGGATTACCCACACCCTCCACACACCACATCCCCAACTATGGGTCTTTGCCCCCCCCCCCCCCCCCCCCCTGCCTTACAGCATCCTCCCTTCCAGGATCCTCACGCGCCACTCCCACAACTTCCCGGAGGCCCCGACTTACCTGTCTTGCATATCCCCACCGTTCAAACCCCCCTCCACCTTCCTTTCATGAGTTGGCCTTCCCTTGGGCCCTGACCCTTGGCACTGCCACCCTGACGCAGGCAGTGCTCCAGCCAGTTTGGCAGTGCCACCTGGGCATCTTGGCAGTGCCACAGTGTCAATGCTAAGGTGCCAGCTGGGCAGTGCAAAGGTTCCCACATTCCAGGGGGAGGGCTAGTGGGCTATCTGCATTTACCCTGAGTGGGTGGCCCGACAGGGAGGTCCTATGGTTGGGCCCCCCCTCTGCTATGCAGTTCAGTGCCCCCCTGTGGTGCAATTCAGCCCCTCCCCCAGGATTTTCTGGGTCACCCCCTGCCCTCCCCTAACCCCCAGTATGGGGTGACCCAATCCCGTCTCCACCGCTCTCCCCACCAGAGAGCCCCTAATGAAAGAGACCCCCACCAGTGAGCCCCTAATTAAAGAGTTCCATGAGAGACCCCCTAATTAAAGGAACCCCACCCCTCGAGAAGAGAAACGCCTGTTGGAAGCCCCTCAGAAAGGAAACCCCTGTTTGGAAGCCCTAAGAAGTGGCCCCGTGTGTGGAAGCCCAAGAGAAGAGTCATCCCTGCCTGGAAGCTAGAGAGCAGCCCAGACAGTCAGTGAAAATAATCACTGCTGTAAAACTCACCTGGGCAATACACCTTCTGACTCGGGCAGAGCAAGCAGCACCTATCAATTCCTTTTTTAAAAAATAATTTTTATTGAAAAATTTTGAATTTATACAACATCAAACCATACTAAAATACCAACGATAACAGTAATGACAACAATCATGAACCTTCGCCCCTCCTCAATGAACAACCCAACATATTAACAACAATTTAAATTAACACAATGTGAAGTTACATAACCGTAGCGAAAAAATATAGAAACTATAATAAGGAACACCCCCCCCCCCCCCCCCCCCCCCCCCCCCCGGGTTGCTGCTGCTATTGACCAAGCTACCTATCTTTGAGCCAGGAAGTCCAGAAAAGGCTGCCCCGTTTATAGAACCCTTGTATTGATCCTCTCAGGGCAAATTTGACCCTTTCCAATTTTATAAATCCCGCCATGTCATTGACCCAGGTCTCCACGCTTGGGGGCCTTGCATCCTTCCACTGCAGCAAGATCCTTCGTCGGGCTACTAGGGACGCATAGGCCAGGACACCGGCCTCTTTCGCCTCCTGCACTCCCGGCTCCACCACAACTCCAAAGATCGCGAGTCCCCACCCTGGTTTGACCCTGGATCCAACCACCCTCGACACCGTCCCCGCCACCCCCTTCCAGAATTCTTCCAGTGTCGGGCATGCCCAGAACATATGGGCATGATTCGCTGGACTCCCCGAACACCTGGTGCACCTGTCCTCACCCCCAAAGAACTTACTCATCCTGGTCCCGGACATGTGGGCCCAGTGCAGCACCTTAAATTGGATGAGACTAAGCCTCGCACATGAAGAGGAAGAGTTGACTCTCTCCAAGGCATCCGCCCAAGTCCCGTCCTCTATCTGCTCCCCGAGTTCCCCCTCCCATTTAGCCTTTAGCTCCTCCACTGACGACTCCTCCACCTCCTGCATTACCTTATAGATGTCAGACACCTTCCCCTCTCCGACCCACACCCCCGAAAGCACTCTGTCGATCGTCCCCCGCGAGGGCAGCAAAGGGAATCCCTCTACCTGTCGCCTAGCAAACGCCTTTACCTGCAAGTATCTGAACATGTTCCCTTGGGGAAGCCCAAATTTATCTTCCAGTTCCCCCAGGCCCGCAAACCTCCCGCCAATAAACAGGTCCCTCAATTTACTGATGCCCACCCTTTGCCACCCCCTAAATCCCCCATCCTTGTTCCCCGGGATGAACCGATGATTGCCACCCATTGGAGCCTCCATCGAGCCCCCTGTTTCCCCCCGATGCCGTCTCCACTGTCCCCAGATTCTTAGGGTCGCCGCCACCACCGGGCTCGTGGTAAACCTCTTAGGGGAGAGCGGCAACGGCGCCGTTACCATGGCACCCAGGCTCGTACCTCTACATGACGCCATCTCCATTCTTTTCCACGCCGCCCCTCCCCACTCCATCACCCATTTACGCACCATTGACACATTGGCCGCCCAATAGTACCCCAAAAGGTTGGGCAGCGCCAGCCCGCCTCTATCCCTCCCTCGCTCCAGGAAAACCCTCTTCACTTTCGGAGTCCCATGTGCCCACACAAAGCTCATGATACTGCTAGTCACTCTCCTAAAGAAGGCCCTGGGGTTAAAGATGGGCAGGCACTGAAAGAGGAACAAGAACCTCGGAAGCACCATCATTTTGACGGACTGCACCCTCCCCACCAACGACAATGGCAGCATGTCCCACCTCTTGAACTCCTCCTCCATCTGATCTACAAGTCTGATGAAATTATGTTTGTGAAGAGTCCCCCAGTCCCTGGCCACCTGCACCCCCAGGTACCTAAAACTCTCCCCTGCCCGCCTAAGCGGGAGCCTACCAATTCCTTCCTCCTGGTCTCCAGGGTGCACCACAAACACCTCACTCTTGCCTAAATTTAGTTTATAACATGAAAAGGTCCCAAACTCAGCTAGCAGCTTCACCACCCCCGGCATCCCTCCCACAGGGTCCGCCACATACAGTAACAGGTCATCGGCATACAACGACACCCTATGTTCCTCCCCACCTCGCACCAAACATCTCCGCCTCTCTGAATCCCTCAATGCCATCGCCAGCGGCTCGATTGCCAATGCAAACAACAAGGGGGACAGGGGGCAACCCTGCCTGGTCCCTCGGTAAAGCCGGAAGTACTCCAACCTCCTCCCATTCATGGCCACGCACGCCATCGGGGCCTCATATAGCAGCCTCACCCATCTAATAAACCCTTCACCAAATCCAAACCTCCCCAACACCTCCCATAAGTACCCCCACTCCACTCTATCGAACGCCTTCTCCGCATCCAGCGCCACCACTATCTCAATCGGCGGCATCATGATGACATTCAACAATCTCCGCACATTCGTGTTCAGCTGCCTTCCCTTCACAAACCCTGTCTGGTCCTCGTATACAACCCCTGGCACACAGTCCTCTATCCTGGTGGCCAGGATTTTTGCCAGCACCTTAGCATCCACGTTGAGGAGAGATATGGGCCTGTGCGAACCACACTGCTGGGGGTCCCTGTCCCTCTTTAAGATTAACGAGATCAGCGCCCGCGACATCGTCGGGGGCAAAGTCCCCCCTTCCCACGCTTCATTAAGTGTCCGCACCTGCAAGGGGCCCACTAGGTCCACAAACTTTTTATAAAATTCCACCGGGAACCCATCCGGCCCCGGTGCCTTCCCTCACTGCATCTGCCCGATCCCCTTAACTAGCTCCTCCAGCTCAATCGGCGCACCCAGTCCCTCCACCTTCTCCTCCTGCACCTTCGGGAAAGAAAGCCCGTCGAGGAACCTCTTCATTCCCTTCCTCTCCCCCGTTGGCTCCGAACGGTACAGTTCCCCGTAAAAGTCCTTGACGACCTCATTCACCTCTACCCCCTTCCGCACCACATTCCCACTCTTGTCTCTCACTCCAGCAATTTCCTTTGCCGCATCCCGCTTGCGGAGCTGATGAGCTAGCAACCTACTCGCCTTTTCACCATGTTCGTACACTGCCCCTTGTGCCTTCCTCCACTGTGCCTCCGCTTTTCTAGTGGTCAGCAAATCAAATTTAGCCTGTAGGCTGCGCCTCTCCCCCAACAGTCCCTCCTCTGGTGCCTCTGCGTACCTCCTGTCTACCTCCAGCATCTTTCCCACCAGTCTATCCCTCTCTCTCCTCTCGCTCCTCTCCCTGTGTGCCCGGATGGATATCAGCTCCCCACGAATCACTGCTTTCAGGGCTTCCCAGACCACCCCCACCTGAACCTCCCCCGTATCATTCACCTCGAGGTACCCCTCAATACTTGCCCGGACCCTCCTACACACCTCCTCCTCCGCCAACAACCCCACATCCAACCGCCACAACGGGCGCTGGTCCCACACCTCCCCCATCTCCAACTCTATCCAATGCGGAGCGTGGTCGGAGATTGCAATGGCCGAATACTCGGCCTCCTCCACTCTCGGAATCAGTCCCCTACTCACCACGAAGAAGTCTATCCGAGAGTAGACCCTATGTACGTGGGAGAAAAAAAGAGTACTCCTGTGCCCTCGGCCTCACAAACCTCCATGGATCCACCCCACCCATCTGGTCCATAAACCCTCTCAGTACCTTGGCCGCCGCCGGCCTCCTACCCGTCCTAGAGCTGGACCGATCCAGTGAAGGATCCAACACCGTATTGAAGTCCCCTCCCATGATCAGACCTCCCGCCTCCAGATCCGGGACCCGTCCCAACATACGCCTCATAAAGCCCGCATCGTCCCAATTTGGGGCATACACACTAGCAAGTACCACCTTCTCTCCTTGTAGCCTGCCCCTAACCATAACATACCTACCCCCCCTTATCCACCACCACCTCCGATGCCTCAAACGACACATTTTACCCCACCAGAATCACCACTCCCCAGTTCTTCACATCTAACCCAGAGTGGAAAACCTGCCCCACCTATCCCTTCCTCAGACGGACCTGGTCCGCCACCTTCAGGTGGGTCTCCTGAAGCATTGCCACATCTGCCTTTAGCCCCCTCAGATGAGCAAGTACCCTCGACCGCTTCACCGGCCCATTCAATCCTCTCGCATTCCAGGTGACCAACCGGATCAGAGGGCGTCCCACCCCCCTCCCCCGTCGACTAGCCATAGCCCGTCGACTGCCCGCCCCAGGCCAGCACCCCCCTGCCCGACCCAGTCCCCTCAGCGACAACACCTCACCTCTGTCCCCCCGGCCCCCACCAGCTCCTTCCTGGCCCTGCCAGCAGCAACCCGGTATTCCCCTTTCCCCCCCCTCCCTCCCCCCCAGGCTAGGAACCCTCCTAGCCACGAACCGTCCTCCATTGTACTTCCGTGGGTCAGCTAACTTCTGCTGACCCCGGAAACTCCCGCCAATAACCCGACCCCTCCCAAAGTGGGATCATATCCCATCCTATCCCTCCTCCAGGCACCACTCCAGCGCGGGGAAGAACCAGTTAAGGCCCTCCCCCCGTCATCATCTCCACCCCCCAGTCCCGCAGCGCGGGAAACCAGAGGAAAGCCCGTGCTTTCGCACTGCCCCACCACACCCTTCTGACGCAGCTCCCAAATACCAGCCCCACTCCATACCCCCAACCCGACATAGAATACAACAAACCCCCCAACCCTCCCCGCAAGATACAAAACTCAAACAATGCCCCACAGGAAAAAACATAGCAGAACAACACCCCCATAAATAACCATATCAAAATTGCAAAAGTACAGAAAAAGAGAACGAGAACACAGCAACAGCAGAATCCAGCAATAAAGTATTACAACCGACCCCGCAACCCCCAACCCCTAGTTCAAGTCCAGTTTCTCCATCCGCACGAAGGTCCACGCCTCCTCCGGGGAATCGAAATAATAATGCCGGTCCGAATAAGTTACCCACAGGTGCGCAGGCTGCAACATTCCGAATTTTATCTTCTTCTTGTAAAGCACCTCTTTCGTCCGATTAAACCCGGACCGCCGCTTACCCACCTCCGCACTCCAATCCTGGTAGATCCGTACTACCCCATTCTCCCAGTTGCTGCTCTTCACCTTCTTGGCCCAGCGCAGCACGCACTCCCGATCACTGAACCGGTGGAACCTCACCAGCACCGCACGCGGGGGTTCATTCTCCTTAGGCCTCCTGGCCAGTACTCTGTGTGCTCCCTCCAGCTCCAAGGGCAGATTGAAAGACCCGGCCCCCACTAGCGAGTTCAGCATCGTAGCCACGTAGGTTGTCAGGTCCGACCCCTCCAGCCCCTCTGCAAGGCCCAAGATCCGCTGATTTTTCTGCCTCATGCGGTGATCAAGCCCCTCGAAGCGGTCTTGCCACTTCTTGTGGAGTGCCTCGTGCCCCTCCACCTTACTCACGAGGATCCCGGCCGCCTCCTCTCGTTCAGTGGCCTGCGTCTGCAACTCCTTGATGGCAGCACCCTGGGTCGTCTGAATCTCCGAGAGCCTTCTGTTCGTTTCCTGCAGAGAGCTCAGTACCTCAGCCTTGAAATCTGCAAAACAGCGCAGGAGAGCAGCTTGTTGCTCCAGGGCCCACTGCTTCCAGTCCTCTGGAGCTCCGCCGGCCGCCATCTTGGATTCCTTCCCCCGTTTTTTCTGGGGAGCTGCTGCCATTTTTCCCCCCTTTCCACTCCTAGTTCGAGTCATGAACTGCGGGGAAAGTCGATCAGCATACCTTCTCCCACCGGGAGACCTCGAAAAATTTCAATTTTGGGCTCTAAAAAGAGCCGAAAAGTCCGTTTGAAACGGGAGCTCTCAAATATGCGGCTTCCTACATCATCGCCGCCACCGGAAGTCCACCTATCAATTCCTGATGAAAGAAAACCAATCACCTGCGTTTAAACCCGCTCAGTTCTTTGATCCGCAAGCCATTCATTTATTTCTCTTTGACATTGATTTTACTAGGCTGTGATTGATAGCTTCCACCCCCCCCCCTTCCCCGCCCCCCGAGCTATCAGAACTGTTCCATTCATCCGCCTTCAAGCTTGAGTGACTTTGAAGTAGTGAGCTGTGAAACGAACCACAATGTTTCTAAACATCATGCTATGATTGACAGTTCCTGGATTACATCAAAGAAAGTTAAGTGCTTTCTGTTAGTTTCAGTGTTGAATACTGGGGGGGGGCTTCCAGACAGGGGTTTCTCTTCTGGGAAGAGAGGGGGGGGTTCTCGGGGGGGGGGGGGTCTCTTTAATTAGGGGTTATCTGACAGGAGTCTCTTCAAATAGGGGAGTTCCCGGTGGGGGCGTGGTAGGGGGTCGGGTGGTGTGGGCAAGCCTTGCACTGTTAGGGGAGTGTGGTCCTCTGATGGACTTTGGGGAAACTCCCTGAAAGAGTTACCCTCTTGGCCCACCAGGAGGTCCACTGCATCAGGTACAGGCTTGTCAGGACATGCACCAATTCTCGCCCACGTGATTCCCGGCCCAGAGGTCTGGAGAATCATGATGGCCTTGAGAATACAGTGTCTGGGCCATTGACAGGATGTAAATGGGTCTTAAATACCAATTTGCATCCTCTCGCTGGCGCAGGGCAGCGGGGGACCGGAGCATTGGAAACGGATGGGCGCTTTTCCCTGACGCTGGATTCTCCATTGTATCAGGAACTCCGTTGCCAGCGGTGGAGAATCCAGCCAATGTTTCCAGAACCCTCCCTACCTTATGATATCACCATGATCTGGCAGCATGGTGCCACAGTGGTTAGAACTGCTGCCTCACGGAACCGAGGTACCAGGTTCAATCCCGGCTCTGGGTCACTGTCCGTGTGGAGTTTGCACATTCTCCCCGTGTTTGCGTGGATTTCGCCCCCACAACCCAAAGATGTGCAGGCTTGATGGATTGACAATGCTAAATTGCCCCTTAGTTGGAAAAATGAATTGGGCACTCTAAATTTAAAAAGAAAATGATATCACCATGATCTTACCAGCTAAGTACGACTGATTGTGACTTCGACTGCAAGCCTCGATATTGACCAGCTTCTTCAAGGAAATCCTGAAAGGAGGTGCTTAGTTTGCAGGTTCCACACAAGGGCCTTGCAAATATACAGTTATGATCCCATATGGAAATTACAAATCACTGAGTTCTTTCGGATCCATACAACAATGAAAGATTATTAAGCACTTTAAAAATATTTTATTCTCTAATGCAGACTGCAAGGTTGGCACTTACTTAATGATTTCATTTTGTTCATAGATTACCATAAATGGATCTATGGCACCACAGGAAATCATCATTCGTTAGATATTAGACTAAGTATGAAATGATTTCTGTAGTTTCCTGGTAAAGAAGATGTTGATTGATTAGAACGATATCAGATCTGTGCAACTAGGTACCACGTAATTACTTTGAAAATTACACTGTGTAGTTGACCTTCAAGGTTTAGGGGCTAAAAATTGCTGTGCCTGTTTTCGGGCACACAAGTCATGATTCCCGGTCCTCTCATTAAGACAAGCACACCAACTTTGTGCTGCCTCCTCATGTGCCTGATTGTAGAATGCAATCTGCATTGGTTGTACACTTAACAAGGGCACCTAACAGAGCATGAGGTTAATACATATTCCAGTTCCGAAAAGCAGTTTCTCCCTCTTAAAAAGTGTGCTGCACATGGAGAAAGGAAACTGCTGCTGACTGCTGGCGCTGCAACTGGTTAGTGATTAGAAACACAGAAAGTGGAGCATCAGGGCAGAGAGAAGGCACATGAGCTCACGGATACAGCCTTAGGCAGAGTGGTTGACAGGAGGAGGGAGGCCATCATGTGGCAGGGGCACCAGGAGGCCATCAAGGAATGTCCTTTGAAGGGACTGGCAGCAGGTCACAAGGCGAGTCAGTGGAAGAGATTTGCTGCCGAGGACTTGGCAGCAGGGATAAAAAAAGTTCAGTGACCTCACACAGATGGTCAAAGTCAGTGAATGCATCTTAAATGACATCTCCTGTCCACCCCATGCTGCTCAATGTGCCGCATCCCATCACACACCCAGCCATTCAGGACTCAGATTTAATATTCTGATACATCACCTAGCCCTTACACACTCACCGACGATGCCAGATTCACCCCCCCCCCCCCCCCCCCCCGCCTCTCACTGCCTCCACATACCTCTAACTATTCAGCTAAGGCAGGCACATCACCTAAAGTTATTGCAACACCAGGATGTGAGGGCTGGTTTGCAGACCTGTTTTGTTACAAGGTTACAGATGAGGAATTTTAAGCATGACACACAGAGGGACGTTGATGAAGATGCTCAGCACATTGCCAACCAGACAGCCTCCTGTCACAACGAAGGAGTATAAAGTAGTCCAGAGGGCATTGTGCGAAGTTTACAACCAAACCCATCGACTGTGGAAGTGGTGACTAACTCCATAATAGCACTTGTGGACCTGGCCATCTTATATCTCGTGGCCAATGTATTAGCTTCCACTGCAGCACAGGCAGAATACATCTGATCTCTGAGTGAGTGCTGCAGTGGATTGGATTGGATTGCATTGGATTTGTTTATCGTCACGTGTACCGAGGTACAGTGAAATGTATTTTTCTGCAAGCAGCTCAACAGATCATTCAGTACATGGGAAGAAAAGGGAATTAAACAAAATTCAAGAAAATACATAATAGGGCAACACAAGATGTAACACACAGCGAAAGCTCAGATGAATGTCAAGAAATCCATACTGGCCGCCATGTAGGCTCAGGCTGCTGGTATCACGGCTCAAAGTGACATGTAGGTTCTTATGGCAGTCCAGCAACCTGTCCTCCAACAGAATACTAGGATTGCTGAAGCATTGCCAGGGAGAATGACAGTGGCACTGTGAAGTCCAAACCTACCATCCTGTCTCAGGATCACTGTCTTTATGGCCCCACCACTGCCTCACCCGGACACTATGGTGCCACTTTCCATGACGTCAATCAAAGAATTGCCTTGATGACTGAGCTGTAAGCTCAAGTGCACCCAAATATTTTCCAAATCTTAGTTACCAGAGAAGTGTAGCAGGCAAAGGAAAAATTGAGATAAAAATGAAAAAGATTATGTTAATCTTCATGTAGACTTAGACAATCAAATTGGCAGGAGTGTCCCAAAGATGACATTGCAGAACGTTTGCCTGGAACAACACATTGTGGGACTGATTAGGGATAATGCTATTTTAGATCCAGCATTGTGTGTTGAGGCAGGGTTAATTAGTAATAACATAATAAAAGATTCACCAGGAAATATTGATCATAATAGCATTGAATTCAATGTTAGGTTTGAAAGTG
This sequence comes from Scyliorhinus canicula, assembly GCF_902713615.1. Classification (NCBI taxonomy): domain Eukaryota; kingdom Metazoa; phylum Chordata; class Chondrichthyes; order Carcharhiniformes; family Scyliorhinidae; genus Scyliorhinus; species Scyliorhinus canicula. The sequence goes on from NC_052148.1 coordinate 55,875,736, forward strand.
ACATAATCCAATTATAGCCAGGGAACTTTAATTTATACAGAGCCTATTACATCGGTGTGTCACGATGATGCGATGTGCACATGTGAGATGCTAACCTTTAGTTTCATCAACAAATCAATTACCTATTGAAATCGCAATGGGGCGAGAGGTCATACGACCATAATAACCATCTTTAAATATTCTTCAGTACAACACCAATGTTCTAAAAACAAAGGAGGCTGGATGAAATCGACCAAGGGTCCAAAACCAGCTCTCTTTCAAGTTCAAGTTCTCTGAACAGTTTGAAGTCCTATCACAGAGATAGAGAATATTCAAATGAAAGTAACATCAGGTGCAAAAGTAACCAACAGATTATGTTTAAAACTGACACTGTCTTCTGAAATTACACTTTACATCAGTTTTAACTCCACTGGATTTTCAAGACTTCCATGGAAATGTTGTGCCTCACCCAAAGGTATCAGCAATGGACTCAAAAACAGTTAACTCTCTGGGCAGGATTCTCCCTTCTGACGGCAGAGTGTTGACGCTGTCGTAAAAACCGGAGAGTTTAACAACGGAGTCATCGAACCGCTAAGTGTAGTGATCATCTGCCCTAGAGGGGGCCGGCACAGCACTGTTGATACCGGCGTCAAATGTGCGCCGCGGGTCTGTGCATGCGCACTGCGACCGGTGCGGACTCGTGCATGCGCGGTAGCTTATTTCGCGCATTAGCGGAGCAAAGGAGACCCCCACCAGGAGAGGCCGGCCCGCCGATCGTTAGGCCCCGATCACGGGCCAGGCAACGGTAGAGGCCCCCCCGGGGTCGGACCACCCCTCCCCCGCCCACCAAGCCACCCCTGACAGGATGGATACCGAGGTCCCACTGGGTACGACCACATGTGAACAGTGCCGGCGTAGAGCAGCCCCCGACCGGTACCGTGACGACAGCACCAGCGTCAATGGCGCCGATTCTCCGCTGATCGGAGAATCGACGGGGCGGCGTCGCGCAAATTACACCCAGGCTGAGAGAATCCTACCCTCTATTTTTGCCTTTTCATAGAATCATAGAATCCCTACAGTGCAGAAGGAGGCCATTCAGCCCATCGAGTCTGCACTGACCCTCCAGATGAGCACCCTAGGCCCACTCTCCCACCCTGTCCCCGTAACCCCACCTAACATTTGGGCGCACTAAGGGGAAATTTTAGTGTGGTCAATCCACCTAACCATTTATCATTGAATTTGAATTGGCCAAACCTCCAACTCTATAACTTGTCTGTGTGTGCACTTTGCAAAGGTCAGGATATGGGTTTACTTTTTTAAACTATTGTTACCTGGATGGGTTTTAACTGTATTTTGAGTTCAGGAAAGTCTGTCAGATTTGTCTCTTTGCCAGCCGCGTGTAACTGGTTAAGTATAAGGGAAAGGAGGAAATGGCACAAATATTTTGTGTCTGGCATCACAGTGGAAGGCAATGAATGCATCGAGAAATGGAGGCTAAAAAGGGACTGAAAAGAATGGGCAAATTAAAGTATATTCATGTCGGGAAAGTAAATATATTGGAGAAACTTAAGGAGAGGTAAGAGGAGGGTTGGATAAACTCGGATTGCTTTCACTGGAACGACAGAGGTTGTGGGGTGACCTGATTGAGGTCGACAAAATTATGAGTGGAATGGACAGAGTGGATAGTCAGTCACTTTTTCCCAATTACTGAGGGACATAGGTTTAAGGTGCGAGGGGGAAAGTTTAGAGGAGATGTGCGAGGGAAGTGTTTTACATTGAAAGTGGTGACTACGGTAGCACAGTAGTTAGCACAGTTGCTTCACTGTTCCAGGGTCCCAGGTTCAATTAAGGCTGGGTCACTGTCTGTGCGGAGTCTGTACATCCTCCCCATGTCTGCGTGGGTTTCCTCCGGGTGCTCCGGTTTCCTCCCTCAGTCCAAAGATGAGCAGGTTAGGTGGATTGGCCATACTAAGTTGCCCTCAGTGTCCACAAAAAAAGGTTAGGTGGGGTTACTGGGTTACAGGGATAGTGTGGAAGTGTGGGGTTAAATAGGGTGCTCTTTCCAAGGGCCGGTGCAGACTCAATGGGACGAATGGTCTCCTTCTGCACTGTAAATTGTATGGAATCTATGGAGTACCTGGAACACCCTGCCGGGGGAGGTGGTGGGAGCAGATATGATAGTGACTTTTAAGAGGCATCTTGATGAACAAATGAATAGGATGGGAATAGAGAGATACAGACCCCGGAAGTGCAGAAAGTTTTAGTTTAGACAGGCATTATGATTGGCACAGGCTCGGAGGGCCGAAAGGCCTGTTCCTGTTCTTTGTTCTTATATGGGTTTTTTTAACCTCCAGCTAGCTTCCTCTCACACTCTAATTTCTCTCTCTTTATCCTTTTAATCATCCATTGCTGAGAAAAACAGGCACCCCAGGCACATAAGCAGCGAAGACTCCATGCAGAGACAATCGAGACATCAGACCAGAGGCGGAAGGAAGCAACGTGTGAGACCCACCTTTGCAACAACGGACCTGAGAGCCTCAGACCCAAGCTGTCATCTTTATTGGTAGAATAGCAAATCTTGGGAATCTTTAGTAAATGTTATTGGGTTAATTTAAGGGATCATATTGTTATTTAATAAAGTTGATTAAATTTATTTAAAAAAGTAATTCATTGCTATTTTTTATACAAGACTCAATCTTCTTATCTCCCACTAATCTTTCTGGAATTGTATAATTTTAATTTCAATTTGATATTATCTTTAATTTCCTTAGTTAGTCATGAATGATGTATCCTTGTCTTAGAGGGCGAGATCTGCCGGCCGCATAGCAAACGAACAGGAGTGTGACGTGGCCGGCAGGTGCCAGGTGAAGCCTCTAGTGGACTTCCCAGCAGCCACTATATCTTGTGGGATCTACCCAAGTCCCGCAAGATGTCGAGACCAGGAACCCATCGCAATGGGTGTGACCAAGGCACACTCATGTAAACCTACTAAGGCCTACTCGCCCGAGATCTACTGGCCTTCCAGCATCTAGTGGGCTTCACAGGGAATCCCCAGCTGGGCACCATTCAGTACTGGTCCACACAAATGTTGACCAGACAAAACTGCACCCAGAGGTCTCCCAGGCCATTGGAAACCCCTGGGTGGCCAGGGACAGGGAAGGCTAGCATCCTGGAACTCCCCCTGGAAGGCGCCTTGGCACTGTATGGCTGGCACCTTGGCACTGCCACCTTGATGCTGCCAAGGTGCCCAGGTGGCACTGCCAAGCTGGCAGGAGTACTGCCAGGGTGCCTTGGTAGCAGTGAAAGGGTGCCCAGGTGCAATGGTGGCACTGTCTGAGGGGGTCTTGACCATGAAAGGAGGGTGGAGGATGGGAGTTGCAGGGCAGGTAAGAATGGGTCTATGGGAGATTGTGGGGGGTGATGAGTGGGGGTCCTGGAAGGGGATTGCCTGTAAGGGGGTGTGGGTGGCCTGAAGAGGGGGCCCCCCAGGGACCCCTATAGCAGACTGCCCTCACATGGGGGGCGGTAATTTCCCATGTGTGTGTGTGTGGGGGGTGACATTGCCCATGGATGGGTGGTTTGGGAGCGTGTCGCGTCTTTTCGTCCGACGTCATTTCGTCCAACGACACTTCGTCCACGTCTTTTGGTCCAACGTCTTTTTGTCCGCCCGTCTTTTGGTCCAACGTCACTTCGTCCAATTATCCAATTACAAATTAACTCCGTATAAAACCATTTAATTGATAAAATGCAAGTACAATACAGCAAGTGAATTTAATTGCTAAAATGAAAGTAATTGATAAAATGCAAGTAAAATGCAAGTTGAAAAATGCAGTTAAAAAGTTAAAAAATCTAAAAATGCAGTTATAAAATCTAAAAGTTTACTAATTACTTAAAATTCCCGAAATTACTTAAAATTGATGTAAATTGTAAATTCCCGAAATTCCCTAAAAGTTAGATTTCCAGAACTGTACCCGAGAGAGAATAATGGGGAGAGGACAAGATGATTTGATATTCTACAATTCCGACAGACACAGATATAAGTGGGAGTCTAATTGGATTTAGACAATGAGTGCAGTTCTGAAAGAAGCAGGTTTAAACTCGATTTTCGTCGAGTGATTAAAACCTCTGGTTGACAGTGGGTTCTGACATTACAGGTCTGAAATGATCAAATATTCCATCAGATACAATGGCTCTCATCACGCTGGAGCATACATGGGTGAATATCCTGCAGCTTATCTTAATAATGTCTGGAGATCAAGCAGCACAAATGCAGAACTCAACTTCAAGAGGCGAAATAGGTGGAGAGGATCCTTGAGCAGTAACATTGAAAAACTAAATTAAACTATTTGTAATTGGATAATTGGACGAAGTGACGTTGGACCAAAAGACGGGCGGACAAAAAGACGTTGGACCAAAAGACGTGGACGAAGTGTCGTTGGACGAAATGACGTTGGACGAAAAGACATAGCACCGTTTGGGAGACCCTCAAGCTCATTTAGTGATCGAGCACTCTTTCAAAATGGTGACCTAATCACTGAGGACAGCTCCCCAGTGCTAAAACAAATTCCAAGGTCTCAAACTAATGAAAAAGTTTCTAAAAGCGCAATTGAATGGCTGTGTTGTGCTTATGCAAAAGCTCAACCGAGGCCGTTGAATTGCGGGAGAGACTAAAACCGATAACCATACCGGGCGCCAATCTGTTTGCGATCTAACCAGCCCACTCTCATTGGCAAAATCAGCTTCAGCATGGCGAGAAACCAGTAATCACCACTTAAGCCCAATCTCCATACAATTAATGGGAGCGATCCCCAATCAAACACCCCCTCCCCCCGTGATGTAATAACCTTTCCTGCAAATGATCACACGGGTGCCGATAAGTACTCCTTTTTAAAAATGTGAAGCTTGCGGATGGGCTGCTGAATGGAGCCGACTAGGGGATAGCCATTTTCGCTCACAGGCAAAGAGCCTGGGGCACTGAGGTTGCTGACCTGGGTCTCGGAAAGGGGTGGGGCCACCGGGGGATCAGCCTCGGTCAGGGATGGCGGGCATCCATGGGGGGGGGGGGTGCAGAGCAGTGGGGGTGGCCACCAATAGCCTGGGCTGGACTGGGCTGGCACGGGACGTGATGGGTGTCTCAGAGCCAGCCGATCCGCCGTGCCAATACCTGGACCATGTAGTCCCATTCTGGGGGCAACGCCAGCACCAGCCCGCCTGCCCCACACATGCCTCCCACGAAGGCTCTGACCGTGCAGCTGATATGGAATTGGCAATCATAATTAAATGAGCATTTCCATGGGTGGGCAGGCCAAGAAGCAGGTGTGGACTATTGCCGAGCATCCCAATCGGACCGTGATGCCTGCACACTGCGGGAATCAACACAATGGACACAGCGGCCAACCTCCGAATACCACGGGACAGGGCCCCGGCACCGGAGACATTTCCACGGCCAGAGGGCGGGCGTGTGCTGGAGAGGAGACCAGTGCCAGGTTTAGGTAACGTTACATGCGGGTGTCTGCGGTCCTTTGAACAGGGGCTTCTGTTGCGGCTGAGGGGGGTGTGAGCAGGGCATGCTGGGTGGGTGGGGGGGGGGGGGGGAGGAAACAATGAGGTGACTGGAGGGTCCTGGAGTGGAAGACACTGCTGGTTGTCAGTCTCTCACTCTCCCAATTCTTCATAGATATTAAACGGTATGGACAATATTTTGGACCCCGTGGAGCTGCTGGCAAGTCAGGTGGTCAGATGCCCAGAGAGGGCGGCGGCTAATAGATGGCACGCCTGTCGCCTTGTGCTCACCGGGCCACTGGGAGTGCCCTACATCAACATGAAGGGGTTCCACTCCCTGAACATCCAGCTCGTGTGTGAACACCACATGAAGATTATGCACATACGCGCACGCTTCCCAGGGAGTGTGCACGACAGACACATCCCGGCCTCGTCGAGGACCACCCCAGGATGGCTGGTTGGCTCTTGGGGAATAAGGGGTAGCCGCTGAGGACCTGGCTAATGACGCCGGTATGAAGGCTGGTGACCCATGCGGAGACCCGATACAATGATGCCCATGTGGCCACCCGGGCTGTGTTTCAGGGGTGCATTGGAATCCTCAAGCTGCGGTTCCGATGCCTTGCCTGCTCCTGTGGTGTTCTGCAGTACACTTCCTGGAGAGTTGCCTGATTAGTGGTGGTCCTCCACAACCTGCTGTGTCCTCCACAACCTGGCACAGCAGCGGGGCGATATGCTGGAAGAGGAGAGGGAGGAACATTGGCCACCTCCGAAGAAAAGGACAAGGATGAGGAGGTGCAGGACCATGGGGAGATCCACAGGATCAGCCAGAGGACGGAAGACGGGCAGGAGCCATGAGGGTCCGGCAAGCCTGGAGAGCCAGAGAGACCCTAATCCTCAATCACTTCACATTGGACGTGGCCTCGCCCGTCATTCCCCCTCTGACCATTGCCCTTAGTGTTGGGTGGGGTTACTGGGTTATGGGGATAGGGTGTTAACCTTGGGTAGGGTGCTCTTTCCAGGAGCCGGTGCAAACTCGATGGGCCGAATGGCCTCCTTCTGCACTGTAAATTCTATGATCTTCTATGACCAACCCTCCCTTCCCACCCCCTCCCCATCCCTCATCCTTCCTCCCCCCCCTTCCATTCTCCTTCACCCCCCCCCCCCCCCCCCACCATTTCCCACCCCCCCCAGCGTCTGTGTAACATCAGTCCAGGGCAATGTGATTGTTTTGGCACTATCAGCAGGTCGCTGTCAAGGGCAGGGATGGTGATGATAACCCACTGAGAGCTGAGCCCTAGCCTGACCACTGCCTGTCTGCCGAGTGCTCGCTCACACCTTTCACCTGCAGGTAGAGTGCCCGAATGAGGGGGTGTGGGGTTGCCGGGGGAGCTGGGGGGGAGGGGGGGGGGGGGCGCAGGGGGGGAAGACACCCATGACCTCCATGTCTGGGGAGATGGGGCATGGGATTGGTGCTCGGCCTATGTTGCAGAAGTAAGTGCCAGAGATATCATATTGGTCTTGGTCAATGATTTTTAATAATTTATACATGTCCCCAACTTTACCACTCCCCCTATGCTGTTACCCTACTCTCCCCACGACACCCAGACCCACCCCCATCCCTCCCCCACAATGCACCCTATCCCCCTTTACCCCTCACCACATCAACTCCATAAGGTGGTTTGGATTGGCACTCGCCTCCCAGTCAGTGCCCATAGGGCCCTAGGGTTCAACTCGGGTCGGAGGAGCAGCTGGATCGAGCCCCGGCTGCCTCTGCCTTACCTGGCTCTGCCAGTCCTGGCGGCTCCCCCGCGTCTGCAGTACTGTATTGATGCCATTGGCAATGCTCCTCAGTGATTGGGATATACCCTGGCACCTCTGCAATGCCCACCTGCGACTTGGACATGTTCCCCAGCAACCGGGGCATGCTCAATGCCTTGGCTATGCCCAGCTGAGACTGGCACATGTCCTGCAGCGCCTTGGCTATGCCCACATGGGACTGTGAGACCTCCCCTAGCGATCCGGACATGCTCTGGAGGGCCTTGGCAATGCCCACTTGAGACTGGGACATACCTCACTGTGCCTCATCAAGGTCCGCCGGATAGTGGGCCACTTTCCCCCAGCAACTGTGACACTCTCTCGAGGTGCTCAGCCACGGCCGTCACTGACTGAGCTATACCTTGGGCACCTCCACTCATCCTGTTGATGTTGTGCACCGGGCTCCCCACTGTGGTCGCCACCCTCGCAGTGTTGGCCAAGGTGCCATGCATTGCTGCTGTCATCTTGCCCTCGCAGCCTCTGGGACTCCTCCAATCGGCTATGGATCTGCTGAAAGGTTGCTGACATCCCCCTCTGAATTTCACAGCCACACCCTAGCGTCTGCATCAGCTCCTGGTTAGCCTGGTCCAGAGGCTCAGCATCGGACTGGGACCCAGCTGGATCTCGTCTGGGTCCTCCTGCCCTACCTGATATGCATCAGCAACTATAACAACCCTAACCCTAATATGTGGTGCTCACCAGAATGTGCCCCTGAATCCTGTCAACCACCGTTACCCATCGAGGTGGGTGTCTGTGCTGGTGGAGGGTAGGAAGACAGCTGTGACGCATCAACGATGGCATCCAAGGAACTGTCCCCCAAGGTGTTCTCATGGAAGGCCGGGTGGTAGTGTGTGTGTGTGTGTGTGTGTGTGTGTGTGTGTGGGGGGGGGGGGGGGGGGGGTAGTGTGTGGGGGGGGGAAGAGGGAGGGAGACCACCTCGGATGGGCCTGCATCATTAGATGCGGATCTTTGGCAAAATGGCTATGTGGTCAATTGGAGGAATGCATCATTCTGTATGGCATTAACAGCTCACGCCTGACAGTCCATCTGGGTGGGGGCCGGTGGACCTTCACCTCCAAGTCGTATGTCAACCTCTAAGTTGGTGACAGATCAGTCCTTGGCCATCCCCATGACCTCCTGTTCCTTGTAGGGAGTGAGGACTCTGATGTCTGGCACCCCGCCGCTCCTCTGGGACACGCACGTCTGTTGTGGACCAACTCTCTTGCGGAAACTCAGATGGAGCATCACACGTATTGTTTATCGCTAAGGTGGGTGAGGTGGCCACCGGAGGGTGGGGGTGGCTTGAGGGGGGTCTGTTTGTCTGGGGGGGTTGGGTAGATGGGCTCTATGGGAGGGGGAGAATGGGGAGTAGGTGTGGGGGATGAGGATTATGGGGGGATCAGTGTGAGCAATACTGCTAGTGTTGCACGTTTTACTTGAGTGTAAATCGCGTTTATTGGAGTGTATTAACATGCCTCCGTTTAAAGGCCGTGTGCTTAACACTGCTAGGCTCTATGTATGTATTTTCAGCTCGGGAGTCGCCAGGTGCCGTATCTAGACACCTCACAAATATTCCAAGGTCAGGTTCAAAGTAATAAAACGATACACCGATTAGTAAGTTCCAAACGATCAATATTTATTATACAAATATAATAAATACGCATGCACACGCTAAGTGACTAAGCTATAACTAAACTAAGCGATCAGAATACTTAACTAAACAGGAACAGGCAAGGTCAGGGAGCGAGGCCTTCGTTCCGATCTTTGTCTGTAACCTTCAGAGAGTGTGCTGGTCGCTGGGGGTCTAGTGGGCCTGGTTCGCGTAGCGAGCGTCGTATTGTCACTTACGGTTCGGCGGCTGGTGCTCAACGGCTGGAGTCAGGATACAATTCAAAGTTCTTGGTCGAAGTCAAAGCCGGAGCACGAAACAACAGACAGGACCATGTGTGGGGGTCTATCTTTATAGGGCCCCAATGTCCGTGCCTCTTTTGGGGCGGGCTTTACCTTCCATGCATTGATTGGATCGATTCTCAATCGATGTCTCATTAATTCCCCAATCTGAGGGTCTCTCCTCGATGGAGGGGGCGGTCTCTATGGTCTTTTGTGGTGGATACCTCTGGTGCCGCTCTGTCTGGACATCCACTTAAAGTATCTATTCAAAACCCAAATGTTGCCATTGTGTGTGCCCAGATCTGGATTGCCTCATTAATATGCAAAGCGTTTTGCTATTAACACCTTTGGTTTGAGATCTTCCACCTGGCCAGAAACTGGTTTTGCTGCTTGCAAAATGCTAATCAGTCTTTGCAGACTGCTGTCTTGGCTAAACTGCTTTTTCCCTGCAGTCTTAGCAATTCTCCATCTTGTTAGTCCAGTGTCCATTTTAGGTGGCTACACTAGACAGGGGTGATGTACCATCAATTGGACTCGAGTCGTGAAGAAGTTCCATATATCAGGCTTAAATCAACTAGTTGTGAGCCCGACAGTCGATTTACAGAGAAAGGCCGACTGCCGGGTCCTACGGGTTCTTATACCCCGCCTCGTAGGCGGGACTACTTGCCTCTCGGCCAATGGGTGAGCAGTCACATGACTAGCCTCAACCAATCAGCAGAGAGGCATATGACCGACCTGAGCCAATGGCAGATAGGTACCGTAAACCTCCTAGTTATACCACCACAAGGGGCTGGTTTAGTACAGTGGGCTAAACAGCTGGCTTGTAATACAGAACAAGACAGCAGCGCTGGTTCAATTCCAGTACCGGCCTCCCCGAACATGCGCCCGAATGTGGCGACTAGGGGCTTTCCACAGTAACGTCATTGAAGCCTACTTGACTAGGCAGCACGGTAGCATTGTGGATAGCACAATCGCTTCACAGCTCCAGGGTCCCAGGTTCGATTCCGGCTTGGGTCACTGTCTGTGCGGAGTCTGCACATTCTCCCCGTGTGTGCGTGGGTTTCCTCCGGGTACTCCGGTTTCCTCCCACAGTCCAAAGATGTGCAGGTTAGGTGGATTGGCCATGATAAATTGTCCTTAGTGTCCAAATTGAAGCCTACTTGTGACAATAAGTGATTATTATTATTATTACATGGGTGGGTGGTGCACCAGGTGCTGGGCAGGGACGGTGCCAGGCAAATTCTCATGAGGGGGAGGGAAGGGGTCCGGACCCAATCTACCCATGCAGCCAGGTGTAGGTAGTTGATCTTCTTACGGCACTGGGGGCCAGTCCTCTTTGTCATTGTCCCCAAGCTGATGGCCGCTGCCACTTCCTCCCAAGGGCACTGGCTGCCCTGTGGCTGACCCACCGAGACCCTTGGGGGAACAGTCCGGTCGACATCCCCGAATCGTGTGGCCGGTCTCCTGGGTGGCATGGCTGCGTGCTATGTGGGGTTGGCTGTACAGGAGTGGTTTAAATGCCGCTCTCTCTTGTTAGCGGGTGGCAAGAGAGTGCGGTCATGATGAATCTGCTGGTGAGTTTCCCATCGCTATCTAACGACACGCGGCACTTTTTTGGGCCCTGGGGAGTTTCTCATCAGTTTAGCCCACACTTAGAAATATTTTCATCACTGGGGAGCTGAACTCCGAGATCGGACTGACAATTTGAAAGGGCGCTCCAAGAGCTGTGGATCCCCCACACACCCCCGCCCATGCGCAATGGCACCCTACACGCACATGGACATTACCCCAGACCCCTCCAAGTGAGGACACCCCGCTATGGGGTCCCTGGGAGCCCCCTTCTTCAGGCCCATGCGGCACTTACAGGCCCATTTTTACAGGCCCCCCCTTTCCAGGACTCCCCAGCCTCACAGAGGCCCCTATTTACCTGCCCTGCACCCTCCCCATCCTTCATACCCCCCTCCACCTTCTTTTCATGGGCATGGAGCCCTCAGGCCCTGAATCTAGGCAGTGCCACCCTGGCACCTTGGTAATGCTACTGCCGGCTACTGCAGGGTGGCAGTGCCAAGGTGCCTGCGTTCAAGGGAGAGGGCCACCCTGCACCATCACTGGCCACCCAGGGGCCTCAGATGGCCTGAGAACCCTCCCGGATGCCGTTCCACCTGTTCTATGTTTGTGTGGACCAGTACTGTGGCCTGTCTGGGGAGGCCAATGTAATGTTCTCTGTTTTGTAAATCAGGATGTCTTGAGAACACAGTGTTGAACAAAGAACATCAAGCTAAGTTACTGATCAAAGCTCATTTATTCACACGACTTAAATAAGATTCGAACAGTCACAAGGTATAAATTATTAAACAAAACTGTATGATATCTCTAACTACAGAACTCTATACTATGCAACTAATCTATCTTACGCCTAAACACCTTCTCCCAGGATCCCAGGAATCACATGATATTTACATGACTACTCCTGGGGCGGGATTCTCTAATCCTGCGGCAGAGTGTCCACGCCGTCGCAAACGCCGTCGCGTTTTATGATGGCGTGAACGGGCCGACCCGACGACAAATTCTGGCCCCTACAGGGGGTCAGCATGGCACTGGAGCGGTTCACGCTGCTCCAGTTACTGATCCCGACACGAACTGGGCGGCGCGGGATCCGCGCATGCACAGTGGCGCTGGCGCCAATGTGCCAATGCTCAGTGGCTTCCTTCAATGCGCTGGCCCCGACAGAACATGACGCAGGACTACAGGGGCCGACACGTAGGAAAGGAGGTCCCCAGCCAGAGTGTCCGACCTGCCGATCGGTGGGCCCAAATCGCGGGCGAGGCCACATCGGAGGCCCCCCTGGTGTCGGACCCCCCCCCCCCCCCCCCCCCCCCCACCCACCCAACAGGCCGCTCCCCGACCCTTCCATGCCGAGTTCCCACTGGCTGAGAGCAGGTGTGGAAGGCGTCGGCGGGACTCGGCGTTTTCACAACGGCTGCTCAGCCTATCCCGGACCGAGAATCGGCAGGCCAGCCGCGTAGACCGGCCTCCGACCGGCGGCGCGCCAATGGCACCGATTCTCCGCTCTGCAGAGAATCGCGTGCCGCCGTCGGGGCGGCCTGGTGCAATTCCCACCGGTCTCGGGGATTCTCCGGCCCGTCCCCCAGCTGAGAGAATCCCGCCCCTTATCTCCATCTGATGGTGAGAAGTATTAACATCAAATTGTTAACCCTTTGTATTCCTTACAATATACATATTGTTACAGCCGGGAGGTCCCGGGAGGCCGGTGGATACCAGGAAGACTTGCCTAAGTAGGTTTAAACCCTTCTTAGGTGTGCGCTGTTTGGTCATGCCCCTTTTGTGTGGAGTTCTGATTCCGCCCCTCGCGAGATCTGGGTAAATCTCACAAGTCGTAAAGGCTGTCAGGAAGCCCATGGGAGGCCTCTCCCGGAATCTACCGGCCGCGCCATGCACCTGCGCGAGCATAACGCGGCAGGTAGATCACGCCCCTGTTGTGGGCTAAACTGATGAGAAACTCCCCAAAGGCAAAAGTGAGCAAATGGTGTTGGAAAGCAGCGGGGATCTTGTCTGCAGTCAACTGGAAACTCCCAGCAAAACCCACCACAAATGACACTTAGAAGCGTTTCCGTTAGATTGTGCCAGAGTGTTTCTTTCTCGCTGGAATCTATCTTTGCTGAGTTCTATGAAATATCTCCTAAAATGCCTTCCACTGTATATCTACTGACGGTGACCTAATTTTCCAGTTCACTTCACCCAACTCTCTCCTTACACCCTTATAATTTCCTTTATTTAAGTTTAAAACACTAATCTTGGATTTGCTCTTCTCTCTCTCAAACCGAATGCAAACTCTATCATGTAATGATCACTGTGACCTTGACCCTTATGCTACTTTGCTCTCTTGCCTTGTCCTGTCCACACTATTTAGTTTAAAGCCGTCTCTACCACCCTAGCTATGCTACTCACCAGAACACTGGTCCCAGCATGATTCAGGCGAAGACCATCCCATTTTCTCCAGTCCTGGTGCCTGCGCCCCTTCAATCAAAACCTAAATCTCCCACATAAATTGCAAAGCCATACATTGAACTCTCTAATCTTATTTATCCAACGCCATATTTGCTTGTGGTAATAATCCAGAGATGATTACTTTTGAGATTCTGATTTTTAATTCAATGCCTAATGGATCATACTTCCGAAGCCAACCCCTTTCCTAATCCTAACTATTGCTTTGGTGCCGAAGTGGATCACGGCCACTGGATTCATGGACTCCCACTGCAAGTTCCTCTCCCGCCCAGAGCAGATGTCCTGAAATCTGGCACCGGGCAGGCAACACAGCCTTCTGGAACCTTGCTCTCGGCTCAGAATGGTGTTGATCTCCCTGGCTATACTGCCCCTTACTAGCACTGCATTCCTTTTCATTGCCCCATTTGAATGGCTTCCGATATCACAGCACCATGATCAATTTGCTCATCCATATCGCAACTCGCACTTTCATCCGTAAAGGCTGCAAGAACATTGAAAATGGATAATTGTAAGGGCTTTTCTACTTCTACCTCCTTCATCCCCATTCCTGCTTCACTCGCAGTCACATCCTCCTGTCTCTGGCCATGGACCAGATAAGATGACCCTAACTTAAGGGATGTGACTACCTTCTCGAAGAGTGCCTGTGGTGCTGCAGGTAACGTTCCCCTTCCCTCACGCATTGCATGTGTCTGCAGCTCGGCCTCCAGCTCATTAACCAATTAATTATTTTACTAATTAATTTTTAATTATTGCCTCAAGTCCTGCTTGTGGTTATAGATTTTTATTTCAACAAATCTTCTACTTACCCCAATTGAAATTCCCTCGTTTACTTAAGATAAATAAAAAAAGTAGTCACCAGCCAGACACCTACCTGCTTCCCTGTGATATTGCACCTTGATTTTCCTCTCCAAACCCGGTTCTGACTAGTTCCTGGCAGCAACGGCTGGCTCCACTCAACTCCTGAACTCTCATGATCTCCTCTCCCGCTGTTAATGGCTCCACTCAGCTTTCAAAGTCTCGCCTCTCTTTGTACACTCTTCAGTCCAGCATTGGGAAACCTTGATGCTGCTCATCCATATTCAACCATTCATCTGTCTCACCCTGGTCAGGTTCAGCTCCCACAGGACTCCAAGCACCTGTCGCAGCCACACCGCAGAGGTGTAGTCTAGCTATAAGTAGTGTAGGCTAGTTTTCAGCCATGTTAGGCAATATCAATTTTGGCCCCATGCTGATATGTGCAGCTGATAAACAGCACGTTGAGCATCGGCTGCATGCAGCATTCATATAAATGAACAGACAGCATGAAAATGTTCTGCCTGCACTATCTACATCTGACATACGTCTGTTAACCGTGCATAACAAATAACATACAATTTTCGGAGGTACCCAATTTAACCACGGCAGGATATCTGCTGCACTTCTTGTGAAGTTCAGTTGAAGGAAAGGGAGCTGACCTAAGTAAACCCCTGGCAAGTATTTTAGGTAGATATCCTTAGTTTCATTAATTGTGTTAGAAATTGTGACAGGATTTGAAATTATTTCCCCGGTGACAAAAAGTATGTTTACGTTCTGGAAGCTTTACCACAATCTGAGAACATTTCAAACACTGTCGAAGATCCACTTACAAATGAACAATTTTAGGACGTTAAAATAAGGTCAGTGCCCCATGATCCATAAGTGTGGGCAGTACGGTAGTACAGTGGGCGGCAGTGTAGCACAGTGGGTAGCATTGTTGCTTCACAGCGCCAGGGTCCCAAGTTCGATTCCCGGCTTTAGTTGTCATAATATACATCCATGTATTTAATGGAGTGCAGCCAGGCAGTGATTGACACACAGGATGACCAGTGAGCACACAGAACACAGCAGCCAATCACCAGACAGGACACGACCACTATAAAGCCAGAAGGCACCAGTTTTCCAGCTCTCTTGGGATCCAGTCTCTGAGATAGACAGAGCTCGTGAGTATAGCCAGTGCAAACACCATGTGGTAGTCAGTAAGTCTGGTCAGGCTAGCATCAGGTCTCCAGTCAACTCAGCATAGTGTCAACCCTCAGTTGAACATGTAAAATAGTTAGATGTTAAATAAAATTGTGTTGCATCTCATCAAGTGTTGGAAGTCTGTCTCCAGCTACACTGCATCAAACGAAGTCCACATAGACCCAGCCTGCCCAACACATCATCGGTCACTGTCTGTGCGGAGTCTGCATTTTCTCCCGGTGTCTGCGTGGGTTTCCTCTGGGCGCTCCGGTTTCCTCCCATAAGAACTGAAAGACATGCTGTTAGGTGAATTGGACATTCTGAATTCTCCCTCTGTGTATCCGAACAGGTGCTGGAGTGTGGCGACTATGGGCTTTTCACAGTAACTTCATTGCAGTGTTAATGTAAGCCTACTTGTGACAATAAAGATTATTATTACTGTAGAATAAATAATTTCATTCAGCTGACTCCTCCATTGCTACAGCTGCCTACCAGGAATCTACTTGCCTCCGTGAAGTCAAATAACTCAACAATACTTCAAATAGTTTCCCTTCAACAACTCTTAACCCTTTATAAACCCAAGTTACAAGACTTAAATGCTATTCACATGAAGAGTTCTCTATAACACCTCTTGTCATAACCTTGATTGTGATCTCTAACCTCATTCTCTGTTTTTCTCATTTTATTTGTCCTCAGACTTTCCTCTCTGTCTACTTCTAAGCTCAAAATCTGTCATCTTCTAAGCATAGCTCCCCCCCCCCCCCCCCCCCCTTCTCCCTCTGTTAAAATGAAGGCCCATCATATAATCTTTGTCTCAAATCCTTCCTTTCCCACACTTGAAAATTGTCAGGCGTGAGAACCCAGCTTCTGAACTTTGAGTCAGATTAGTGTATGGGTTTGATTTGATGCTTTACATAGAATATACAGTGCAGAAGGAGGCCATTCGGCCCATCGAGTCTGCACCGGCTCTTGGAAAGAGCACCCTACCCAAGGTCAACACCTCCACCCTATCCCCATAACCCAGTAACCCCACCCAACACTAAGGGCAATTTTGGACACTCAGGGCAATTTATCGTGGCTAATCCACCTAACCTGCACATCTTTGGACTGTGGGACTGTGGGAGGAAACCGGAGCACCCAGAGGAAACCCACGCACACACGGGGAGGATGTGCAGACTCCGCACAGACAGTGACCCAAGCCGGAATCGAACCTGGGACCCTGGAGCTGTGAAGCAATTGCGCTATCCACAATGCTACCGTGCTGCCCTCGATGCCTTGATGCCCTTTCATCAATATAAATGTATCCTGTCATAATGATAAGCTAATTAAAATAAGTTGAAGTGTCGTGCACTTAATTGATGACTGTTGTAAGCCACCAACAGGTTTTAAATGCATGTTGCAGGCTATGATCGGAATGTATTTTTTTTTGCACAGGCTGTATGTAGCTTGATTCCATACATCTGGAATTACAAGAAAGTAATTTATGTTTTTTTTTGTCAGGTCGAGCTATATTTGCAAATGTTCAACAAAGTGAATGGCGACAGCTCTGGAATATGGGACATTTTTCTGCTTTGCGCTCAGTCACACAATCAAGTGCTTTTAGGTCAAATGAGGCCAGAGATCAGGTGCAATTCACGCCTCCACTTCACATTATCTAGACAATGTGGCTTTAGCTCTGTGTCCTGCTGCACTGCCATGTCACTTTCACCCTCTAGGTCTCTAAAGACCAAGGGTGCCAAATTTGTGACAACTTTCTGCAGTTCTGTGTTGTGCAGTCATCCACTACAAAGCAGTTGACTTTTTGACCTGCTCTGTGGAGCTGTATTTAAATCTGCACTCTGAAGTTGAAAGAACATTGCTTCCGAATGATGTTCCAACACATTGTGTCGCCCAGTTCGTTGAGTGCGCCTACTGCTGTTGCAACATGAAAAGAAACTAGTGTATGGGTTTAATTTCTTTTCTTTTGGAAACAGTACTGAACTACTGACCCATGTAGACCCTTAGAAGAACCTCTGGCACTTCTAAAGGACACTGGGCAACTTCTTCTTCGTGATCCCGTGATGCACCAGAAGGCTGACAAAGTCACTTTTACGGTCACAATCAGTGTCCAGTAGGAGAAGCCAGCTGTAGATTACATCTCAAGGTGATAGCCACCTCTGACCTTTATGCAGTCCTGGTGCTCACTGCCCATCCATCATATGGTCACTTGACAGCGACCTCTTTAACCATTTTACAGTCAGTGAACATTATCTATTGATTTCATTGATTGTTGCCTACATCTGCTAGGGACTCTAGAAGCCTATCTCTGCTCCCCAGCATTCCTGACATGGATTTTCTTTCTTTCTTGTTTTCAGAGCTCTGGCTTGTCAGGAATAGGGAACAGAGCCCAGGGAAACCTGGGGGAATCCCAGCAGTTGGTAACACAGTCAGCTGAAAACTACTGTCTCTTTCTCTCTCTCGCTCCTGTCACTGCTGAGGATACTTTTTGAAAGTTGAAGATGGTTACTTATTGGGAAAACAATTTTCTTCAATGTTTCAAAGCTGTTTCCTGCCAAATTTCTTCCTGAGGAGCAGATTTCACAATCGACCATGAAAAATGCAATGCGTTAACCCTCGTCTGCTGAAAAAGATGAGTACTTGCTCCACAAGTGCTGAGTGTCATGATATGCAAACAGGCAGCTAATAAACACATAGAATAGGACACGACCAATGAGCAGTCAGGACACTCAGGGGTGGGATCTCAGTATAAAAGGGATGAGGCACTCACACCCCTCCTCTTTCCACAGACCAACATCTGCAGAGTGAGATGTATCCTTAGCATCACACCCCAGCACGTGCATAGAGCAAGGCTGGTTCAGTTAGACTGAATTACTACATTTAGATTAGCAGAGAGTGGAACTCATTGAGAACTGTGCCAATAGTTCAATAAAACACATTGAACTCACTTCAAAGTCTGGAGCATCTTTTACTCAAAACTGCATCAAGTGGCAGCGTGTGTTATTCCAAATTACATAACACAACACTGAGCACCTTTCACTACCTTGCCCAAAATGGTCATTCTTCATTAGTAAGTCTGGACTGTGACTAATGGCAGGCTATTCGACAACGGTGGCTTCATAGCTGAGCCGAATCTTGTTTTCTGAATTTTCCTCACCTGCTTTCCACCAGAGGTCATTGGCAAATGTTCAGTAGTGGAAGCCTACCTGAGACCAATTGTCATGCCGTTAGTGCTGTCCTGCTGCCATCAAACTCCTTCAACATAGATATGGAATTGAATGAATATTAATTTTATAAAACTTTTCAATCACGTGATATTAGATCAGAAATATCAACTCATTTAACTCAAACTAATTTTTATGGCTTGCTCATTAATTCTCCCTCTGCACTTTCTCATATTTAGCTTTCGGTGCTTCACACCCACTTCTGACGAAGAAGGCTACTGACAGTTTATTCCTTCATTGATCCCAACGTCATTATTCAAGATTCTGGTCACATCTGGGTAGCCTGCTTGCCATATTTTCCTTTCACGCAGTCCTCATGAAGGAACAGCTCCAATTTTCCAATATATTTGGCACCTGGCCTTATATCTCCCAATGATGGGCCACTCAGTGGAAAACCTAAAGGGGTTGATTTTGGCCAGGGAAAGGTGGTATAATCAGGATGTTAAGCAGCTGAAAATGGGATATACAACCTTAACCAATTGCATTATACTGATGATTGTCTCCCTTTGGTTGCTGAAAGGCCTACCTGAAACAAGCCCCTTTTCCAACCAAGTCTGAGCCTCAATGACATAGTTAGGACTTTGATTGTAATTGTAAGATGCATGTTGTGGTAGCATGGCCCCTTTAAGGAGACGGGCATATTGACCACGTGACCAGCTTGGGAACCCCAGCCAATAGTGAGTTAGCACAAGGCCCTGGAAACAGGGTCCCCGGAAGTTGGATCCCGCACATGCGGGTGGAGCTCACCGCCTACGTGTATCACGGTTTCAATCAGGAGGCGGTCAGGAAAAGAAGGCAAAGCCTCTCCTGATTTTAGAGAAATATGGCAGGCTGTTACCGATCCTGCGACGCCCCATATCACAATCACACATTCCTGCAAATATCCTTCCCCACCTCTCTGAGCACCTGCCTATGGATCTCTGCTGACCCTCCCACCAGTTGTCTTGACACTGGAGGGTAACAAACCCCAACAAGACCTCTGTGTAGCACAAGCTGTACACCTGCTAAATTCAGATGAGGTTGGGCCACAAGTTCAAGGTTGCCTTTTTGATCACCAACTGGTTTCAGAGTTGCCTCATAAGGGTAGGTGGGGGAAACTAGAGGCAAACCAATAAGGGGCAATTTTTGTTTGGTAAAACTTGCGTTAACAGGGTAGGAGGGGCCAAAAATGGTGCCTGTAGTCTCACCATTCCTGCTCACCCCAGCACATTTCAGCAGTCAAAACTGAACCCTCAGAGTATTAGTAACACTCAATCATGCAAGACATCAGTAAAATAGCTTCTCGCCACAGTTTTGTGCAACCTCTCTCATCAATCTCATGTAGTCTCTCCTATCTCAAAGAATTTCTCTGATCAGTTGCTGTGATCTCTCTGATCAGCTTCATTTACCTCATTTCAGGCCTGAATTGGAAAACTGGAGCTTATGGCAGGTAAATTCTGATATGATTTTCAGGGCTCGAGCAGCTAATCAGTGACCATTAAGGCAGGCCGCTCGAAAAAAGCACAACATTTTTGAAAATGTTTAGAAAAATCAAGCTGCCGTCAGACTGCCCTCACTACCCTGTTCCCCCACTTCCCCCAGCCCTCTGACCATCATCCATCCTGCCTGTCTGCCTGCCTGTCTGCCTCCCTCTCTTAACTGGTGACTGCATTGGAGCACCTGATTGGTACCAACGACTCGCCTGGTTTATTCTGATGAAGTCTGAAGGCAGTTTAAGTTGGCACTTAGCCCTCCCGCATGCCACAGGAATTGCACCTGATTGTTTAGACCCCCAAATATTCTTTTAAATGAAAATGCACGACAGAGGAACCATACATGCCTTAGGACAGAGGGAGGCTTGATGGACCAGATGACCTTTCTTTTCTCCCTGAGCTTAACTATCTTCTTACATCTTTCTTCTCCTTTACTATATGTCCCCAGATGAGAGATGAATGAACAATGAGAGATGAGTAGCATATCGCAGATGAACATATTTTGTTACTTAGCGTATGTCTAGAAAAAAAGTCTAAGCTTAATTATAACATACGGTGATCAATAGCCAATTTTCAACCCCTATTGTGAAAGACATAAATCCTGCGAAGCAGTTTAAATGTGATGGTTTATAATGGCAATAAACTAAGCTAAGGTTACTGTCTGAGTAGATCTCATAAACCTTCCTGTACATTTTAATTAACAATTTTCTTAAGTGGAGAAAACGTCTTAGATTTAGTTACTCTTTGTACCATCTCATGGAAGATCTATAACCAGGTACATTTCCATATGAAATCACTCATCAAGAATTGTGCCTTTAAAAAAAAATTGATATCCCTCCTCAGCCACTTGAAGCTATTCTCCATCCACCCCTTCCCCAAACTCCAGTGTGTTTACTGCAAATTGCTTCCATACCAGGCATGTTTGCCATGTCATGCCAGTGTTAGACTTGAAGCAGTAACAGTTTGAATTGCCCTCTGATGCTGCTAAATCAACAGTTTTCCATTCAGATAAACTTTTCAA
This sequence comes from Scyliorhinus canicula, assembly GCF_902713615.1. Lineage (NCBI taxonomy): Eukaryota > Metazoa > Chordata > Chondrichthyes > Carcharhiniformes > Scyliorhinidae > Scyliorhinus > Scyliorhinus canicula. Next base: position 55,896,639 of record NC_052148.1, read on the forward strand.
TTGTATAAAGTAACGAGCTGTAGAACTGTAACTTTAAAAAATAATTCTCTTCTTCAACATTTGAATCAACCATTTGATTCTTAGACTATAAGAGCATAAGACATAGGAGCAGAATTACGCCACTTGGCCCTTCGAATCTGCTCCACCATTCAATCATGGCTGGTATGTTTCTCATCCCCATTCTCCTGTCTTCTCCCCATAACCCCTGATCCCCTTATTAATCAAGAACCTATCTATCTCTGTCTTAAAGACATTCAGTGATTTGGCCTCCACAGCCTTCTGCGGCAAAGAGTTCCACAGATTCACCACCCTCTGGCTGAAGAAATTCTTCATCATCTCTGTTTTAAAGGATCGTCCCTTCAATCTGAGATTGTGCCCTCTGGTTCTAGTTTTTCCTACTAGTGGAAACGTCCTCTCCACGTCCACTCTATCCAGTTTTCGCAGTATCCTGTAAGTTTCAATAAGATCCCTCTCATCCTTCTAAACTCCAACGAGTACAGACCAAGAGTCCTCAACCGTTCCCCATACGACATTCTTCTCCACTTTCTGCCCGGAAGCGCAAGCTTCTTTTCCCAGTGATGCTTCCAAAAAGGGAATGGTACTACAGAAGAGAGGCTGGGACAATTTTTCCCCTTTTCTCCTCACCTCTCAGTTGCCTGCAATGAGATGTGTTTGAGAGGGAGTATTTTAAATCCTTTTGAGTATTATGATTTTAGTCATAAATATGAAGCAGGTGAGTATGAAACAAAAGAAAGGAGAAGGTGTATTCACACAACACCTCAAAGTGTAAATTCAACGAAACACATTCACTGCCTCAGGCACACAGACATACACAGAAATAAAGATGGATTCGAGAGACAAAGCATGTGTTTTAGGTTATTAACAGAAGAAAATACAAGTAAATCAAGTGTTCAAATTTTAGTTCTTTAAAAATGCACGTGGAGCTGGCCCAGATGGAATCTGTCTCGTGGTTCTTTGGATGAATGGAAGTTAGAAGTCTCTTGATCTCCAGACAAATTAGGATTAGGATTGCTGAGGTAAACTTTGCAGGTAAACACAAATTAGTCCCTCTCTCATGCTGCCTGGATTAACTGGTTTTCATGCAGGGTTCTGCCCTCCTTGCTGGAGGATGGTCCCTCTGTCCTGTTGGTTTTCACACTGCCATTTTCCCTCACTGGTTCAGGGAGTAAATGAATGCCTGATATGAAACCAGTTTTGGTCATATGACCACCCCTTCCAAGATCAGTACTCCCAGCAGCCTCATAACTAATTTGATTTGAGGTGACAAGCCGCTGCTACACAAGGACGTTTAAGTGGCAGCTGTTCACACCTGCTTGCAATGAACTAGTTTCTCTGCATTTTACTTTGTTAAGGGGCCAGTTTGAAGACCGTATGCCGGGAGGGGCTTTTGATTTTGAATTTTGGTAAATATTCGGTCAATAGGAGATGTAAATTCAGAAGTGGTTTCACCTGGTCATCTTGGGTCAAGGTAGTACTTCAAATGACATGTTGTTATTGTATTGTAAAGAAAAAAATGTTGTCATAATATGCTCACGTCATACGACACATATGTGACAATGGGGAATTATGCACCAGGTCACATCCTATTGTTCCAAGTGTGGTGTATAACCCAGAATTGTGTCTGTTAATTTATTTTCTCTAATCTATTCTTCTTGCCCTTCACAGTAAGTATAAATACTAAGGCATGATACCACAAACAGTTTTACCTCATACAAATGGCCATTTATCATGAGAACAGCAGCATGTTAAACATCATGGGCACCACAGACTATCTGAGTGCTTCTGTACTTTCACTTACAGCAGAGTTCTTTGAATAGAGTTTAGGGCCAAATGTATCCTCGGATTTCACCCTGATGCCCAAATGAAATTGTGCCTCTGGTTTCAGTTACATAGAACCAGTGAGCTGTCCAACACCTTGGCTCACAGGTAGATCCTGAGGAAGGAATACATTTTTAAAAATAATAATTTTTATGGGATGTGAGCTTTGCTGGCTAGGCCAGCATTTGTTGCCCATTCCTAATTGCCCTTGAGAAGGTGGCAGTGAGCTGCCTTCTTGAACTGCTGTAGTCCATTTGGTGTAGGCACACCCACTGTGCTATTAGGGAGTGGGTTCCAGGATGTTGCCCCAGCGACAGTGAAGGAATGGCGATATATCGCCAAGTCAGGATGGTGAGTGACTTGGAGGGGAACCGCCAAGTGGTGGTGTTCCCGGGTATCTGCTACCCTTGTCCTTCTACATGGTCGTGGTCGTGAGTTTGGAAGGTGCTGCCTCAGGAACCTTGGCGGGTTCCTGCAGTGCAGCTTGATAATAGTACACATGGCTGCTACTGTGCATCGGTGGTGGAGGGGGTGAATGAGGGACGCCAATCAAGTGGGCTGCTTTGTCCTGGATGATGTCAAGCTTCTTGAGTGTTGTTGGAGCTGCACGCATCCAGTCAATAGGGAGTATCCCATCACACACCTGACTGTAGGTGGGAGACAGGCTTTGGGGAGGCAGGAGGTGAATTATTCACTGCAGGATTTCTAATCTTTGGCCTGCTCAGGGGCAACACAGTGGCATAGTGGTTAGCACTGCCGCCTCATAATGCCAGGGACCCAGGTTTGATTCCATCCTCAGGTGACTGTGTGAAGTTTGCACATACTTCCAGGTCCATGTGGTTTTCCTCCCGGTGCTCCGGTTTCCTCCCATAGTCCAAAGATGTGCAGGTTAGGTGGATTGGCCATGCTAAAGTGCCCCAAGGTGGGATTATGGGGATAGGGTGGGGGATCGGGCCTATGTTGGGTGCTCTTTCAGCGGGTTTGTGCAGCCTTGATGGGCTGAATGGCCTCCTTCTGTAGTGTGGGCATTCTATGATTCAATGATTCTTGTCGTCACAGTATTTATATAGCTAGTCCAGTTCAGTTTCTTGCCCATGGTAACCCCCAGGATGTCGATAGTGAGTGGATTCAGACATGGAAATGCTATTGAATGTCAAGGGGCGATGGTTTGATTCTATGGCATTGGAGATGCTCAATGCCTTGCACTTGTGTGGCACGAATGTTACTTGTCACTTGTCAGCCCAAACCTGGATATTATCCAGGTCTGGCTGCATTTGGAGATGGACTGCTTCAGTGACTGAGGAGTCATGAATGGTGCTGAACATTGTGCAATCATAAAACAACATCCCCATATTTGACCTTATAAAGGAAGGAAGGTAATTGATAAAGCAGCTGAAGATGGTTGGGCCTAGAACACTGGGACACGACCTTGAGGAACTCCTGCAGTGAAGTCCCTGGACTAAGATGACTGACCTCCAACAACCACAATCATCTTCCCTTGACTCCAAACAGTGGAGAATTTCCCCCCTCATTCCCATTGACTCCAATTTTGCTAGGGTTCCTTAATGCTGTACTCAATCAAATGCTGCCTTGATGTCAAGGCCAGTCACTCTCACCTCACCTCTGGAGTTCAGCTCTTTTGTCCATGTTTGAACCAAGGCTGTAATGAGGTCAGGAGCTGAGTAACCCTGGTGGAATCCAAACTGAGCATCAGTGAGCAGGTTATTGCAAAGCAAGTGCCATTTGAAAGCACTGTTGATGACTCCTTCCATCACTTTACTGATGATTGCAAGTAGACTGATAGGGCCGGGTTGGATTTGTCCTGCTTTTTGTGTATAGGGCACATCTGGGCAATGTTCCACATTGCCGGGTACATGCCAGTGTTGGAGCTGTACTGGATAGCTTGGCTAAGGTGGGTGCAGCAAGTTCTGGAGCACAGGTTAACTGGAGTACTTTTGCGGGAATAATGGCAGGGCCCATAACCTTTGCGGTATCCAGTGTTTTCAGCCATTTTGATGTCATGTGGAATTAATCGATTTGGCTGAAGACTGGCATCTGTGATGCTGGGGACCTGTGGACCTCTAGCTGCCTGGGGGAAACGGGCAGCATAATCAAAGACCCCTCCCACCTGGCTTACTCACTCTTCCAACTTCTTCCATTGGGCAGGAGATACAAAAGTATGAGAACACGCATGAACAGATTAAAAAACAGCCTCTTCCCCGCTGTTACCAGACACCTAAATGACCCTCTTATGGACTGACCTGATTAACACAACACTCCTGTGTGCTTCACCTAATGCTGGTGGCTATGTATTTACATTGTCTATCTTGTGTTGCCCTATTATGTATTTTATTTTAATTTTATTTTATTTTCATGTACTAAATTATCTGTTTGAGCTGCTGGCAGAAAAATATTTTTCACTGTATCTCGGTATATATGACAATAAACAAACAAATCCAATCCAATCTCTTCTGCACTTCTGTCTGAAGATTATTGCGAATGCTTCAGCCTTATATTTTGCATAGATATGCTGGGCCCCTCCATCATTGAGGATGGGGATATTTTTGGGGCCTCCTCCAGTAAGTTGTTTAATTGTCCATCACTATTCACGACTGGATGTAGCAGGGCTGCAGAGGTTATATCTGATCCATTGGTACTGGGATCGCTTAGCTTTGTCTATCATTTGCTGCTACTGTTGGTTGACATGCAAGTAATCCTGTGTTATAGCTTCACCAGGTTGACATCTCAATTTTCGGTATGCTTGGTGTTGCTCCTGGCATGCTCTCCTGCACTCTTCATTGAACCAGGGTTGATCCCCTGGCTTGGTGGTAATGGTAAAGTGGGGGTTATGCCAGGCCATGAGTTCAGATTGTGGTTGAGTCCAACTCTGCTACTGCTCATGGCCTACAGTGCCTCAAGAATGCCTAGTCTTCAGCTAGATCTGTTCTGAATCTATTTTATTTAGCACGGTGGTAGTGCCACACAACACGATGGAGAATATCCTCAATGTGTGAAGACGGGACTTTCTTTCCACAAGGATTGTGTGCTGGTCACTCCTACCGATACTGTCATGGACAGATGTACTTGGGGCAGACAGGTTCATGAGGATGAGGTCTATTATGTTTACCCTCATGTTGCTTCCCTCCATCTACACCTCCCGCTGCCGGGGGAAAGCAGGCAGCATAATCAAGGATCCCTCCCACCCGGCTTACTCACTTTTCCAACTTCTTCCATCGGGCAGGAGATTCAGAAGTCTGAGAACACGGACGAACAGACTCAAAAACAGCTTCTTCCCCACTGTCACCAGACTCCTAAATGACCCTTTTATGGACTGTCCTCATTAACACTACACCCATGTCTGCTTCATCCGATGCCAATGCTTATGTAATGCTTATGTAGTACATTGTATATATTGTGTTGCCCTATTATGTATTCTCATGTATTTTCTTGAATTCTGTTCAATTCCCTTTTCTTCCCATGTACTGAATGATCTGTTGAGCTGCTTGCAGAAAAATACTTTTCACTGTACCTCGGTACACGTGACAATAAACAAATCCAATCCAATCATCACCTGTCTCTGACCCAGTCTAGCAGCTATGTCCTTTCGGACCCCACCACCCACTCTTGGTGATGGACATTGATGTCCCCCACCCAGAGTACATTCTGTGCCTTGGCAACCACAATGTTTCCTCCAGATGATGTTCAACATGGGGAAGTACTGATTTATGAGTTGACGGCATTAATAAGCAGAAGGTTTCCTTGCCCATGTTTAACCTGAAGCCATGAGACTTCATGGGGTCCAGAGTTGATGTTGAGGACTCCCAGGGCACCTCCAAAGGGCATTAGTGGACCAGTTTGTTTTGTAGCAGCAATCAACATGGTTTCATGGTCATCATCAAACCTTTAGTTTAGCCATGGCATCCTTTGCTTTCAGCCTCATCACTTTCAAAAACCTGGAGGACACCAGGGGTGCACTGGAGGCGATCAACGGAAAATCCCTTGAAGGGTGCCATGTTTGGGTGGACTATGCCGAAAAAAAGTCGGGAGGTGGCTATGGCTCTCAGCAGTACAACTCTCGGGGAGAAGGCCATTTTCAGGAGCCAGTGGAAACAGCAGCTACAGAGGCCACAGCTCCTACAACCAGTGACATTGAATCTTGGTCTTTTACTGAGATCCAATCTCCTTCCATTTCAGTCACAGGCACTTTCTTTTATTATTGTTTAGGGGGGTGATGGATATCAGTTAATTTTCCATCCTCATGTTTCCCCACCTAGCTTATAATTGGCCAATTTGTCCCCGTCTTTGTCTTTAACCACTCTCATCTCAGCGATCTGCTCGTACTTGGAGCAAATCTTCGGGCAGCACGTTAGCATTGTGGCTTCACAGCACCAGGGTCCAGGTTCGATTCCCTGCTGGGTCACTATCTTTGCGGAGTCTGCACATTCTCCCCGTGTCTGCGTGGGTTTCCTCCGGGTGCTCCGGTTTCCTCCCACAGTCCAAAGACGTGCAGGTTAGGTGGTTTGGCCATCCTAAATTTCCCTGAGTGTCTAAAAAAGGTTAGGAGGGGTTATTGGGTTACGGGGATAGGGTGGAAGTGCGGGTTTAAGTGGGTCGGTGCAGACTCGATGGGCCGAATGGCCTCCTTCTGCACTGTATGTTCTATGTTCTAAATCTCTTCCAGGGATTCACTCTTGTTAAACACAAAAGTGCTCTGTAAAAGTCAGCTCTCCCTGCTTTCCTCCACAACTCATTGAACAGGAAATTGTGTTCAAATGATTTCACGTGGTTGAGGGGAACAGCCAGCGCTGACTTCAGTTCATAACCCAATCACTTTCATTCTGTAAAAATGGTATTTTCAGCAAGATAGTACTACGTAAAGTGGGATTTTTCTGTGCCCTTCCAGGCATAGAAACATTAAATTAAACCCACTTAAAATCACATCTTATTTCTAATGTTTATCAATACAAATATAAATCGCTTGAAGTTTTCATGAAGAATCATATCCATGTCTTCTGCCTCCACATGCAAGTTCCCATTTTGTTCTCTAATTTGCCCAACTTAATCCTTAATTACCCTCTTGCTCCATTTATTTATGAAATATCTTTAGGATTTTCTTGATTTCATTTGCCAATATTTCTTCATGCCTCTCTTTGTTTTCTTAATTTCCTTTTTTAATTTCACCGATTAATTTTCTATGCTCCTCTGGGCTTACATTGGTGTTACGATCTTGGGATCTGATGTAAGTTTTCCTTTTGTTTTGCCTTGAACGACTCTCCTCTATATGTGCTTTGGCATTCAGCATGTAAATTTGTGAGTTCCACCTATTTTCTTTGTGGAAACATATTCATTCTGAACCCTCTTAATTTCCTCCTTGAATGTCTCCCACTGCTCTGGACACTGACTTACCATTAACTATCTGGTTCCAGTTCATGTTTGTCAAATAATAATAACCTTATAATAATCTTTGTTATTGTCACAAGTAGGCTTACATTAACACTGTTGGGAGTTTTCTATAGGCCACCTAATAGTTCTAGAGATGTAGAGGAAAGGATGGCGAAGATGATTCTGGAAAAGAGCGAAAGTAACAGGGTAGTTGTTATGGGAGACTTTAACTTTCCTAATATTGACTGGAAAAGATATAGTTCGAGTACATTGGATGGGTCGTTCTTTGTACAATGTGTGCAGGAGGGTTTTCTGACACAATATGTTGACAGGCCAACAAGAGGTGAGGCCACTTTGGATTTGGTTTTGGGTAATGAACCAGGCCAGGTGTTAGATCTGGAGGTAGGTGAACACTTTGGAGACAGTGACCATAATTCGGTGACCTTTACGTTAGTGATGGAAAGGGATAAGTATACCCCACAGAGCAAGAGTTATAGCTGGGGGAAGGGCAATTATGATGCCATTAGACATGACTTAGGATGTGTTGGTTGGAGAAGTAGGCTGCAAGGGTTGGGCACACTGGATATGTGGAGCTTGTTCAAGGAACAGCTATTGCATGTTCTTGATAAGTACGTACCAGTCAGGCAGGGAGGAAGGGGTCGAGCGAGGGAACCGTGGTTTACCAAAGAAGTGGAATCTCTTGTTAAGAGGAAGAAGGAGGCCTATGTGAAGATGAGGCGTGAAGTTTCAGTTGGGGCGCTTGATAGTTACAAGGAAGCGAGGAAGGATCTAAAGAGAGAGCTGAGACGAGCAAGGAGGGGACATGAGAAGTCTTTGGCAGGTAGGATCAAGGAAAACCCAAAAGCTTTCTATAGGTATGTCAGGAATAAAAGAATGACTAGGGTAAGAGTAGGGCCAGTCAAGGACAGTGGTGGGAAGTTGTGTGTGGAGGCTGAGGAGATAAGCGAGATACTAAATGAATACTTTTCGTCAGTATTCACTCAAGAAAAAGATAATATTGAGGAGGAGAATGCTGAGACCCAGGCTATTAGAATAGATGGCATTGAGGTGCGTAGGGAAGAAGTGTTGGCAATTCTGGACAAGGTGAAAATAGATAAGTCCCCGGGGCCGGATGGGATTTATCCTAGGATTCTCTGGGAAGCCAGGGAAGAGATTGCTGAGCCTTTGGCTTTGATTTTTAGGTCATCATTGGCTACAGGAATAGTGCCAGAGGACTGGAGGATAGCAAATGTGGTCCCTTTGTTCAAGAAGGGGAGTAGAGATAACCCCGGTAACTATAGGCCGGTGAGCCTAACGTCTGTGGTGGGTAAAGTCTTGGAGAGGATTATAAAAGATACGATTTATAATCATCTAGATAGGAATAATATGATTAGGGATAGTCAGCATGGTTTTGTGAAGGGTAGGTCATGCCTCACAAACCTTATCGAGTTCTTTGAGAAGGTGACTGAACAGGTAGACGAGGGTAGAGCAGTTGATGTGGTGTATATGGATTTCAGTAAAACGTTTGATAAGGTTCCCCACGGTCGACTATTGCAGAAAATACGGAGGCTGGGGATTGAGGGTGATTTAGAGATGTGGATCAGAAATTGGCTAGTTGAAAGAAGACAGAGAGTGGTAGTTGATGGGAAATGTTCAGAATGGAGTTCAGTTACGAGTGGCGTACCACAAGGATCTGTTCTGGGGCCGTTGCTGTTTGTCATTTTTATAAATGACCTAGAGGAGGGCGCAGAAGGATGGGTGAGTAAATTTGCAGACGACACTAAAGTCGGTGGAGTTGTAGACAGTGCGGAAGGATGTTGCAGGTTACAGAGGGACATAGATAAGCTGCAGAGCTGGGCTGAGAGGTGGCAAATGGAGTTTAATGTGGAGAAGTGTGAGGTGATTCACTTTGGAAAGAATAACAGGAATGCGGAATATTTGGCTAATGGTAAAATTCTTGGTAGTGTGGATGAGCAGAGGGATCTCGGTGTCCATGTACATAGATCCCTGAAAGTTGCCACCCAGGTTGATAGGGTTGTGAAGAAGGCCTATGGTGTGTTGGCCTTTATTGGTAGAGGGATTGAGTTCCGGAGCCATGAGGTCATGATGCAGCTGTACCAAACTCTGGTACGGCCGCATTTGGAGTATTGCGTACAGTTCTGGTCGCCTCATTATAGGAAGGACGTGGAAGCTTTGGAACGGGTGCAGAGGAGATTTACCAGGATGTTGCCTGGTATGGAGGGAAAATCTTATGAGGAAAGGCTGATGGACTTGAGGTTGTTTTCGTTAGAGAGAAGAAGGTTAAGAGGTGACTTAATAGAGGCATACAAAATGATCAGAGGGTTAGATAGGGTGGACAGCGAGAGCCTTCTCCCGCGGATGGAGGTGGCTAGCACGAGGGGACATAGCCTCAAATTGAGGGGTAATAGATATAGGACAGAGGTCAGAGGTGGGTTTTTTACGCAAAGAGTGGTGAGGCCGTGGAATGCCCTACCTGCAACAGTAGTGAACTCGCCAACATTGAGGGCATTTAAAAATTTATTGGATAAGCATATGGATGATAAGGGCATAGTGTAGGTTAGATGGCCTTTAGTTTTTTTTTCCATGTCGGTGCAACATCGAGGGCCGAAGGGCCTGTACTGCGCTGTATCGTTCTATGTTCTATGTTCTAAGTGAAAAGCCCCTAGTCGCCACACTCCGGCGCCTGTTCGGGTACGCAGCGGGGGAATTCAGACTGTCTAATTCACCTAACAAGCATGTCTTTCAGGACTTGTGGGAGGAAACTGGAGCACCTGGAGGAAACCCACACAAACACGGGGGAGAATGTGCATTCTGCATAGGCAGTGACGCAAGCCGGGAATCAAATCTGGTGCTGTGAAGCAACAGTGCTAACCACTGTGCTAAATTGGCCTTTCCAAATTATTCTTGCTCTACCTTTATCCTTGACTATAATCCTTGTGATTCTAACTAAAATTCTGTCCCACTGATACCCCATACACCTGCCTTGATTCAATCCGTACAACTAAGTCCAGTACTGTATTGTATTCAATCCCTGCAACTAAGTCCAGTATTCTTGTTGGACTTGCTATGTACTGGCTAAATAAGCACTCCTGAATAAATAGTCTGCCTGCCAGGGCCAGTGGTAGAGGCGGGTATGATTTTGTCTTTTAAAATGGAGGGCAGGATTCTCCGACCCCCCACCGGGTCGGAGAATCGCCCGGGGCCGGCGTCAATCGGTCAGCAGGCCCCCCGCGGCGATTCTCCGGCCCACGATGGGCCAAAGTCCCACCGCTGACAAGCCTTTCCCGCCGGTGGGAATCGAAACACTTACCTGACCGGCGGGATTAGCGGCGCGGGCAAGCGCCAGGGTCCTGGGGAGGGGCGCGGGGTGAGCTGACCCTGGGGGGTGCCCCCACGGTGGCCTGTCCCGCGATCGGGGCCCTCCCGATCGGCTGGCGGGCCTGTGCCGTGGGGGCACTATTTTTCTTCCGCCTTCGCCATGGTCTTCACCATGGGGAGGCGGAAGAGACCCCCCTCCCCAGCGCATACGCCGGGATGACGTCAGCGGTCGCTGACGCTCCGGTGGATGCGCGGACTTATGCCGGCCGGCGAAGTCCTTTCGGCCCCAGCTGGCGTGGCGCCAAAGGCCGTTCACACCAGCCGGCGGAGCGGGAACCACTCCGGTGCGGGTCTCGCCCCTCAATGTGAGGGCTTCCGCACCTATGGGGCGGCCCGACGCAGGAGTGGTTCACGCCACTCCAACATGCCGGGACCCCCCGCCCCGCCAGGTAGGGGAGAATCCCGGCCAGAGTTAGATAATTACATGGGCAGGGTGGGTATAGGGGGATATGGGCCAAATGCAGGCAAGTGGGACTAGCTTAGTGATAGAAACTGGTGGCTTGGACAAGCTGGGCCGAAGGGCCTGTTTCCATGCTGTAAACATTTCTGACTCTATGCCCTCTCTGCACCTTTTATACTGCATTTAGCGCAGTTAGTTGAAATCCTTTATTATTATGGCCCTTTTATTTCAACGCTTTTCACCAATTTGACTACACCTCCCTTTGACTGTCTGGAGATCTATAGAATAATCCCAGCAGTGCGGTTGGCCCTTTTTTGTTTTTCGGTCTTACCTGCGTGGCTTCATTTGATGGTCTTTCTAGTGCATTGTCCCTCCTCAAAGCTGTGATTGTTCCTTTAACCAAAATTATGACCACCCTACTCACCTCCCACCATTCTTCATCACCCTCCAGTCTATATACCCTGTGAGCAGCAGTGTTGGGTTGCCATTTTTACCTTTCTTTAAGCACATTTCAATTACAGCGATGACATCCTACTTCCAAATATCAATTTTTGCCCTCAGCTGGTTTGCCTTTCATTAGACGCCTTGTTTTGAAGGGTATTCCACTACTCACTGAATTCCGTTGTTATCTATCTTCTAACCTTTGTTTACTCCACCTTCCATGCTCGTTTTACTAATCTTCTATCTTCTATTTCCAGTTTTGCTTCGCTTCCTTCTGAATCTGCTTTCAGTTTCCCATTGCCCTGCTAAACTCATTTAAACCCTTCACAATAGCACCAGCAAACCTCCCTCATCAATATATTGGTCCTGGCTTTGTTGAGGTGCATCCCTTTCATCTTATACACCAAGGAATGTAAATCCTTCCCTCCTGTGCCATTTCTTCTATCACATATTCAACCGTACTATCTTCCTATTTCTGTATTTATAGCATCTGTCATCAGGAATAATCTGGAGATTGTTACCTTTGAAGTTGAACTTTTTAATTCCTTTCCTAGCTCTCTGAAATCTGCCTGCAGGACCTCATTCCGCTTTCTACCTGTGTCATTGGAACCAATATGGACCAGGGCCAGAGGCTGTCAATTCTCTACTCTCAGAATGTTCTGTAGGCACTCAACTACATCCTTGATGCTGGCACTGTGATGGCGTTGGAGGTGTGTGCGCATATATGCGGCGGGTACCATGTCTACGTTGCTGAAATGCATGTATGCACCCATAACTATTGAGTCCTTATCAGTATCACTTTCCTGGACTTTGATTTCCCTCCTTGCACAGCTGCATCACCCATGGTACCATGCATTGGATTTGGTTATATTCTACAAAGGGACCGTCACTAGTATTCAGAACTTAGGCCAGAATTTTCCAGCTGTTTATGCCAGCAGGACCTTCTGGTTCCACTGATGGGACACCCCTGCTGTGGGTTTCCCAGCTGTAGGGGGTACATTCAATGGGAAACACTGTTGACAACGGCTGGACCAGAAGATCCTGCCTCCAACCAATGGTGTGCCGCCTCTGCCGCTGTGAAATTCCTGCCCATTATATTGGTTGCCTAATGAAGTGCACTCAAAGGACACCTTTACTACATGCCTGATCTTGCTTGACTGTCTAGCAGCAACCCAATCCATCTCTGCTTGCACACCCTTAAACCAATGGATGACCACATCTAGAAACAAACTAACCATGTACTTTTCATTCTTGCAGGTACTCTGCAGTTATGCCAGTTGTTGTTCAAGCTCAAGATTGTCTAGCTGATGCCACTTCCTGCACATATGGCTGTCCAGGATACTAGAACCATCTTCGCATTCCCACATGGAACAGGATGTGTATTCCACAGCACGGAAGCACCTTGCCATGCCTCTATTTATTCAACAATAATAATATATTTTAAGCACTTACCCATTACAATAAATTTTGTTTGAAGATGAGTTAGTAATTCATGTATCATGATAAATAAATATTCTTTAAAAATTGTACTGCTTTAAGTTAAGTTGCATTTGTTTTATATGCAAGTTTGGATTGGTTTCCTGTCCTGTGTACATCTCTGAGGTTATCGCTGGGCTCATTAGCTTTTGAACAGGGGGTTATGGTAGTTCAGCAAATGCTCCTCGTTATGTATCTGTAGTAATGGCATTACATTTTGCGGCTGATCACATTATGTGTTTATTTGTAAATATACTAACACTTGCCTTGTAGCTGACCAATTCTTGAGAACCGGATGTCCTTAACAGATTTCAAAATACAGACCCATTTTAATGATTTGCTTATTTTGACCTTACATTTATCTTTCATTTTGTTCTGTTAAGCTGAACAGTGTTGGCTTCAGAAGGGTTTGAATACACTTTGTAGGTGAGCAGACAGGTGGCAAATAGTGTTCAGTGCTCTGGAATGCAAACCACTTCACACAGGAACAAAATAAGATCAACAGCAACCTGTTGCTTAAATTGAATAAAATAATGTGCACGGGAAATGGAAGAGATCTGAGGGTCCCGATTGGCAATAAAATGAGACTATCGCAATAATACTTGTTTACAGTGAGTAAAGGAAATCAGATGCTGTGATGTATTAAAAGGTCAATATTGAGCCAAATTAGGGAGATAATCCTGCTACTTTCTAAATTATTCATGCAGCAACACTTAGAATACTGTGTACAGTTCTCTTCGTTGTCAGATAAAATGCTGTCGCAACTATTTCGAGAGCAGAGAAGAGGGTAAGTAAAATGATTGAGGGTATGGAACAATTGCATAAATTGGAATTGCTCTCACTGGCAGAGAGAAGATTGAGAGCTGATGTTATTGCTGTGTGTGTGATTCTAATGGGACTAGATAACGTGGACCAGGGTTTCCCAAACATTTCCAGCCTGGAATCTCTAGTGACTTCCCAAGAGTATCGGGGAACCCCAAACATTCTCATAATGTTAACACACTTATTTTGCGATGCGAATAGACGCGAACACAGAAGTTAAATACAAGCAAGTATTTTCTAGCTATATCTATGCATATATTAGGAATTAGGAAGAGGCACAGTCACAAATACATTCACCAGCTACATGGCCCCCTTACATTAACCTCGGAAGTAGTACACACTTTGGAGTGGGTAATCTGGTAATAATTAAAACGTTTTCTTATTAAAAATGACTCGAGCCTTACCTTTTGTCATTTTTAATGGGAGGAATGATGTTGGAAAACTGATTCTCATATTGGACACATACAGTTCTCTCTCCCTCACACACATAGGGCTGGATTCTCCATCCCACTGCGCCACATTTCTGTTTCACCCCACCAGCAGGTGCTCCGTTAAGCTGGCTGGTCAATGGGGTATCCCATTGTGGAGCAGCCGCACGCCGTCGGGAAACCCCCAGCCTGCTGGCAAAATGGAGCATCCCGCTGACGGAGAATCTACCCATACACACACTCACCTTGCTCGCTCACACACAAACATCTTTCTCTCACACTCATACACACACCTCTCTCACTCACCCCTCTCACAAACACTTACCCCCTCTCACAAAGAGTCACCCCTCTCTCTCACACACATTTACCATCTCTCACACACATACTCACCCCTTCCTCTCTCACACAGTCACTCCTCTCTCACACACTCACCCCCTCTCATACACCCACTCTCTTTCTCACACACTCCTCCACTCTCTAACACTCACTCCTGTCCCTCACACACTCACCCTCTCTCTCACACACTCACCCTCTCTGGCACACACACTTATCCCTCCCTCTCACTCACTCCTCTCTCTTGCACACACTCAGCCCTCTCTCACACACTCACCCCTCTCTCTGTCACACTCATGCCTCTCTCTCTCACACACACATTCCTCTCTCTTGCACACACTAGCCCTTCTCTCACTCAGCCCCTCTCTCTCACACTCATGCCTCTCTCTCATACACACCCCTCTCTCTTGCACACACTAGTCCCCTCTTTTTCACACAAACTCACTCCTCTCACACACACACTTGCCCTCTCTCTCACACACATTCAGCTCTCTCTCTGACACACTCACCCCTCTCTCTCACTCTGACCCACTTTCTCACTCACACATGTCACACCTCAGGCTTGGGTGAGGATTACGTAGGCCTGAAGTTGGGCTAAAAATTATGTATATATTCTGATTGACAAAGTATGCAATATACATTCACACAAAGGAGTTTATTTATACCCCAAATCCCAGAGCAAAGAATTTACAATACACAAAAGATGTTTTGACAGACAAAAATAATGAAAATGAAAAATGAAAATCGCTTATTGTCACGAGTAGGCTTCAAATGAAGTTACTGTGAAAAGCCCCTAGTCGCCACATTCCGGCACCTGTTCGGGGAGGCTGTTACGGGAATCAAACCGTGCTGCTGGCTTGTCTTGGTCAGCTTTCAAAGCCAGCGATTAGCCCTGTGAGCTAAACAGCCCCTCAATTAATCAAACAATTAATCAAACACACAAACAAGCATTTCACTCGCATGGTTTTACAGGTATGAGCTACTGTCTCCATGCCAACTGAAAAAACAGTCTCTTTTTCTACCAATCAGAACATCTCCTGGGTCCAAAACACACAAACAAAAAAAACTTACAATAATGCTTCAAATACCATACACCATTGTAATGACGTGCAAATTAACAATCCAAATTTTAGATACACACAACACAGAATAAACCTCAATACAAGTATGACGGTACCATTGGTTAATAAAACACTTTCAAAAAACCCATGACGATAGAATCTCCCAATCACAGAGATCTGCAATGTGAAGCTCTTGATAGGCAAGACAGAAAACACAAACAAGCAGAACAGGACTTGCCAGCAGTGAGGTGTAGTGTATGCATCTATATGTGGGGTTTAAAAATTCTGCCAGAAGGCTAGTGAGAGCTCACTATCACACTCACATTCATCTCTCTCACACACACACAAAATATTCTATCACACACGTCGTCACGCACACAAACAGTTATCCTCACACATATAATCTCATCCTCACACACACTCATCCTCATATACATTCATCCTCATGCACACACACTCATCCTCACACACACATACTCTCATCCTCACACACACTCATCCTCACACACACTCATCCTCATGCACACACACTCATCCTCACACACACTCATCCTCACACACACTCATCCTCATACACACACATACTCTCATCCTCACATACACTCATCCTCACACACACATACTCTCATCCTCACACACACTCATCCTCACACACACATACTCTCATCCTCACACACACATACTCTCATCCTCACACACACTCATCCTCACACACATTCCTCCTCACACACACACACTCATCCTCACACACATACTCTCATCCTCACACACACATACTATCATCCTCACACACACATACTCTCATCCTCACATACACTCATCCTCACACACACATACTCTCATCCTCACACACACGTACTCTCATCCTCACACACACATACTCTCATCCTCACACACACTCATCCTCACACACACTCATCCTCACACACACATACTCTCATCCTCAAACACACATACTCTCATCCTCACACACACATACTCTCATCCTCACACACACTCATCCTCACACACACTCATCCTCATGCACACACACTCATCCTCACACACACTCATCCTCACACACACTCATCCTCATACACACACATACTCTCATCCTCACATACACTCATCCTCACACACACATACTCTCATCCTCACACACACTCATCCTCACACACACATACTCTCATCCTCACACACACATACTCTCATCCTCACACACACTCATCCTCACACACATTCCTCCTCACACACACACACTCATCCTCACACACATACTCTCATCCTCACACACACATACTATCATCCTCACACACACATACTCTCATCCTCACATACACTCATCCTCACACACACATACTCTCATCCTCACACACACGTACTCTCATCCTCACACACACATACTCTCATCCTCACACACACTCATCCTCACACACACTCATCCTCACACACACATACTCTCATCCTCAAACACACATACTCTCATCCTCACACACACATACTCTCATCCTCACATACTCTCATCCTCACACACACATACTCTCATCCTCACACACACTCATCCTCACACACACTCATCCTCACACACGTACTCTCATCCTCACACACACATACTCTCATCCTCACACACACATACTCTCATCCTCACATACACTCATCCTCACACACACATACTCTCATCCTCACACACACTCATCCTCACACACACTCATCCTCACACACACATACTCTCATCCTCACACACACATACTCTCATCCTCACACACACATACTCTCATCCTCACACACACGTACTCTCATCCTCACACACACATACTCTCATCCTCACACACACGTACTCTCATCCTCACACACACATACTCTCATCCTCAAACACACTCATCCTCACACACACATACTCTCATCCTCACACACACTCATCCTCACACACACTCATCCTCACACACATACTCTCATCCTCACACACACTCATCCTCACACACACTCATCCTCACACACACATACTTTCATCCTCACACACACATACCCTCATCCTCACACACACTCATCCTCACACACACATACTCTCATCCTCACACACACTCATCCTCACACACATTCCTCCTCACACACACACACACTCATCCTCACACACATACTCTCATCCTCACACACACATACTCTCATCCTCACATACACTCATCCTCACACACACATACTCTCATCCTCACACACACATACTCTCATCCTCACACACACTCATCCTCACACACACATACTCTCATCCTCACACACACTCATCCTCACACACATTCCTCCTCACACACACACACACTCATCCTCACACACATACTCTCATCCTCACACACACATACTCTCATCCTCACATACACTCATCCTCACACACACATACTCTCATCCTCACACACACGTACTCTCATCCTCACACACACATACTCTCATCCTCACACACACTCATCCTCACACACACTCATCCTCACACACACATACTCTCATCCTCACACACACATACTCTCATCCTCACACACACATACTCTCATCCTCACATACTCTCATCCTCACACACACATACTCTCATCCTCACACACACATACTCTCATCCTCACACACACTCATCCTCACACACACTCATCCTCACACACACATACTCTCATCCTCACACACACATACTCTCATCCTCACACACACATACTCTCATCCTCACATACACTCATCCTCACACACACATACTCTCATCCTCACACACACGTACTCTCATCCTCACACACACATACTCTCATCCTCACACACACTCATCCTCACACACACATACTCTCATCCTCACACACACATACTCTCATCCTCACACACACATACTCTCATCCTCAAACACACTCATCCTCACACACACATACTCTCATCCTCACACACACTCATCCTCACACACACTCATCCTCACACACATACTCTCATCCTCACACACACTCATCCTCACACACACTCATCCTCACACACACATACTTTCATCCTCACACACACATACTCTCATCCTCACAAACACTCATCCTCACACACACATACTCTCATCCTCACACACACTCATCCTCACACACACATCCTCACACACACTCATCCTCACACACACTCATCCTCACACACCCTCTCATCCTCACACACACCCTCTCATCCTCACACACACCCTCTCATCCTCACACACACCCTCTCATCCTCACACACACGTACTCTCATCCTCACACACACATACTCTCATCCTCAAACACACTCATCCTCACACACACATACTCTCATCCTCACACACACTCATCCTCACACACACTCATCCTCACACACATACTTTCATCCTCACACACACATACTCTCATCCTCACACACACTCATCCTCACACACACATACTCTCATCCTCACACACACTCATCCTCACACACACTCATCCTCACACACACTCATCCTCACACACACTCATCCTCACACACACTCATCCTCACACACACTCATCCTCACACACACTCATCCTCACACACACTCATCCTCACACACACTCATCCTCACACACACTCATCCTCACACACACACACTCATCCTCACACACTCTCATACTCACACACACTCATCCTCACACACACTCATCCTCACACACACTCATCCTCACACACACTCATCCTCACACACACATTCATCCTCACACACACACATCCTCACACACACTCATCCTCACACACACTCTCTCATCCTCACACACACTCATCCTCACACACACATACTCTCATCCTCACACACACTCATCCTCACACACACTCATCCTCACACACACTCATCCTCATACACACACATACTCTCATCCTCACATACACTCATCCTCACACACACATACTCTCATCCTCACACACACTCATCCTCACACACACATACTCTCATCCTCACATACTCTCATCCTCACACACACATACTCTCATCCTCACACACACTCATCCTCACACACACTCATCCTCACACACACATACTCTCATCCTCACACACACATACTCTCATCCTCACACACACATACTCTCATCCTCACATACACTCATCCTCACACACACATACTCTCATCCTCACACACACTCATCCTCACACACACTCATCCTCACACACACATACTCTCATCCTCACACACACATACTCTCATCCTCACACACACATACTCTCATCCTCACACACACATACTCTCATCCTCACACACACATACTCTCATCCTCACACACATGTACTCTCATCCTCACACACACATACTCTCATCCTCAAACACACTCATCCTCACACACACATACTCTCATCCTCACACACACATACTCTCAACCTCACACACACATACTCTCATCCTCACACACACTCATCCTCACACACACTCATCCTCACACACACATACTCTCATCCTCACACACACTCATCCTCACACACACACATCCTCACACACACTCATCCTCACACACACTCATCCTCACACACCCTCTCATCCTCACACACACCCTCTCATCCTCACACACACCCTCTCATCCTCACACACACCCTCTCATCCTCACACACACCCTCTCATCCTCTCACACACCCTCTCATCCTCACACACACTCATCCTGATATACACACTCATCCTCACACACACTCATCCTCACACACACTCATCCTCACACACACACTCATCCTCACACACACACTCATCCTCACACACACTCATCCTCACACACACTCATCCTCACACACACTCATCCTCACACACACTCATCCTCACATAGAACATAAGAACATAAGAATTAGGAGCAGGGGGAGGCCATCTGGTTCCTCGAACCTGCTCCGCCATTCAATGAGATCATGGCTGATCTTTTTGTAGACTCAGCTTCACTTTCTGGCCCAAATACCAAAACCCTTAAATCCCTTTATTCTTCAAGAAACTATCTATCTTTACCTTAAAAACATTTAATGAAGGAGCCTCAACTGCTTCACTGGGCAAGGAATTCCATAGATTCACAACCCTTTGGATGACGAAGTTCCTCCTAAACTCAGTCCTAAATCCACTTCCCTTTATCTTGAGGCTATGCCCCCTAGTTCTACTTTCACCCACCAGTGGAAACAACCTGCCCGCACCTATCCTATCTATTCCCATCATAATTTTATATGTTTCTATAAGATCCTCCCTCATCCTTCTAAATTCCAACGAATACAGTCCCAGTCTACTCAACCTCTCCTCATAATCCAATGCCTTCAGCTCTGGGATTAAAATTGTGAATTTCCTCTGCACACCCTCCAGCGCCAATACGTCTTTTCTTAGGTAAGGAGACCAAAACTGAACATAATACTCCAGGTGTGGCCTCACTAATACCTTATACAATTTCAGCATAACCTCCCTAGTCTTAAACTCCATCCCTCTAGCAATGAAGGACAAAATTCCATTTGCCTTCTTAATCATCTGTTGCACCTGTAAACCAACTTTTTGCGACTCATGCACTAGGACACCCAGGTCCCTCTGCACAGCAGTATGTTTTAATATTTTGCCATTTAAAGAGTAATCCCTTTTGCTGTTATTCCTACTAAAATGGATAACCTCACATTTGTCAACATTGTATTCCATCTGCCAGACCCTAGCCCATTCACTTAACCTATCCAAATCCCTCTGCAGACTTCCAGTATCCTCTGCACTTTTTGCTTTACCACTCATCTTAGTGTCGTCTGCAAACTTGGACACATTGCCCTTGGTCCCCAACTCCAAATCATCTATGTAAATTGTGAACAATTGTGGGCCCAACACGGATGGCTGAGGGACACCACTAGCTACTGATTGCCAACCAGAGAAACACCTATTAATCCCCAATCTTTGCTTTCTATTAATTAACCAATCCTCTATCACCCTTAATGCCATGCATCTTTATCTTATGCAGCAACCTTTTGTGTGGCACCTTGTCAAAGGCTTTCTGGAAATCCAGATATACCACATCCATTGGCTATACTTTATCTACCGCATTGGTAATGTCCTCAAAAAATTCCACTAAATTAGTTAGGCACGACCTGCCCTTTATGAACCCATGCTGCGCCTGCCCAATAGGACATTTTCCATCCAGATGCCTCGCTATTTCTTCCTCGATGATAGATTCCAGCATCTTCCCTACTATCGAAGTTAAGCTCACTGGCCTATAATTGCCCGCTTTCTGCCTACCTCCTTTTTTAAACAGTGGTGTCACGTTTGCCAATTTCCAATCTGCCGGGACCACCCCAGAGTCTAGTGAATTTCGGTAAATTATCACTAGTGCATTTGCAATTTCCCTAGCCATCTCTTTTAGCATTCTGGGATGCATTCCATCAGGGCCAGGAGACTTGTCTACCTTTAGCCCCATTAGCTTACCCATCATTACCTCCTTAGTGATAACAATCATCTCAAGGTCCTCACCAGTCATAGCCTCATTTCTATCAGTCACTGGTATGTTATTTGTGTCTTCCACTGTGGAGACCGACCCAAAAAACCTGTTCAGTTCCTCAGCCATTTCCTCATCTTGCATTATTAAGTCTCCCTTCTCATCCTCTAAAGGACCAATATTTACCTTAGCCACTCTTTGTTGTTTTATATATTTGTAGAAATATTTACTATCTGTTTTTATATTCTGAGCAAGTTTACTCTCATAATCTATCTTACTCTTCTTTATAGCTTTTTTAGTAGCTTTCTGTTGGCCCCTAAAGATTTCCCAGTCCTCTAGTCTCCCACTCATTTTTGCCACTTTGTACGCTTTTTCCTTCAATTTGGTATGCTCCCTTATTTCCTTCGATATCCACGGTCGATTTTCCCTCTTTCTGCAGTCCTTCCTTTTTGTTGGTATAAACCTTTGCTGAGCACTGTGAAAAATCGCTTGGAAGTTTCTCCACTGTCCCTCAACTGTTTCGCCATAACGTCTTTGCTCCCAGTCTACCTTAGCTAGTTCTTCTCTCATCCCATTGTAATCTCCTTTGTTTAAGCACAAAACGCTAGAGTTTGATTTGACCTTCACACCCTCCATCTGTATTTTAAATTCCACCATATTGTGATCGCTCCTTCCGAGAGGATCCCTAACTATGAGATTATTAATCAATCCTGTCTCATTACACAGGACCAGATCTAGGACTGCTTGTTCCCTCGTAGGTTCCATTACATACTCTTCTAGGAAACTATCGCGGATACATTCTATAACCTCCTCCTCAAGGCTGCCTTGACCGACCTGGTCAAACCAATCAACATGTAGATTAAAATCCCCCATGATAACTGCTGTACCCTTTCTACATGCATCAGTTATTTCTTTGTTTATTGCCTGCCCCACCATAATGTTACTATTTGGTGGCCTATAGACTACTCCTAACAGTGACTTTTTCGCATTACTATTCCTGATTTCCACCCAAATGGATTCAACCTTATCCTCCATAACATCAATGTCAACCCTTACTATTGCCCGGATATCATCCTCAAATAACAGAGCTACACCAGCTCCCTTACCATCCATTCTGTCCTTCCGAATAGTTTGATACCCTCGGATATTTAACTCCCAGTCGTGACCATCCTTTAACCATGTTTCAGTAATGGCCACTAAATCAGTCATTCACGATGATTTGCACCATCAACTCATTTACCTTATTCCAAATACTACGAGCATTCAGGTAAAGTACACTTATGTTGGCTTTTATACCTCTGTTTTAAATCTTAACACCTCGATCAGTAACCTTTCCTAAGTTATATTTCCTCTTAACTTTTCTCCTAATTTTCCTTGACGTTGAACCCATATCTTCATGTAACAACCTGCCGCGTCGCTTACAATTTATATTTTTACTTCTCGTTTTATTCCTTTTAGTATTACTGGGCCTATTCACTGAGCTCCCCTCAGTCACTGTACCTTGTACTGTCACCCTTTTTGATTTTTGACTATGTCTTCTCTGCCTTACACTTACCCCCTTACTGCCTTTTGTTTCTGTCCCTGTTTAACTATCTTCCGACTTCCTGCATTGGTTCCCAACCCCCTGCCACATTAGTTTGAACCCTCCCCAACAGCTCTAGCAAACACCCACCCCCTCGGACATCGGTTCCAGTCCTGCCCAGTTGCAGACCGTCCGGTTTGTACTGGTCCCACCTCCCCCAGAACCAGTTCCAATGCACCAGGAATTTGAATCCCTCCCTCTTGCACCATCTCTCGAGCCATACATTCATCCTATCTATCCAGACATTCCTACTCTGACTAGCTCGTGGCACTGGTAGCAATCCTGAGATTACTACCTTTGTGGTCCTACTTTTTAGTTTAACTCCTAACTCCCTGAGTTCAGCTTGTAAGACCTTGTCCTATTTTTTACCTACACCGTTGGTGCCTGTGTGCACCACGACAGGGATGTTCACCTCCCTCACCCAGAATGTCCTGCAGCCGCTCCGAGACATCCTTGACCCTTGCACAAGGGTGGCAACATAGCATCCTGGAGTCCCGATTGCGTCCGCAGAACCGGCTGTCTATTCCCCTTACGATCGAGTCCCCTATCACTATAGCCCTGCCATTCTTCTCCCTGCCCTGCTGTGCAGCAGAGCCAGCCACGGTGCCATGAACCTGGCTCTGCTGCTGCCTTCCCCTGGTGAGCCATCTCCCTCAACAGTATCCAAGGCAGGGAGATGACCGCAGAGGACACCTGCACTGCCTTTTTACTCTTACTCTGTCTTTTGGTCACCCATTTTCAATCTACCTCAGTAACTTTCACCTGCGGTGTGACAAACTCGCTAAATGTGCTATCCACTACGTCCTCAGCATCGCGGATGCTCCAAAGTGAGTCCATCCGCAGTTCCAGAGCCATCAAACGGTCCAACAGGAGCTGCAACTGGACACACGTCTTGCACGTGAAGGAGCCAGGGACAGTGGGCGTGTCCCTGAGCTCCCACATCGCACACGAGGAGCATGACACGGGTCTGGGATCTCCTGCCATAATTAATTAATTAATGTCTTAAACCTTAGGTTAACTTATACAACTAACATTCCAAAAAACGAAAGAAAAAATTAATAAATAAATTAGACAATGAAAAGAAAAACTACTTACCAGTCACTTACCAGGGTTAAAAAAGCACCTCCTCCCCACCCAGCATCGAATTCCCAAACTCACTCTTTCCTGTGTCTCACTCTGGCTGTGTCTTCTCTGGCTCACTGGGAGAACTCACACACACTCATCCTCACACACACATTAACTCATCCTCTCGCACATATACATGCTCTCATTATCACACACACACTCTTATCCTCATGCACACGCAAGCTTACCCACCCGCACACACTCATCCTCATACACACACTCATCCTCACACACTCATCCTCACACACTCATCCACACACACACAAATCCTCACACACACACTGGGGGGGGGGAGGGGTGTGGGGGGGGGGGGGGAATTTGCACACTCCTAGCCCATCAGCTATGAGGATATCACACACAACAAGCCTTTGGGTAAATAGAGGAATCCCAAATAGTAAGCTCAATGCTCCTGGTGGACAAAGGTAGTTCTTAAGTATAGCAGTGGGGGGGGGGGATCATAAACACCGAGCTCCTCTGCTAAGGCAGGAAACAAACTCACTAATGTCATTGACATTCATGTGTAATTAGATATACCACTCTCATCAGCTGGCGCATGGGGGAGATATACAATAATAATAATCTTTTATAGTGTCACAAGTAGGCTTACATTAACATTGTAATGAACTTACTGTGAAAGCCTCTCGTCACCTCACTCCGGTGCCTGTTTGGGTACACAGAGGTAGAATTCAGAATGCACAAATTACCTAACAAGCACGCCTTTCAGGACTTTTGGGAACAGGCGCAATTCTCCTATGGGGGGGAAGCACACGCACCAAGCTCATTGATTCTCGGGGGGAATTACGCACAAGAAGTTCATCAGCAAACAATATAATCACACATTCTGAGATCAGTGGTTATGGGGAAAGAGACATCCCGAGCTACCGGGCTAGGGGGAAAGCACACACGTCAAGCTGAACGACAGATGGGGGGAGTGATGGCGTATGAGCTGATTGGCTCAGAGGGTGAATCACATAAATTGAGATTGTCAGCAAAGGGTTGAATCAAGCACACCGAGTTCATCGTTTATGGTGGGTATCACACACACTGAGCTGATCGATAAAATTATGGAATTCACACACCAAGCGCATTCGAATTGGGGTAAAACACAACTACAGATCTGATCATGGATCAAACACACACCGTGTCGGAGGCAATTGGGGAAATAAGACACATATTGCAACTGATTGGTTTTGGAATAAATCAGACATACCAAGCTCATCGGCCCATCAAAATTGTGAAGTTGCTCCCTTCAAACCGGTGTTTGCCAGTCATGTGCCGGTAGCCAAGCCCGTGAACCCCCCGGAAACCCCTCGGGTTGGGACCCCAGTTCGGGAACCTTTGATGTAGACTATGACCAGCTGTTTCATCATATTCAAAAGAATAGAGCCAGAAGACATGGAGTGGGATTCTCCGCTTTCCCAGCCCTGTGTTTCTCGCCGGCTCGCGGCGGGATTCTTCCCTCCTACCCACCTTGTCAGTGGGATTTCCCATTGAAACCATCCCAAGCTGCCGGAAACTGACGGGCGGAGATGCTTCCGGCAGGAAAAGTGAATTGCAACGGATGGAGAATTCCAGCCATGGTCTACAATTAGCGGGGGAGAATAAATTAATTCAAAACTTATCTGTGGAAATGTTCCTATATATACTGGAACTGAGCATGACCTTGGTGTGTACACCAGAGAATGTGGGACAGCCTAAAAATTGGTCGCCACTGTCTATTTAAGTTCAGTGGCTAACCAGAGAAGGAGGAGGCCCAGGATGAGGCCCTGCAGCAATGTCTGGACAGCAGGCCCTTTAGGAGAGGTCACACTACTGGAGAAGAGAGAGGCCCGGAGGGTGCCTCAAAACTAAGGCCTCTCTCTCCAGGTGAGTGCCTCCGACCTCTCCTAAACTCCTGTGTGCATTACAGGTCCCCCATCCTCATTGCTTACTGATCCCTTGGTGAAAGGACTTCTCCACAGTGCAGCCACGGTCCTGACACAGCAGTGGGCCTGTGAGATGGTAGGAAGGTTTCAGAGCGAAGGGGAAATGATCCTTGATTGGATGGTGCCCGGTGATTCATTCTTCATCAAGCCGCCAAGTGCAATCCGTTCCCATTTGGCTAAAGAGTAGGATTACCTTCTTCCACTTATGCCCAGGCGCCAGCAATTGCTTATGAAATTGCGTCAGCAGACGTTTGAGGTGAGGTTAGTGGCCTATCTTCTCATAGGAATGATGTCTGCCGATTGGGAGCCTAAAAGGTAAGGGGGAATAGCTGAAGCAATAAAAATGAATGACACTTTAAAATTCAAACAATATAAAGTTCAAGAAACATAGAACAGCTTGAAATCTTTCAATAAACTGTATCATAAGCTTCTTAGATTTTGAAGCAAAATTATTGCAAGCATCAAAACTTATATTTAACAAGCTGTTTCAGTAGTTTATTGCCTGGAACCTTAAACTAATTTAATAAGGAAGTATATTTAATAAGCAGCAGCTTCAGACCGACAACTCTGCTGGTCCATGCTAAACATTGTGTGGTTCTTATAATAAGGACAGATCCATGGTCGGAGGGGTGAGAACCAGGTCAGAGGTCAGGGCATCGGTGGTCAGAGGTTAGTGCCATAAGGGAGTGGGGTCACTTGACACGTATCCGATCTTCATGAAGCTGAAGCTTTTTGATTAATTAATTTGAGGTTCAACAAAGTGTCATAGAGACAGAATCATTCGAATAAATGTTATTCTTTCAAAACATAATATCAGTTTGTTCTCTCAAGACCGCACCTCCTATTAATTGTGGAGATAGCAGCAAAATATAGGCCTTCATTAGTCTGACTTTACCAGTTGGGAGGGGAAGCGCTCAGAATTTATATTCCGATACTCGGTGTATAAGTAAATAGTGCATTAGGAATACCTGAGAATCCAAATTTAAATTTCAAATTAGACCTTTCTGCAGACCTCCAAATTCGAAATACTAAAAGATTACCTTCTGCCATGTTTTAAAGGGGAAAGAATCACACCAACCTTGAGGCTGCATGTCCTGAAAATATAACCCCAAATGCCCCAAGCCATGAGGTTTCTGGCAACATCATAGAATCCCTATAAGCAGAGGAGGCCATTCAGCCCATCGAGCCTGCACGGGGACGACTTTCGGTGACTGGGATGTGCTCAGTAGTCGCACATCAGGTGGCTCTCCTCCGAAAGCCAAAATTAGCCCATGAAAACCGGACTAAAATATACCCTCACCCTCTACAGCACTAAGAACAACAAAGATGCTAGGAAGCAGCAGTTTCAGAGGCCGCAGAGACAACAGAAACTGTGGCAAGATAATAATAATAATAATCACTTATTGTCACAAGTAGGCTTCAATGAAGTTACTGTGAAAAGCCCCTAGTCGCCACATTCCGGTGCCTGTTCGGGGAGGCTGGTACGTGACTTGAACCCGCGCTGCTGCCTTGTTCTGCATTACAAGCCAGCTATTTTTGGTATGTGTGCTAAATCAGCCCCTTTATAGTAGGAAATTAAATGAAAATCACTTTTGTCACAAGTAGGCTTCAAATGAAGTTACTGTGAAAAGCCCCTAGCCGCCTGTCCGGTGCCTGTTCGGGGAGGCTGGTACGGGAATCGAACCGTGCTGCTGGCCTGCCTTGGTCTGCTTTCAAGCCAGCGATTTAGCCCTACAAGGTGAGGGGTCCTGGCCACTCAGTGGGAGAGGGAGACCAGCGACCTGGAAATTGAGCTCTCCCCCGCCAGGGGATGGATGGAATACATTCCTCACCATGGAACTGAAAGAGATGAAGGAGGACATTAAGACAGAAATAAAGGGGGCAGCAAGGTGGCAGTGACGGAGGTGCTGGCCATCATGTAGTTGTCCCTCAACAAAAGGGAAAGAGATTGAAGGCCCAGGGGAACACGATAAAGGAGCTGGAGAAAGCCTAAACGGACAAGAGTGACCGAATCATCACCCTGGAGGCTGAAATAAAGAGGTTGGTGGCGGCCCAAGGGAACCTGAAGAGGCAGGTGGATGCCCAGGAAAACTGGTCGAGATACCAAAATATTAGGAAAGTAGATCTGCCAGAGGGAATCGAGGGCAGGGACCCGACAGACTACATGGCCCAGATGCTGGGTAACATAGTGGGGAGAGACAGCTTCGCAAAGCCGCCAGAGATCGACAGGGCCCACAGGTCGCTCTGACCAAAACCCAAGGCAGGGTAACAGCTGAGAGCGGTTATTGCCAAGCTGCACAGATACCAGGACAGGGAAAGAATCCTTTGCTGGGCCAGACAGAAGAAGGCTTGTAGCTGGGAGGGACACAAAATCAGAGTCTATCAGGACATTGCGGCAGATCGGGCAAAGCGCAGGGCAGAACCTAACAGGACGAAGTCGGCCCCGTACAAGAACAATATTAAATTTGGTATATTGTACCTGGCCATGCTCTGGGTAACATACCAGGGAAAGGAACATTACTTTACTGCCCCTGCAGGTGAGGATGAGTTCATCCTAAAAAATGGACCAGATAAACAACAAAGGAGACAGCGATGAGGCGGACACAGAGGAGGCAGAGAAAAAACAACGGACAAAAACAACGCGGAACTATATCGCCTCGATATGAACGGGGAACCGGTTCACAGAAAGGAAGGGGCGAGTGCAGCAGAGCGCAGGAGAGGGTGAGGAGGAGACAGGGGGGATACCAACATAGCAGACATAGGAGGGGGTCAGACCCACCCCAGGAGGATTAACATTATCATTAACGGGAAAGCCAGCACCAGGAGGTATGAATGAGGGGGAGGCGAGGCACAACTCCCATCAGGGGAAAAACACATGGCGGGGGGGGGGAGAACCAGAGGGGCAAACGGGGAGGGAATGAGGAGGGCGGGGGGAATGTGGAGGCAGCAGAAGGAGTGGAAACAGGGGGAACAAAACAGCAGGGGGGGTAGGGCTCCAGGCTGGCTTCAGCAGGTTACTCTTGGAACAAGATGGCAGCACAAACAGCCACTTTGGAGGGCCCCTTGGACAAAGGGAAACCCGAGAGTGCAGGGGCTCACCTACATGGCGCACACACAGTTGGCAGCCATGTTGGGTGCTCCCTGGACATTGGGAAACTCCGAGGCGCAGAGGCCCGGCCTCATGGTGACTGCGGCCATTTTAGATGGCCCGCTAACAAAGGGAACCTTGGAGGTCAGGGGCGCATCCACAAGGTAAGTATGGTTGACCCTGCAGGAGTGGGGGGAAACAAAAAGGGCTATCAGAATAGCCACCTGTAATTTCAGGGGACTTAGCAGCTCAGTGAAAAGATCGAGAATTTTCGTCCACATGAAAAGTATGAAAGCTGACATAGTCTCATCCAAGAGACACACCTCAAGGAGAAGGACGACTGCGGGTCAGGAAGCGATGGGTGGGACAGGCATATCATTCATGTTATGGGTGAGATCTAGGGGTGGAGTAGTCATACTGATAAATATGAGGATGATGTTTGTTGAAACGAAGATGGTTACGGACCCATTGGGACAGAACGTCATGATCAGGGTGTCCTGGATGGGGCACCAGTGGCCCTGGTGAACGTGGACGTGCCCAACTGAAAAGAACATAGATACGCACCGACTGATCATGGGGGAAGACTTTAACTATGTACAGGACCCACTGACGGATAGATTGAACCCTAAAACGGGAAAAATGGCAGGGATGGCTAGAGAACTAGGGACATTTATGGAGCAGGTGGGGCCTGTGGACCCATGGTGGTTCATGCACCCTGGTGAGAAGGAGTTCTCATTTTTTTCACAAGTACCCGTATCAACTTCTTTGTAATGCCGGTGTATCCCGGGATAGTAAGAGTGGAACACTCTGCAATTCATGGAAGAAATTATCGCCCATAAGGCACGCAGGAACAGGTAAGAGATTGTGTCCAGGCACAAACTGTATGACTCCATCCTGGAGGTAGACAAAAGATATGCTGAGGCCCCGACCATAGAGCTTCTGCTGGAGAGGAAAAAGCCACAAATGGACCCATACGGACCAACACCATCAGCTCTGAATACTTACAGCTGCACAGAGGGACAAGGCAGGAATGCCCGCTGTCGCCGCTCCTGGTTGCCCTGACAATTGGAACTCTGGTGATCGCCCTCAGAGTGACGAGAAGCTGGAAGGGAATCTGAAGAGGAGACAGAGAGCACAGAGTCTGGGGATCCAGATTGCCCACAACTGGACACGGATCCACAAGTGGAACCTAGCCAGTCTGGCAGAGCAGGTCAAAATAAACCTACAGATATGGAGTGTGGGGTGGGTGAAGAACCCAAGAATCCTCAAAAAAGGTCCAACAAAGAAAAAGAAACATGGAGGGCCTGGCCCTCCCAAACCTACATAATTACCTCTGGACAGCCACAGCAGAAATATTGAGGGGATGGGTAAAAGAACCGGAAATGGAATGGGTGAGGATGGAGGAGAGCTCCTGTACAGGGATGACCCTCCGAGCCCTCGCCACACCAGCACTCCCTTCACTGCCAGCCAACCTCTCAACCAGCCCAGTGATGGTAGACACACTCTGAACCTGGAATCAAATGAGACAGCACTTCGGCCAATCCGAAGTCCACTGTGGCATCTGCAGCAACCACAAGTTCACGCCAGCCATGCTAAACACCACGTTTAAGAGATGGAGACAGGACGGTGACTGTTAGGGACTCTACACAAAGGATAGACTAGCGACGTTGGATGACCTGACAGAAAAACTACAACTACCCAACAGGAATGAACTACGACACCTACAGGTAAAGAACTTACTCCACAACGAGATGAAAACATACCCACGGACCCCGAGACACACAATGTTAGAGGACATGAGTAACCTGGGAGGGGCGAGCTTCAGGGGCCTGTACGGATGACTATTAGAAAGAGCACTCTCCCCACTGGACGAAACACGGGAATAATGGGAAGAAGAACTACGGATGGAAATAGGATGGGACTCTGGAGCAAAGCACTTGAACAGCGCCAACTCCACCTCGACTTGCACAAGGCTAGTCCTCATGCAGCTTAAAGTGGTGCACAGAACACACCTGACAAGAACCCAAATGAGCATGTTCTTCCTGGAGGTGGAGGGCAAGAATGAACGGTGCCAAGGAGGCCCGGCCAATCACCTACATGTCCTGGCCCCGGCCCAGACTTGTTGGGTTCTGGACAGTCTCCTTTGAGGTAATGTCCAAGGTTGTGGGGGTGAGGGTGGAGCCAAGCCCGAAAGTGGCAGCCTTCGGGGTATCGGACCAGCTAAGACTATTTCTGGGGATGGGGGCTGACACTCTTACCTTTGCTTCCCTTATAATCAGCCAAAGTTACCTGCTCAGTTGACGATCGGCAGCACCACCCATAGCTACAGACTGGCTGGCAGATCTGCTGGAATTTCTCCATCTGCAGAAAATCAAATTTGCCATCTGAGGGTCAGAGGAAGGGCTTCCTCAAAGCGTGGAGGCCATTCACCAACTTGTTCCAGGGCCTGTTTGTAGCCTACAGCCAATAGAGCGAGGGAAGGGGTTGGCACACTGGAGCCAACAAGACAGCAGGGAACAGATAGCGAGGGAACGAGGGGTGGTGGGGGGGAGGCCAGGGAGAGAGGAGGAGGAAGTTGGGAACGGCCGGAATAGACATCAGGGGGCAAGGCCACAAAGAAACACCTAAAGCATAGGGTGGGGCCAATCAATGGGGGGAAAAGGGGAAGGAGGAAGAACTATACATATGTAAATAGATGACACCCACCTTTTGTAAAATAGATATTCCAATAAACTGTCATAAAATAACAAAAGGGGAGGGACTAAGGAGGTGGGGTTATGGAGGGCCAATTCCAATGTTGAGCTCTTGTAAATTGTATTGGATCCACATACCTTTATTATGCAGTGTATAAGATGAAAAAAAACTTCAATCTAAATATTTTTAAAAAGAAGAGTTTGCACTGGTCCGCTGAAAGAGCACCCTACCTCGGCCCAATCCTTCACCCTATCCACATAACCCAACCGAGGGGCAGTTTTAGCCTGACCAATCCACCTGACCCGCACATCTTTGGACTGTGGGAGGAAACCGGAGCACCCAGAGGAAACCTACGCAGACACAGGGAGAAAATGCAAACTCCACACAGAAACGTCACCTGAGGCCAGAATCGAATCCAGTTCTCTGATGCTTTGAGGCTGCAGTGCTAACCACTGTGTCACCGTGCTGCCCAGAAACAGAAAAAGTTGAAATACCTTGAAAGGTTGAAATTCTACAGAAGGTTGGAGTGTCTGTATCATAGGGCTTGCAGCTCAGAAAGAGGCCTTTCGCTCTGTCGTGTCTGTGCCAGCTCTTCACATTCCCTTTCCAGTGCAGCCCTACGCCTTCTTTCTCTTCAGACAAGTACCTGATTCTATTTTGAAAGCCATGGCTGAGTCAGTCTCCACCAGACTTCATGCACTGCATTCCAGATCCTAACCACTTGCTGCAGAAAAACCTTGGGCTGGATTCTCAGATTTTGGGACTATGTCCCCATGCCATCGAGAAAACTGTGGTCTTTTATGCCAGGAAGCCACAGATTCACCGTCTTGCAGGGGGCTAGCAGGCAGCCTTCGTGGAACTCGCAGCTCCAGTTGCCGATACAGCCCACGCACTTCCGGGTCAGAGGCCGCGCATGTGCATGCTGGTGACCTCCAGCGGCCGCGCCGTGCTCCCTGCCGGACTCAGCCCGCGGATCTGGATCACCAAAATAGTGCCCCCAATCGGTTGCTCGCCCGCCCCGGACCGCCCGCACACATAGCCCTCAGTCCCGAGCGAAGCCCCCCACCGCCCTCCGATCAGCCCTCACCCGACTGTGGCAGCCTCGGACTGAGTCCACAGTCACTATGTGAGCTTCCCGAACGGCAAGACCAGATTAGAACCATGCCGTCAGGAATTCAGCCGGTCGGGGTCAGAGAATAGCGGGGCAGGTCTCAGGCTATGGCCTGAGGCGATCGCTACTCGGCGTAGCATGCTTCCTGAATACGCAGCTTTTTGGGGGCGGAGAATAGTGAAACCGGCACCAGTCCCGACTTTGTGCGGAAAAACGGATTGTCTGTCCCCTCGCCGAACGCGATTTTGGCGTTGGGGTGCGGAGAATCCAGCCCCTTTTCATAAATGCCCCCTTTGGCTTTTATGCCTTTCACCTTAAATCAGAGTCCTCTGGTTCTTGACCCTTCTGCCTGACAATCTGAGAACAGATTCTCTCTCTCTGTTCTGTCCAGACCCCACATAATCTTGAATTCCTCGACGAAATCTCCTCTCATTCTCTTCTCTGGGGAGAACACCCCAGCTTCTCAAATGTATACACAACTAGGGATTTATAGATGTTAATCATAACTTTCTGCTTTTTCTTCGAAGATCCCCAGGCCATCTTTAAACACCAGACTAGCACACTCATATCACGGTCTCCAACCCACCTGCCTTCACCAGACCATGCAGGATGTCAGCAACCCAGAGGGAAAAGGCTAACAACCTCATGAAGTTTGTTTCTCGATTTAACCACATCACCTGCCCATGCCCCACTGAGACCTCTACCCTCCCTCATCTGGAGCCTTTGTGCATTCCCTTCCAGGAAACAAAGTTTTAATAATGATAATAATCTTTATTAGTGTCGCAAGTAGGATGACATTAACACTGCAGTGAGGTTACTGTGAAAATCCCCTAGTCGCCACATTCCGGCACCTGTTCGGGTACACAGAGGGGGAATTCAGAATGTCCAATTCACCTAACAGCACGTCCTTTGGGACTTTGCGGGAGGAAACCGGAGCACCTGGAAGAAACCTATGCAGACACGGGGCGAATGTGCAAACTGCACACAAACAGTGACCCAAGCCGGGAATCGAACCTGGGTACCTGGTGCTGTGAAACAACAGTGCTAACCAGTCCTGCAGCAGAGTGCTCTCCAGATAGACACTGGTGTGGGGCACCAAGGGTAAGGAGACCCCTGTAGTCCCCAACCCCAGGCACAGTACTGATCGACTTGTTGAGACAAGAGGGTTCATGGGTCCAGACACACAGTTCTGTCAATGAAGGCCAGCTCGGCTTGGAGACAGAGGGCAGGAACTGGTCTGTCTTGGCAGAGTGGTGAACAGTGCATAAGGAGCAGTGCAGCATTATGACAGAAATGCTTTGTTCCACTCACTTTGAAGTCTCTTGCGAACTGAGGACCACTCTTTCGAAATCGGGGATTTAGACCAATGTAATTTCACATTGTGCGATGAAGATTGGAAGGCCTGACAGGATGTTGGCGATTTTAATGAGCATTAATGAGATGCAAATTAATATGCCATCTGCCAGCGAGAAGACCAACCTACCATTAACTCGCCTTTGGGAGAATTACAACATGATTTTACGCTGGTGAGTTTCTGACCTTTTCATTCTTGCTAGATTCTGCACCAAACCTGCCATAGGCGGGGGAGAATTACGCTCAATGTCTCCACTTCTTCTTCCTATCACTTCTTACTTCTCTGCATTAAATTTCATCTGCCACATTTCTGCTCCTTCCAACAACGTATCCATGTCCTCTTGAAGTCTATCACTATCTACTGTACAATTCAAAATAACTCCAAGCTTTGTGTCAACAGCAAATTTTGACACCGTGCCCTGTACAACCAAGTGGCCACTAACCTAGATGAAGAAAAACAATAGTCCTAATACAGGCCCCTGGGAAACCCATATATACTTCCTTCCAGTCCGAAAGACAACCATTTACCACTGCTCTCTGTTTCCTGTCATTCAGTCACCTTCATGTTCATTGTGTGAGTGCCTCTTTTATTGCATGGACATAACTTTGCTGACAAGCTTGTTCTGTGGCACTTTATCAAACACTTTTTGGATGTTCATATACACCACATCAATCGCACTAACCACGTAAACCTGTCCTGGTACCTCATTAAAAATTTCGGTCTAGTTAGTTATACACCATCTCCTTAACAAATCCATGATAGTTTTCCTTAATTTATTCACATTTGTCCAAATGCTTGTGAGTTTTGTCTCAAATTATCTTTTCCAAAAACTTTCTTCCTCCATCACCGAGGTTAAACTGACTGGCACACAGTTGGTGGGCTTCAACTTACACCTTTTTCTTCTGCAATGGTGTAACATTTGCAATTCTCCAACCCTCTAACACCACTCCTGTCACTAAGAAGGATTGGATGATTAAGGCTGGCATCTCCTCTATTTCCAACCTTCCCTCGGTATCCATAAAAGCCCTACAGTGCGGAAGGAATTCAGCTGGCCCATCGAGTTTGCACCGTCTCTCTGAAAGAGCACCTTGTCTAGGCCCACTCCGCTGCGCTATCCCTGTAACCCCACTTAACCTGTACATCTTGGACACTAAGTGGCAAATTTAGCATGGCCAATCCACCTAACCTGCACATCTTTGGACTGTGGGAGGAAACTGGAGCACTCGGAGGAAGCCCAAGCAGACGCAAGGAAAATATGCAAACTCCACGCAGATGGTCACCCAAGGCTGGTAATAAACCTGGGTTCTGTGATGATATATATATGCATAGCAATGTATATAGTTGGATGTATGACCTCTGACCAGCAGGTGGGGACAGTGATTCCCCCATGTGACTCCACTGATCGGCAGTTTGTAGTAAGTCGTCCTAGAGGACAGTTGCATTAGAAGTAGCATTCACTAATCGTTACCATTTGTATATTTTCTTTTGTTATCTTTCCACGTGTTCATTTTATCAATAAACTATCTTACTAGTAAAAAACTAGATATTCTGTGCGTATCTTTACAACGGCCACAGCACAGAAGAGCGTTGCCATTTGATAATCACTGATGAAATCGTGACTGGTGGCATCTTAAAGAGAGAATATGAGAAGAGACATCAATAGATTTGCTAATCACTGTGCCACTGTGCTGCCCAGTATCCTTGGATCTATCTCATCCATGGAACCATAGGAAAGTTACAGCACAGAAAGAGGCCATTCTGCCCATTGTGCCTGCGCTGTTTTGTGCCCATTGAGCCCGGTGACATATGAACTTACAGACAGTCTACCTAGTATCTGGGCTTTACTAATTTTTAGCCCACTCAGTTTCTCAAATTCCTCCTCTTTCACTATGACTTTGGAATAATCTTCTTCCTTGATAAAGACAGCTGCAAATAACTATTTTAGTACATAAGCCATGCTCTCTGCTTCCATGCATGAATCCCTCTTACTTTTTCCACAAAAACAGAAAATACTGGACAATCTCAGCAGCTCTGGCAGCATCTGTGGAGAGAGAAGGGAGCTAACCTTTTGTCAAACCGCTTTTTAAAAACAATTGATATGCCCATTGACGTTAGATATCTATTGATGTCTCTTCTCATATTCTCTCTTTAAGATGCCACCAGTCACGATTTCATCAGGATTCACCTTCAGTGCATTTCCAGCAATGTTACTTTCATTTCACTTGCTGAGCCTTTGTATTTTTTAACCTTGCTTTCAGTTGGTTTTCAGTCATTACAATTTTCCCAAACTGACTGAATTATGACCTTAACAATTCTTTCGAGCCCCTTTCACAAACCAACATCTTTTCCAGAGATTTATTTTTGTTTATTATCATCAGGATCTTGCCGCTTTATTTTAGCTCAAAATATATTCATAAAATGTCTTCATGTGTAATCAGAGTGTTGTTTCAAGATGGACCTGTGATTACAGGATCTGTTAAAAAGTTAAATCATTGCACGTGTGCTATTCCCTGTAATACACTTGAAATATAATCCAATATGCTATCGTACAAATTAAAATAATGTACCTTACTGCTTAGTCGTGTGAGTTAATCACAGTGTTACGTTCTGGTGCTTGGCTGGTCGGAATAAGTGCACTAGCGAACGTCTAATTTAATTAAATGTTTATTGTTAACCAATAACGTGGGTTAGATAACCATAAGAAAATTATCAAAAATTACTAATTATTATAAAATATCTAAGAGCTACTACAAATGTGACTATCCACTACGGCAACTATCTCTGGACACCCTGAGGTAACAGTGTCACGTAGTTGTTCTCTACTGCCACCAGCTGGTTGGAGGTCATATACATTACTATTTACATAATTTGTTCTGCCTATCATCACACACATGGTCCTGCCTCAATCAAGCACTGTTCATATACAAATTGGATCATTGTAAAATGTATTGGAAATGAGTGTGGATTCAGGAAGTTTGAATCCAAAGTTGATTTGAAATCATGCACTTCTGCCAGTGATTCCTGATATAATTGTAGCTGGTTAGGTACAGGTTGTGTGATCAAAGCTGCATGCTGTGGCATACACTGACAGAGAGGAGATTGGATCAGTCCCCAATCGACTTGGTGTAGTGCTGTTTCTGTCATGCTCTGACAATCTTTTGCTCAAATAAGGAAATGGAGGCAGCAGTGAGGGATTGATATAAATTACATAGAAACACAAAGTGTATGCAGATGATAAATATAAAATAATGTGTGTGTTGCAACATGATTGTGACTATACGATAAAAGACATGCAATCAGCTCACACTCTAGTGTCTATTTTAAAAATGGGAGCCTCAGAATCCCTGGACCACAAAGGTGTAATATCGGCAAATATTCCTGCTCCTGATCATCTCCCGGTGAAATGTGCAAGTCTGTAAATGTTAGATGAGAACAGCTTCTGGCTTGGATACGCTGCCCCTAATGATGTGCTGATAGGCACCTTACTGTGTAGTCTCATACATTAGAAATGCCTGCTTGGGAAAAGCATGTGTGCCTGCTCCAAATTAGTCTAGGCTGAGATAACAAGGGGTTAAAAAAAAGAATTCCATTCTCAAATGGACAATGCTCTTCTGTATTCCAAGCTCCATCAGCCACCGTCTTGACCATTAAAGAGACCAATAGCAATGACTTTCAGAAGTGAATTTAGTCAAATTTATACAAGCTGAAATAATTCTGCATGGCTCTCTGTGACTTCCTGCTGTTGTCTGATCTATTTCCAGCTTTGTTACATTTCTGCTCTTTTTGGAGGATGTGAAGTTCAAACGCTATGCTAACAGACTTGCTCCATGCTTGTGGGAGTGAGGGGATGCCATGGAAACAAGGTTAGCACAGATTTTGGGTAATTCCAGCCCCTGGGGAGGGACAAGCATGATTTCAGTGCATGACTCCAGAAAGCCACTGTGGAAAAAAATCAACTCAGCCTTCCCAGAGGTAAAAGGATGCCTGAAAAGAAGAGTGGGATATTGCTAATCCTTCACTAGAATCAGCTCAAGATGAAATTAATCAGCATGGTAATGGATGATTTTGTCCTTGTTACAGTTAGCTTGACTTCAGTGGTGAGGACATTTTGAGAAACAATGATTCTGGAAGAAATTAATATTCACTTGCATAATTATTTTTAAAAATATTTTTATTGCAAAAAATTTTCATTATTAAAAAAGAAATCCACACTAACAACAGCAACAGAAAGGTACAATACATGAATAACAGAATCAAGAATTGCCAATACTGTACCACTAAACTCAACCCTTCCACAGATAACTAACAATAACTCCCCCAACAGCTGACGGGGTCTAAGTCTCTGGAAAAGTAAATGAAGGCTGCCATCTTGAGTAGTATCCTTCCACTGACCCTCTAATGGTGTACTTGACCTTCTCTAGATACAGAATTCCATTAAATCACCCAACAAAGTTGGGGCACTGGGCAGAGTAGGAGATCTCCACCCCAACAGAATTCACCTCCGGGCTATCAACGAGGTAAAGCTGAAAATATCGCCTTCACACCTGTCTGCAGCACTGGTGAGTATGAAACCCCAACAATAGCCACCAACGGACATGGTTCCAGCTCGATACCCAGAATCCATGACGTTGTGTTAAAGGGGGAGACCCAGAAGCTTCCAAGTTTAGGATACACCCAGGGCACGTCTTATGAAGAAAGGTTGAGGGAGCTAGGGCTTTTCTCACTGGAGCAAAGAAGGAAGAGAGGTGACTTGATAGACGTGTACAAGGTGATGAGAGGCATGGATAGAGTGGATAGCCAGAGACTTTTCCCCAGGGCGAAAATGGCTGTCACGAGGGAACATAATTTTAAGATGATTGGAGGAAGGTACAGGGGAGATGGCAGAGGTAGGTTCTTTACACAGAGAATGGTGGGTGCATGGAATGCACTGCCAGCAGAGGTGGTGGAGTCAGAGTCATTAGGGACATTTAAGCGACTCTTAGACAGGCATATGGACAGCAGGAAATTAAAGTGGTGCAGGTTAGGTTGATCTTAGATGAGGATAAATGGTCAGCACAACATCGAAGGGCCTGTACTGTGCTGTACTGTTCTATGTACACTAAAAGAATGAGCTGCAGTTATCCCCACCACTTCCCTCCTGTTAACTAACTTCTTCAGCTAGCAGGGCAACTCCTACCCAGAGAAAAGACAAATAAATAGCCATAACAACCAGCCCCCACCCTCCTCCTCCCCCCACCGCCCAAAGCCAACTTTAGTAAACAAGGAAAAAACACCCTTCCCACACAAGAACAAAAAAATACAACCTGGTACAAGAAACCCCAAGAAACCCCATTATAACCCCATTATAACCACATTCTCTCCCCAACCATACCAAGATCCCATACAAATTGCAATCAACTCGCCCGCAGCCCATGCTTCCTAACAAAAGCAAGAGCCTCCTCCAGCGCATGGAAGCAATAGTCTTTTGTCTCATAAGTTCCTTGGAGGCATGCAGGGTATATCACCCCAAACTATATATAACTCTTACATAACGCGGCCTTGATCTTGTTAAATGCCACCTGCCTTTTAGCCAGCTCCGCTCCCACATCTTGAAACAGCCTGATGGCGTGGCCCTCTCATTTGTAGTCTCGGGGATCCTTCACCCACCTCAGGGCTCATTCTTTCTCTTGATAACTATGGGATCTAATGATGATTGCCAGTGGTGGTTCGCTGGAACGGGGTTTGTGCCTAAGAGACCAGTGGGTTCGACCCAGCTCGGGAGGGGATGCTGATCCATCCTCCCCAGCCATTTTCCCAAACATCTTCGATATGTATTCAGTCAGACTTGGGCCTTCCATTCCCTCCGGCAATCCCACAAATCTAAGATTCTGGCTCCTGGAGTGATTCTCCAGGTCTTCCATCTTAAATATATAATATTAAACCTCCTAATGACTGTAATCCAATATGCTACAGTAGGTTAAACAGTGGTCACTAAAACTATTCATAAAAAAATCTCTTAATCAGAATTGATGCTTCTCAAGTAATAGACTGGCTAAATAATATACCCACAAAGAAGTAATTTAGTCTAAATGGCTCCCGTACGGCAGCAGCTTTAATTTAGTGCTTTTGGGAAATTAAATTTTACCAAGTAAATCTTTTCTTCTCCCCAGAATGTCCTCTTTCTTTTTCTTCTTTCTGCTGAGGTAGGATTTCACATATACTGGCAAGTCCTCCAATACCACAAAAAGTAGTCAGCCTTCAAACGTGAGCCAATATTTCATCATAATACTCAGCAAATGTTTCTTTTTCAAACTAATATATAAATTAAGTCAGTTGATTGGCGTTTGCTCAATTACCATGTTTATTTTTATGGTCAATTATTAGCTCACGGTGGTGCCATGGTTAGCACTGCTGCCTGCAGCACTGAGGACCCCGGTTCTATCCTGGCACTGGGTCACTGACTGTGTGGAGTTTGCAAATGCTTTTCATGTCCGTGTGGGTCTCACCCCCGCAACCCAGAAAAAGGGCAGGTTAGGTGGATTGGCCACGCTCAACTGCCCCTTAATTGGAAAAAAATAATAATACTTGGGTACTCTAAATTTATTTATTTTTAAATCATTAACTCACAATAGGTTGCATAATAACTTCCGAGATCAATTTTCTTTCTTTCACAAACCAAGTAAAAACACCCATTGAGGTTCTACTTTGATAGCAATGAGAATTCCAGATATAGCTTAATTTTGGCATTGTACGATTGAATTTACAATTCTGTAGTTTAGTAGGTTCTATACTAAAAATGCCCAGAAATCCCAGTTATTGCTGGCTGAAGACCACAAGGTATGCTGTGCATGGGTATGCAATTCAGCTCTTCTAATGTTATCCTCCAATGCTTCTCCATTATCATCCAGCTGGGTGGGACTGCTGTCACCTTGTTACATTTTTATCTATCAAACCATAGCCAGAGAATCACTGCAATAGCTTCTTATTCCATTCCCGCAGTTACTTCTGGAGCCCCCCAGGCATCTGAGTTTGTTCCCCATCAATCTCTCATCTACATACCCCTCGGTGACATCTTCTGAAAACACAATTTTAGTTTCCATGTGTACTCTGGCAACACCCAGCTCTACCTCATTAGCACCTCTCTTAACTCCTCCAGTGACTCAAAATTGCTAGACTCTCTCTCTGATGAGCAGAAATTTCCTACAGTTAAATATTGAGAAACCAAAAGCATTGTCTTCAATCAGAGCCATAAACTCTGATCCTTTGTCTATGTCTCCATCCCTCTCCCTGGTAACTTTAAGAAGCTGAACCAGACTATTCACAGCCTTGGTGTTCAAGTTGACCATGTGAATTGCTCCTGACCACATATCCACGTCGTCACTCGGACCAACTATTGATACCTCCCTAAAATTACCAATTCAGCCGCGACCTCAGCTGATCTGCTGCTGAAATACTCATCTGTGCCTTGGTTACTTCTATATTTGACTATTCAAATGCACTTCTTTTTTAAAATTCCAATTAAGGGGCAATTTAGAGTGGCCAGTCCACCTACCTCGTGCATCTTT
Source organism: Scyliorhinus canicula (assembly GCF_902713615.1). Classification (NCBI taxonomy): domain Eukaryota; kingdom Metazoa; phylum Chordata; class Chondrichthyes; order Carcharhiniformes; family Scyliorhinidae; genus Scyliorhinus; species Scyliorhinus canicula. Next base: position 55,939,003 of record NC_052148.1, read on the forward strand.
GGGTTTGTGGGAGTGAGACACGGGGAGAATGCGCAAACTCCACACAGACAGTGACCCGGGGCTGGCGTTGAACCCGGGTTCTCGGCGCCGTGAGACAGCAGTGTTAACCACTGTTTCTAATGTACTTCTGATCAGTCTCCATGTTCTGGCTTCCATAAACATAGCACCTTCCAAAGCTCTGCTGCCCGTGACCTAACTCAAACCAAATCCCATTTCCCCTTTCTCGCCTGTGTTCGCTGATGTATGTTGACTCTGGGTTAAACGATGCTTTGATTTTAAAATTCTCCTTGTTTTCAAGTCCTTCCGTGGCTTTGCCCCTCCTATCTCCGGCCTCTCTGTGACATCTGTGCTCCTTTATTTTTGACCTCTTCAACATCCCAAATTTGAATTTCTCCATTGTTGCCTGTGCCGAAAGCTGTCTGGATCATAATTTCTGGAATTGCGTTGCTAAAGCCTTCCACCTTACTGCCTCCCTTTCTTCCTTTTAAGCAATTCCTTACGGTCAGGCATGGTTCAGTTAGTAGCACTGTCATGTTTGAGTCAGAAGGTTGTGTATTCGAGCCCCATTCGAAGACATCAGCAGAGAAATCAAGGTTGTACAGTATTGAGGGGCTGCTATATTTTCAGAGGTGCAATCTGTTGAATAAAATGTTAAACAGAGGCTTGTCTGCCCTCTGAGATGGATCTGAAAGATCCCATGGCAACATTTCAAAACATGAGCAGCGGAGTTATTGATGGTGTCCTGGACAATTGTTAATATGTTTAAAACGTTAACATATTCTTGGTTATAATAATGCTTGCAGGCTCTGTTCACTTATCAGTAACTTATCAGTTTATTACAATGCAATCTGTAAGAGAACTGGGTACTTTCTGCTAAGCAGCAAACACCATCTGCAAAATAAGACAAAGTGTTATGTTAGGCTACTACTGAAACTATTGATTTAACAGAGTTTATATTGTACTAGAACCCTTTGAAATCAATGTATTGATAGAATAATATATCACTGCAGCTATAAAGTCTTGCTTCTTTGCGATGGTTAACCACTAGAGCAGCTATACAAGGAATGCTCTTAGTCTGTTATCAGAGAAATTGGTATGTCTGTTGTATCTCATTCAATCTAGTGTGTAAACTTTTAAGTATTGTACTCTGAGTATTTACACACTTTCCAAATGTCAATTCTTTTTAGTTCATGGAACAATTGACATTAATGGGTTTTAAAGGTGATTTGCTTTAACATTTTCAAATGATAGAATTGTTAATTCACCAATTCTTTTGTTAATATTATGCCAAATTAAAGTTTTTAAATTTTTTTATGCTGCCTGCGATTGCTTTAACTGATCAAAAGTAGGGTAGCTTCCCACCTTCAGTTTGACTCTGACTCTGACATAGGCTGATGGCACTGACTCAATGTCACACCTGTCACTTTTTCTAGGAACATCGGTAGTGCACCAGCTCCTATTTTGCAGAACTCCACTAAGTTGAAAAGAGGAGAGAAGTTGGGGCGAATTTTAAGTCGTTCTGCTGAGTAGGAAAAAAGGCAATAGGGTAGGCAGCCCAAGAATCACATTGACATTTTATACGGCTCCAGTTGCACTTCATTTCCACCATTTTCAGGAGGCCTGGGGCTTGCTTCAAGTGAGAGCCTCATTTTAACACTGTATGCGAATTGGGTTGCTATGGTGTAAACTAAAACCCCAATAAAAGTTTTAGGTAGCAATAGATGGCGCATAGTGATCACTGCAGACAACTCAGGAAAGGTTTTCTCCATTTTATTTCGATTTTTGTGAGGCCCTGCGAAAATCTCCTCGTCCACCGAGCCATACCTCCCCCAAAACTCTATCCGTGAATGCCTCCTCACCATGATGACATTTCCTCTGAGCAGTCTAACGTAAATGAGACCCGGCCCTCAAAATGGCTCAGACCTCCTGCTGAATATATGGTCAATTATACCACCTGCTACCTATCTGGTATATATGAGGGGGGTAAAATCGGCCGCAATAAGTTTTGCGTACTAGCACTAAGGCTGAATTTTAAATCTTGAATTGAGAAAGGAAAAATGGATACGGGGAATAAAACAGGAATGTGAGGAATTCCAGCTTTAAATGCCTGGGAAAGTTAGTATTAGGGTAAGATGTTGTGCTGGGTTGAGTTTAACATTGTGAAGATGCAAGCAGGAGGGAAGAGAATGGTTCGCATAATATACTTAGAAGGTAAAAATGCAATAGAGGATAAAATAAAAAGGTTGAAATGTAGAGAAAGACGTTGAAAGCTGAGAGGAGTGAGGCATCATCTATCAAGGAATCAGTTTTTTTTCTGTATTTTCTTGGAGTGCAAGAGTGTATTTACCACAAATATAAGAGGTGTATACATGTCTTGGTCATACTGAGGTCATGGGAGTCAGTTAGATCAGTTGGTTGGATGGCTGGTTCATGATGTGGACAGACGCCAACAGCGCTAGTTCAATTCCCAAACAGCTGAGATTATCCTTGAAGTCCCCGCCTTCTCAACCTTGCCCGGATCATAAGACATAAGAGCAGAATTAGGCCATTCGGCCCATTGAGTCTGCTCCGCCATTCAATCATGGCTTATATGTTTTCATCCCCATTCTCCTGCCTTCTGAGATGTGGTGACCCTCAGGTTAAATCACCATCAGTCAGCTCTCTCTCAAAAGGGGGGAGCAGCCTACAGTCCTCGGGGACTAGGGCGACATTCACTTAGGTCATGGTGGATTTGGACAAAGATCAGAAGAAATTGTAGGGGTGAGCATACATATCCATGACCACTTTAAATTTTAAAAAATAATAATATTTAACAGCAAAAATAAGCACTTCGTCTTTAGCCCACATTTTTAAACCTCATTGATTTTTACAAATCCAATTTTTAAAGTCCATTGATAATACAATTTTTCATCATGTTAATTTTGCTTAAACTATTCTTCCAGGACATGGTATTTACGTGAACAATACAGTCTACGGTCTATGAACTAGAGCTGTTTTTCAGGCATGAAGCAGACACTTGAAACCTATTGTGCCACGTGGTGCACACTAAACCATCACGCATGGAGAAGTTACTATCCTTTGGCTCATGTGCATCTCCTGGTGTATTCTCAACCAGCATCTGAGTACTCTGTAGCAGAGCTAGTATGTGATCTCACCCTGTAGTGATCCGGTAAATGTGAAGGCTGCAAAGGGATATATACAGGTTAAGTGAGTGGGCAACATAATAGTAGGTGGAATGTAATATCAGGGAGTGTGAGGGTATTCACTTTGATCAACAGAGTAAAAAACGGTATTCTTTTAAATGGTGAAAAACATCTAAGTGTTGATGTTCAAAGAGATTTGGGTGTTTTCATCCAAGGAGCACACGGTTAACATGCCAGTGCAGCAAGCAAGTAAGAAGGCAAATGGCTCATTTGTCTTTATTGTAAGGGGATAGAGTACAAGAATAAATAAGTCTTCCTACAGTTGTACAGGGTTTTGCTAAGACCACATCTGGAATTCTGCGTGCAGTTTCCGTCTCCACATTTAAGAAAGGATGTACTTGTATTGGAGCCAGTACATTGAATGTTCACTACATTGGTCCCTGGGATGAGGGGTTAGAGTCATAGAGTCAGTCATAGATGTTTACAGCATGGAAACAGGCCCTTCAGCCCAGCTTGTCCATGCCGCCCAGTTTCTATCACTAAGCTAGTCCCACTTGCCCACATTTGGCCCATATCCCTCTATACCCACCCTGCCCATGTAACTGTCTAACTGCTTTTTAAAGGAAAAAATTGGACCTGCCTCTACCACTGCCTCTGGCAGCTCATTCCAGATGCTCACCACCCTCTGTGTGAAAGAATTTCCCCTCTGGTCTCTTTTGTATCTCTCCACTCTCTCCTTAAACCTATGTTCTCTAGTTCTAGACTCCTCGACCTTTGGGAAAAGATGTTGACTATCTACCTTATCTATGCTCATCAATATTTTATAGACCTCTATAAGATCACCCCTAAGACTCCTACCCTCCAGGGAAAAAGTCCCAGCCTATCCAGCCTCTCCTTATAACTCAGACCATTAAGTCCTGGTAGCATCCTCGTCTTGGACTTTTCATTTTGTCAAAGACATTTTCTAAATGCAACTTCCTGTCACATCTATAATTTTGGGTTTGGCTTTGTGTTCGGTAAATTCATAAATAATCAATTCATTTATTTGATAGCAAGTCATTGGAGAGGGTGCGAGAGGAGATTTCCCAGAATGGTACCCTGGATGTGGTGATTTCAGCTAATGGGAAAGGACTGGGAGAAGCTGGGACTGTTCTCCTTGGAATGGAGAAGCGGAAGAAGAGTTTAAAGGAGGCATTCAAAATCAAGCAGGATCTCGATCAGGAGAAATTATTTCCAGTGGCAGCAAGGTTCCAGTGGGACACAGACTGAAGACAATTGTTGTCCTATGAGGAGAGGCTGAGTAAATTGGACTTCTATTCTCTGGAGTTTACAAAAACGAGAGGTGATCTCATTGAAACAAAACGTCGAAGAGGCTTCGATAGGGTGGACGCTGAGAGATTATTTCTGCTGATCAGAGAATCAGAAACTCAGGGACACAGCCTTAGAATAAGGAGCCGATCATTTAGTACTGAGATGGGGAGAAATTAAGCAGAGAGTCCAGGCAGATTGTTCCATACTTTTGGGTTCTTCTGGGCCTCAGGGACTAAAATGAATAAAGGATATGAACCACAAATGATTTACACACCAATTTATTCCATTTCTGCTCGTATTAAAGTTCGAAGGTTAGGCTGATATTTGAGAAACTGGAAAATGGGTTGATTTTATTTTGCTCAGTGGTACTTATAGTATCCTCTAAGACTGGTCACCAACAAGTAGATCAAGGAATAAACGGTTTGTTAAGGTAAGTAACTATTTACAGAGAGTGAGATAAAGGCTACCTTTCCAAGACTCCATGACACTAAACTGGCAAGGAAAACCCATGCTCAGCCCCAGGATTCACACGCTCCGGCCTAATTGCCAAATGGGTCACATGCCCCTCTGAGAACCCGTCTCTTAAATGGCTACCATATCACTCCCCCTTTAAGTTCCTGATTAACACATTTCAATAACAATGGAGCAAATTACAATATTCTACAACAAATGAATCTCAACACAGTCCCTTATAAGGTAAGTCAATCTGGGGATTTTGGGAGTGTCATAATTCACTAGTGGGTGCTCCAACCTTAGAGGTAAATTTGGTTTTAACCTCAATGAGTTGTCGCTCAACTTGCGAAGGTGTGCCAGTGCGGATAACTTCTTCAGTTCCCACTGAAACCTTACATGGTTCCTTCTCGGGATAGCTTGCTGCAGAACTACTTTCATCCATAGCAATACCACTGACAGGCATAATATACAGCCTCCCTGAATGTACATTTCACGTGGAGATGATGTCCCCCACACTGGTAGCATTCTTAATTGCTTCTGGTCTATGGACCAAATTCCCTATACCTTTGCATTCTCTTTTGCTCCAAGCCTCTTTGCTCATTACTTTCTGCGGCCTCATTTGTGGTGCCAAATTCCCAGCAGCTTCCCACCAAACTTGGTGGTCCTTGCCTGCTTTGCTGTTCCATTGCCAACCCCTTTCGGCACTTTCCGTAGCCTGGTCGATCTCCAATGACTTCTTTAAAGTAATCTCTGCTTCTGCTAATAATTTATTCTGTATGGCCGTGTCGTTAACACCATTGACTAGCCTGTCTCTCAACATGTCTTTGAGTGCAGATCTGAACTTGCATTGTTCAGCTGTTTTTCTTAGGCGGCCATGAATGCCACTATCGTCTCTGCTGGGACTCTTGTCGTCTAATTAAATTTGTATTGTTACATTATCACCAAGGGCTTGGGGTAATAATTTTCCTTGACAAATTCCACAAGGTCCTCAAAGGTTTTGGAGTCGGGGACATCTGGAGAAGCCAGACTGCTTATCAGGTTATAGATCAGAGCCCTGCATGGTGGGTGGCCTGGTGGCAAAATGGTTACCACTGCTGCTTCACAGCACCAGGGACCCAGGTTCGATTCCAGCCTTGAGTGACTTTCTATGTGGAGTTTGTACATTCTCCCTTTGTCTGCATGGGTTTCTTCTGGGTGCTCCAGTCTCCCCCCACAGTCCAAAGATGTACAGGTTAATTGGATTGGCCATGATCAATGTGCAGGATTATGGGGATAGGGTGGGGGAGTGGGCATAGGTAGAGTGCTCTTTCAGAGGGTTAGTGCGGATTTGATGAGCCGAATGGCATCCTTCTGCACTGAAGGGATTCTATGGCTGTTAACAGGATTACCCACTGTTCTCTACCCCCTCAATTACATTGGCCTTAAAATAAAATAGCGCAGGTGTTAGACATATAGTACCGAGTGCTCCGTGTTATGGCTGAATGGCTCAAGTTTCCCAAAAAGTGGCATTTTGACATTCACAGACTGCTGAATGAATTTTTTTAAATAAAAGGCTTCCACTTGAGGTCTACTCTCTTGATTTCTGTAACAGTAGGAAGGAAGTCCCAATTGATCCTCATCGCCAAATGTAGTATCCTGTAAGACTGACGACCACTGAGCCGATCAACAAATAAACAGCTTATTTAGATTGTCGTAGTCAATATTTTCCCCGCTTCTGTACTGTGATAGAAAGATTCAAACAGCATTCATTAGGCAAGCAAAACTGAACTTTATTTTATGAATTACAACTGCTAGCAGTATGGCTGAGGCTTGAAGTCGGAAGGCAGTCAAGTACAAACTGCTGGGTCCGTCCCAAGTCTGCAATATTACAAAAGAATAAGACGCTTTTTATACATTAAAGGATCAAGATAACATGAATACAGCTTGGTCAGGAATTTGATCAAAAGTAAAACATAAGTAATAATCATTTCAATGGCGTCACCTTGCTGACCTTTAGAGGACTGGGGTCTCATATCATTATCTTGTCTTTGTTTTAAGAGATGGAGCAAATTTGTTTAAGTACAGGAAGAGACAGTTTTTTAGCTTATCGTATGTATTTAGACTGCTCTGGTCTCATGACGAACGTGCCTTATCCGAGTTTTAGAGTCAGCCAGTTTCAGGTCAAGTTGACCTTGGCTGTTTGTATTTGTGCCTTAGGTTATGTGAAGTCAGTTTAAATTCAATTGTACCAAGAAGACTTGACTAGTTTTCCCATCATGCCATTATTTGCTTCGCACAATACCACAAGGTGAGAAACTATTTACAGAGAGTGAGACAAAGGCTGCCGTACTCCACGACATCAGACTCCTAACTGGCAAAATAAAACCAGTGCTCAGCCACAGGTTTCCCACGCCGAATGGATCACGTGACCCTCCGAGAATCCGTTTCTTAAAGGGGTCTGTTACCACACCAATGCTTAATGTTGGGATGTTGTGATTAAAAATGAAACGACTCTGAGTTATGTCCTGCAAATACGACATAGTCAATAGATATTGATAAAATACAACAACTGTGGAAAACAATACATTTTGAGCTACATTCTCTATGTTTTTTAAGTAGCTATCAATGTATTAACTACTCACTCTTAAGCAATTGTAATTTAGTTTTCACTTTGATTTTATTCCATGTCAAGCCAAACATTGAATCATCACTCCATTTATTTGCTGTTGCCAGTGAAGCATCAGGAGTCAAGGTCTGAAAGTATTGCTTTTGTTATTTACGGCCCTGTTATTCTGCAGGTACTAGTTTGCTTTAGAACAATGTGAACTAGGAACAGAAAATTTTACTGCTACGAAATGAAGCCCTGAACACTAGTAATCACACAATAACAATTTTCTCCTTGTGTAGAAGAAAATGCCTGAGTGTTTAATAAGGGAGATAGGTAGACCCTCAGCAGAAACGAAAGGAAAATGTAACAGAGGCTGAAGAGTATGGTTTTTGAAGTACAAAGTGAAGAGGCTTTGAGAGAGTTTTAGTGGCTAAAAGATTGGCTGCTGGCACTTGAGTAGAGTGATTGAGGAACAAACATTAATCCTGTGTCAGGCAAGCTGAGTGGAGGGGATGTATGACTGGATAAGCTCAAATAGGGTGGAACTCAAGGCCATGTAACGATTTGAAGTGCAAGTTGTCCCAAAGGAGTCATCTCAGTCGCAAAGCCACCTCAAATCACTACTTTGTAGATCCTAACATTCGCTTCCCAATCATCCCGACAAACCCCACTTCTTCCTGTGTTTCCCCCACCCCCACCGAAGAAAGTCTCGCCTACGTTATTTATAACAGCACTTTCAGATTCACATCTGTCTAGCTGTTGGCCTGCTGTGCAATGCAACAGTTTTATACTAGGCACACTGCACACATCACTCCTTCACTCTCCATCCTTGTTCTCCCATCCTTCACAAACTTCAACTCAGCAGTCTGTATCTTAGCATAAGTCATGTTCCAAACACCCACCACTTGTTTGCTGACTTACATGATGGTCGCCAATGTCCCAAATTTAAAATTCCCATTCTTGTGTTCAAACGTTTTCCTGGCCTCACTCTTCCCAAGCTCTGAAACTTCCTTCAACCCTACAATTTTCAAAGAATTCCGCATTCCTCCAGCACTGGCCTCTTAAACATCATTCACTCTCTTTGCCTTACTATTAGCAGTTATGCCTCAGCCACTTAAGCCCCAAACTATGGATTTTGGGCCCGAACCGTTTTTGCCACTCCCATCCCTTGCCTCTGTGAAGACCTTCTTCAAACGTTACTAGGGTTTTGGCTGAATAATTTTTAATTTTTAAAAAAATAATTTTTATTGAGATTTTTGAAAAATGTATAACAACAGAACAATAATAATAATAACAATAACAATAATAAACACCCCCCGGCCCCCATAACAACGCATATAACGAACACCACCACCCCCCCAAACCCAATATACAACAAAATAAATTAACAATAAAGTAAATTAACATAAACAATGCCCCCCTGAAAACCCCTCCCCCCTTTTTCTACCCCCTCCCCCCCGGGTTGCTGCTGCTGCTGACCTAGTTCCCTATCTTTGAGCCAGAAAGTCGAGGAAAGGCTGCCACCGCCTAAAGAACCCTTGTACCGACCCCCTCAGGGCGAATTTGACCTTCTCCAGCATAATGAATCCCGCAATGTCATTGATCCAGGTCTCCACGCTTGGGGGTCTCGCATCTTTCCATTGCAACAAGATCCTCCGCTGGGCTACTAGGGACGCAAAGGCCAAAACACCGGCCTCTTTCGCCTCCTGCACTCCCGGCTCCACCCCAACCCCAAATATCGCAAGTCCCCAGCCTGGCTTGACCCTGGACCCTACCACCCTCGACACCGTCCTCGCCACCCCCTGCCAGAATTCCCCCAGTGCCGGGCATGCCCAAAACATATGGGCATGGTTCGCTGGGCTCCCCGAACACCTAATGTACCTGTCCTCACCCCCAAAAAACCTGCTCATCCTCGTCCCGGACATATGAGCCCTGTGCAGTACCTTGAACTGGATGAGGCTAAGCCTCGCATATGAAGAGGAGGAGTTCACCCTCTCCGGAGCGTCCGCCCATGTCCCCTCCTCAATCTGCTCCCCCAGCTCCACTTCCCACTTAGCCTTCAGCTCCTCTACCTCCTCCACCTTCTGCATCACCTGGTAGATGTCAGACACCTTCCCATCCCCGACCAACACCCCCAAAAGCACCCTATCCCTTACCCCCCACGGGGGCAGCGAAGGGAACCCCTCCACCTGCCGCCTAGCAAACGCCTTGACCTGAAGGTACCTGAACATATTCCCCGGGGAGCTCAAACTTCTCCTCCAGCTCACCCAGGCTCGCAAACCTCCCATCAATGAGCAGGTCTCCCAACTTCCTTATGCCCGCCCTGTGCCACCCCAGGAACCCGCCATCAATGTTCCCTAGGACAAACCAGTGGTTCCCCTGCAGCGGGGCCTCCACCGAGCCCCCCACTTCCCCCCTGTGTCGCCTCCACTGCCCCAAATCTTGAGGGTAGCCGCCACCACCGGGTTCGTAGTGTACCTCGTTGGAGGGAGCGGCAACGGCGCCGTTGCCAGTGCCTTCAGGCTCGTGCCTCCACAGGACGCCATCTCCATCCGTTTCCATGCTGCCCCTCCCCATCCATTACCCACTTGCGTACCATCGAGACATTAGCCGCCCAATAGTACCCAGAGAGGTTGGGCAGCGCCAGCCCCCCTCTATCCCTGCCCCGCTCCAAAAAGACCATCCTCATCCTCGGAGTCCCGTGCGCCCAAACAAATCCCATGATGCTGCTGTTCACCCTCCTAAAAAAGGGCCCTCGGAATGAAAATGGGCAGACACTGAAATAAAAACAAAAACCTCGGGAGCACCGTCATTTTAACGGACTGTACTCTACCCGCCAACGACAGCGGCAGCATGTCCCACCTTTTAAACTCCTCCTCCATCTGCTCCACCAACCTAGTAAAATTAAGCTTATGCAAAGTCCCCCAACTCCTAGCCACCTGAACCCCCAGGTACCTAAAACTCCTCACTGCCCTTTTTAGCGGGAGCCTACCAATCCCCTCCTCCTGATCTCCCGGGTGTACAACAAACAGCTCACTCTTGCCCAGGTTCAGCTTATAGCCTGAGAAACTCCCAAACTCAGCAAGAATCTCCATCACCTCCGGCATTTTGGCTGAATAATTTAGACACCAAAAGGGGTAATGACGTGTACAGTATGAGACCTTGAGCAGCAGCGCTAATTTAGCCAACATTTAGCACAAGAAAATCATCGCTGTTAGGGGATAATTGAGAATTAATTGCCAGCTAGTGCTCATTAAATAGGCCGATTGCAATTTTGGTGGATAATACTTTATCTAATGACTGCTCCTAAGAGTGGCTGGCTGAACAGAAGTAACCAACTAAGTCACTGCTGAGAATTTTGAGTCATAGACTCATAGATATTTACAGTATGGAAACAGGCCCTTCAGCCCAGTTTGTCCACACTGCCCAGTTTCTATCACTAAGCTAGTCTCACTTGCCCGCATATGACTCATATCCTTCTAAACCCACCCTGCCATGTAATTGTCTAACTGCTTATTAAAGGACAAAATTGGACCCGCCTCTACCACTTTCTCGGCCAGCCCATTCCAGATGCTCACCACCCTTTGTGTGAAGAAATTTCCCCTATGATCTCTTTTGTATCTCTCCCCTCTCATCTTAAACCTATGCCCTCTAGTTCTAGACTCCGCTACCTTTGGGAAAAGATGTTGACTATCTACCTTATCTATACTCCTCATTACTTTATAGACCTCTATAAGATCACCCCTAGGCCTCCTAGAGTCGAGGGAAAAAAGTCCCAGGCGATCCAGCGTCTCCTTATAACTCAGACTAAAAAGCACATCAAACGACCTTCTGGGATACTTTCAAAAACCTCATACTACCAGCATTTATTGTGGAAATTCTCTGCGGACTTCATTTAAAAAAGAGTGAGTGCTGATCTATCTTATTGTATACCTTATAGCAGTCTCCAGGCTAGGAGAAGGTGAGTGCTTGGTCACCAGTATCTTGCTTGGTGATCTCCCACGGTCTACAGGTGGATTATCAGGAGGGGATGAGGCTAGTCAGAGTTGCACCAGCTGCTGCGGGAGAGAAGGGACAGGATATCAAGATGGATGGCGTCCCCCCACCACCCCCAATCCCCTCTGAGTATAGGGTATCATCCCTCCTCTAGATTTCCTCCAGCAGGGCCCCAGGTGCCACATGCAGGAACCTGTGCACCCTCTCACTTGGTCCCAGAGCCATCCTGAAATGTGTTGTGTGTCAGCTAGCCCACTCCAGTGGTGGTGGAATTCACATATAAAGCTTGAGGGAATTTGAATGTTAACCATGCAGGTTTCTGTTTTAGTGCCTCCAGGAAGGTTCACATTATGTCAGCAACTAGGAACAAAATTGCTAAAACCAGTCTTTCAAACAGGCATGGCTTATTAGCAAAACACACATTTAGTGTACTTCACCCAAAATCCCTTTACCTCTTTAATTAACCTTTTGACACTATCTAATATCTCCTTTGCCTCTGTGTTCAATTTCACTTGATTCCACATTTGTGAAGTGCCTATTGTTATGTTTCTACAATACTATCACTTTTTATTGTTTTGATGCTTGGAATCAGCAGCCTGATTGGAATTAGAAGCTCATAGAATATGGGGCTTGAACGCCATTGATTTGTTTTAAACATGAATCACAAATTATTTTGATTCCGTCTTTCCCTTAGCCTTTTGCAATAATCTGCTTGTTTAAGTTATGATTAACGGTATCATCAGTCGAGAGGGGCACCTTAGAGCAATGGGTACAGAGGATTCATGTCACATATACGTGGCGGAATCTTCCCATAGTTTGTCAGAGTGTTAGTTTCAGTGAGAAAACCGACATGTCGCTTTCCAGTTGCACAGCTGAGCTTACTCTCCAGGTGCTCTGACACAGAGAATCTAGGGGCATGATTTGTGCCGGCACTCTGGCGGAGTGGGGCCTGTTAGAACCAGCAACGACGGCTCCCCAGAGATCGGGGTGCTATCTTTAAAGAACGCCTTGATCAGTGTTGGAATGAAATTCCTCCCCTCCCACCACTGATATGGAGAACCCCCCACAAGCATCGAGGCAATGCCCTGCCCCCCCAACAAACATTAGGCCCCCCCCCCCCCCCCCAATCACACATGTATAGGAAACCCCTCACGTGGCTGAGGGGGGATCTCCCTGCCTGGGAGGAAGCCCTTTAAATACATTTAAATGGGCAGGAGCCTCATTGCATCAGCAGTGAAGGGGGATGGATAATCCAAAAGTTAGATCTTGCTGGTGACATTCCCGTTCCCGTGGTTTTTTTCGTGGGATTTTCTGCTGACGCAGTCATTTTCATCCAAGGCAAAATGGCTGGAAATCCCCTCCCCCATGGTCAGAGCTGAACCAGTGTTGCTATCTCTGTTGTTTTAATTCGGGTCCCTCGAAACTCATTTGGCTCCATGTGTTGAAAATATTTCATATAAATCAAAAGAAACAAAAACAAATGTTAAAGTGAAAGATAATTGTCCATAATCACTTGCTTTCCAGCAGGCAACCTGATAAAATGAATTAAGATTTCTGCCCGATTCTTTACAAGACGTAGTTACAAAATTATAAAGCAACTAAAATTCTACAGTGGCTAGATAAGGCTTATCCACAAATGTCCCCGGGTGTGTAGGGCACAAAGATAATCATGTCAAAGGTGAACAACAAGATCAGAATTTCTACCTTCCTACTGCCACAGGAGATAGAATTCACTTTGGATGTGTTGTTCAAAAATTAATTCAATCTCCCTCAGCACTCAGAGCCTTCGCCTTGGAGCAGAACATGTGTTGGATGGTTTCAAATTAGAATGCTGCTGCCATGTTGCACAGTGAGCTGGAAAACATGGTGAGGAGCTGGGCTGGACCAATTTCGAGGGAGCCTGGTCCCTTGATTATGGTAAGGCCATTGTTTTGAAGCCGAGATCTCAGTTCAATCCCTATACCAGCTACGGCAATTTCCTGCTTCCTTGCCTTGTTCCACACTTGATGGGGAGTGCTTCCCCTCAGGCCATGCAACCAATTCCTTAATGACGAAATACACCTGTGTTCCTTTGTGGACAACTGCTAATTGTTACTTTTACCATTTTCATAAATGAACTGCAGGATAGTTAACATTGCAAACTGAAAAAAACAAATGTAATATCTACAGCAACATTGAGCAAAATTATTATTTTACACTGTGAAGAGTTTATCATACATTATGTCTTCAGAATAGTGTATTGTTGATTGTTTGTTTATCACTGAAAATGTACAGCATCTTTCAGTCTTTTGACTCCATTTCTACATTGACTAGAAAGCCTGTTGTCATGAAAGGCTGGATAGAAATGGAAGTCTCTGGGTGGAATCCTCCAGAGATTGAAACAAATATAGCTTCAGGACCATTTCTGGTCCCGATCTCACTAGTGTCAGTCATCTGCATTGTGCCGTGATGTGAACTGACAGGAGCTGCCAATTACCACACCACCATCCCATTTGCTATCCAAGTAAAGATGGTGGGCGGGACGGTAATGCAGGAGGCCTAATCAGAGGGCCTGCAGCATTGGCTGGTTGGCAACCTGGCTAGGAGAGGTAGGTGCTGTTGAGGGAGGAAGTAAAGAATTGGGACGTAGCAAAATGGAGACGCTCTCGGATGGCTGCTAAGCTTCTTTAACATAAAGGAGATCCCAATGTGTCAGATGGAATGGGCTGCAGGCATTTCAGCCTTTAAATCTATCATTGAACGTTTGAGAAGAGGCCCTCAAGCCTGCCCAAGGCGGCAGCCTCCAAGTATTTTCTTGGTTCCGGACTCGATGCCGGGAAGGCTTTGTTGGTAATGTTCCTTGATTGGAGCCTTAAATGAAGCAGTTGCCCTCCATGGAGATTGTAGGTTCCCATAGCAGGCCACCCTGGGGAAACTCACCCAAACAACATTAGGGAGCTATCCCCTCCATGTTTTGCAATTTCATCATAGCCCCTGCTTCCAAAGATGCCTCCAAGGGGCTGTGATAATTCCTCTCTTTCTCTGTTGTTTTAGCAATAGGATGTTTTTGAGATTTTAGGAAGGTTGACTAAGAGCTTGGTAAAAGAAGTGGGTTTTAAGGAAGCCTCTAAAAGAGAGATGTAGAGACTTCAGGAAAGAATTCCAGAGCTTTGAGCCTAGGCAGCTGAAGTTACAATTACCACGATGGAGTGAAGGGAGTGGAGGATGCGCAACAATATCTTTAATGTAGTCAAATGTGGCATTCACACAAATGTATTCAGACAAAAATAGGTACTAAGTCAAAGAAAGGAACATGAGATCAGTGACTCTGAACTTGGTGAATCCGTAAAACCTCAATGGCTGAAGACATGGTTGCCAAACTTGAGGCCTTGATGCATTGGGAGCAAATATCAATGAACATAGGGGTGGTGGGTGAATGTAACTTGGCGTGAGTAAAGGTACAGCAGAATTTCGGAAATTTATGGTGGATGGAATATATGGAGGCCAGTCAAGAGAGCAATAAAATAGACAGGTCTGGTTGTGACAAAGCATGGCTGAGGGTTTCAGTAAGAGAGTGACAGAGGCAGGGCGGCGACTTGGATCCCAATATCAACACAGAGGCAGGGTGTGAGCAAGGGTGCCATTTAGCAGCAGTTTAAACTGGAAGAACGTGTTTTCCTCAGGTCCTACTGAATTAACACGCAATATGATTAGCATTTTTGGAATCCGATTCCAGATCATAGCAAGCCAGGTTGGGAAGCTGGCCATTTGGTAGATGGTGGTTGGAGGGGGGAGACATCTTGGAAGGAGGTGTGAGAGATTGAGGGAGGACGGGACATGCAGACAGGATCAGGAGACTTCAGAGGAGAGTTAGGGCATCATGATGGACATAAGCTTGGAGGGCCAAAGGGCTGTTCCTCTGCTGTAATTTTTCTCGTACATTTCCTTGGCCGCAGAAAATACTTTTCACCGTACTCCGGTACACGTGACAATAAATAAATCAAATCAAATCTTTGTTCTTGGAGAAGGAGAATATTGAAAATTGTGAACAGTTTTGGTCCACTTATCTAAGGAAAGATATACTGGCATTGGTGGCAGTCCAAAGAAGGTTCACTAGGTTGACCCTGTGTATGGAGGGATTTTCTTATGAGGAGAGGTTGAGTAGATTGGGCCTGTATTCATTGGAATTTAGAAGAACGGGAGGTCACATTATTGAGGCATGCAGGATTTTCAGGGGCCTTGACAGGATAGAGGCTGAGGGGATGCATCCTCTTGGGGGAGATTCTCGGGCCAGAGGGCATGGTCTCAGAGTAAGTGTCGCCCATTTAAGGAAGTGATGAGGAGGAATTTCTTCTCTCAGAGGGTAGCGAATCTGTGGAAATGTTTATCGCAGAGAGCTGTAGAAACTGGATTATTAAGTATGTTCAAGGCTGTGATAGACAGATTTTTGATCAGTAAGTTAATCGAGGGTTATGGGGAGAAGGTGGAAAAGTGGAGTTGAGAATTATGTCAGATCGGCCATGATCTCATTGAATTGTGGAGCAGACTGGATGGGCCAAGTGGCCTACTACTGCTCTTATGGTCTAAGATTGCAGGGCGCCCATGGAGGTCTTAAGGCTATATGGGGGCATTGTCCAGGAGTGTAGTATAAGGATATCTGACAAAGCAAGGGTTAATGTGGGACTGGCAAACAATACTGTCCACAGTGTGATATAAAGAGACATATGACCTGACACTAGAGTCAGTTGTGGAGTGGACAGAGACCTGTGTAGAAGCAAGCATGGCGTTAGCTCATAACTTGGGCCATACCCTGTATATATTTTCATATTGATGTGTTATTAACAAACACTCATGTTCAACCATACAAGACTCAGCACCTCTTTGTGAGACCTGCTGAACAAACAACATACAACAAGGAAAAGATCAAGAGAACATCTGATTGCAGAGCAGATGGGTTGATCCTGTTGTTAGGGAACTGAACAAGGTAGATTTGTGGGCCATGGGAAGCAGTTCCCTTTCTCCTGCCCACAAACAGAACAGGCAAAATGCCTACCTGTTCAATCCGGCACTTCTTGAGGGAGGATTTTCTGCGCTCTCCGCAGCATGTTTATTGGTGGCGGGAGGCTGCCAGCCATTGGCTGGTGGCGAGATCTTCAGGTCCCATTGCTGTCAATGGGATTTTCCATTGAATCCACCCCCCACCAACGGGAAACCTGCTGTGTGGGTCTGCCATCGGCGGGACCGGAAGATCCTGTTGGCGAGAACAGCTAGAAAATCCCCCCCCCCCCCCCCCTTCAGTTGTAAAACACCTGGGATACCCGACAATTTAAGTGATAAGGTGGAAACAAAGAAAAACAGTGTTAAAATAAACTGCAGTGCTGTCCTGAGCATGATTCCCCGTAAATCAGAGGACTTTCAAGGGCCTTGTGGGTTCAAGTTCACACCAGGGGTCGAACATAAAACTCAAAGTTGACTCTACTGAGGGAGTTTAGCACTTCCAGAGGCGCTGTCTTTCAGATGAGACATTAAACCAAGGCTCTGCTTGCCTGCTCAGGTGTACGCAAAAGATCCCTTGGCATTATTTGAGAGCGGGGTAGTTATGTCTGGTGCCTTGGGCCAATATTTGTCCGCCAATCAACATTGCTGTTTCTGAGAGCATGCTGTGAACAGATTGGCTGCCATTGTTTCCTAAAACCGGGACAACAATTTAAAAGTACTTCATTGGCTCAAAAACAGTTGAGATATCTGGTGGACATGAAAGGCGCTACATAAATGCAAGAGTTTCTCAAAGGATTTTCAGCACATAGCCTGAATTAAGATATTTAATGAAGGCCTTACTGCCTGAAAGTGGTTGGTTACCCAGATATGCCAGTTTTCAAAGAGTATTGCCACTGCCCTTGACCCTAAAGCAATATTACTTTTCAAGTATACATATCGAATTCTCCTTGAGGGTAATAATTGAATCGGCTCCCGATCCCTCCATCCCCATTCAGACAGTGTATTTGAGATCATAACAACCCAATCTGTTAGAAATTATTCTCATTTCCCCTCTTGTTCGTTTGCCAGGTGCCTGACCTTAGCCGAGAGAACCAAAAGAGTGTAATCAACTCCAGCATTCCCCTAGGATGAGGAGGAAGAAAATTCAATCTGGGTTCTGACCTAAGTTTGCTTTTCAGTGACTTCCACGGCAACCACATATTTGTGGATGCCATGTGGAAAGAGGAAGCCCTCCATGGCTGAATACTCTGACAGTCAATGTCTCAGCTCACAAATGCATAATGGACACCTGGGCAAGGGGTGGTAATGCAGTCGCCTCATCCGATAGCATCTGAGTCAGCTGCTTTAGGATTTGGGTGAAGATTGAGGTGCAAAGAGTATTTTTTTTAAATGTACCTGAGGTCATGGTACATTGAGGAATGTTAGAATCAGAGAATGTGGTGCATATCAAGCCAAAGAATCTGATCTACAAATACGCAGACAGAGGATTATTGCAAAGTTTGCACATAGTTGTATTCCCATGTTGAAGCTGGTCATTTGTTATCCACCCTTTCAGTTTTCTAAGGTCTAATTGGCATTTCAAAATAAAAGTGTTGCTGAAATCAAGATACTGTTTGCTGGCTTATCAGCGAACAGTTGACTTGATTGATTTATAGTTTTATTTTAATAACACAAAAGTAAATGATCAATAAAATCCGCTTATCTCCAGTGTGCCTAAGAGCTTGGGAGGAGTCCGTAATCACCGTGCTACCAATTCTCTTGGTTGCTCACAGTGATTAAATTCTCCTGAACTGACTTCTGTCACTCCTGTTTGAGTGGTTTCAGGTCAAATCTGCCCACGTAATGTTATTATCTACTATGTAAAACTTGTCAGTATGTAAACTGAAGAACTGGGAACAGTGCAATGATTGACTGGTTGCACTAAGTCCAAGGTACATGCAGGCTTATAACGTCTTTTTCCTCTCCCCACTCATCACCGCACTTCCTTTCCTTGTCCACAGAGATTTAAGATGACTACAGATTTAAAGTAAATGGCAAAAGCAATGTGATAAAAACATTTTCACGCAGCGAGTGGTGAAGGTCTGGAATGCTCTGCTTGAGAGTGTAGTGGGGGCAGGTTCAATGAAAGCATTCAAAATGGAATTAGACTGAAAAGGGAGAATGTGCAGGGCTATGGGGAGAAGGAGGGAGAATGGTATCAAGTGAACTGCTCATTCAGAGGGCCGGTGCAGGCACAACGGGCTGAATGGCCTCCTTCAGCTCAGTAACAATTCTGTGGCTTCCTGATTCAGGGTTTCCACCTCCAAGTATGCCGTTGGGCAAGCAAGCTGTGCATTTTATTTAAAATAAAGAAAATATATATCAGTCTAGGCTACCAAAATGTGACTATGCAACTAAATATTAAACATTGGGATAAAATCAGAAAGTGCTAAAGAAAAAAGAGCACCTGCATGTCACTTCTAAAAATGCATTCTCGGGACAGGAGTATTGGTAGAAAAGCCAACATTTATTTCCCATCCCTAATTGCCTTTGGGTGGTGGTCGCAACCCATCTTTATGAGCATCAGCAGTCCTTCTGGAGGTTGTATACCCACAGTTTTGTAAGGTAGGGAGTTTCAGGAGCTTAACCCTTTTATTAATGAAGTAATGTTGATATATGTCCAAGTCGGGATGGTACGTGGGACAGAATCTTCCAGGAGTGGAAGTGAGAGTAATTTCCACTGGGGAGCAGGATGGCTGGCTAGCTGTGATCTTGCGTTATTCAGCTCATTACATTTGTATCTGCGAGGAGATTGGCAAATCTTGGACCCTGGGCTGTGAGGTAGCAGTGCTAACCACTGTGCCATTGTGCCGCCATCTTCCATTTGATCTTCTTCCCATTGATATACTGACAGAATATCTTTGGGATTTTCCCTACCAGCTAGAGATTTCTCATGTCCCCTCTTTGATCTCCTACTGCTTTCCTAAACTCCACCCTGCACTTTCTGTACTCTACTAATGTCTCTGTTGATTTGCTCCCTTTGTACTTATTAAAATCCTCTCTCTTCTTTCCCATTCTATCCTGAATATCTCTGGTCATCAATGGTTCCCTGGGCTTGTTACTCCTTCCTATTGCCCTAGAGAGGACATGTTGAGCATGTATCCTCCCCATTTCCTCTTTGAACAGTCCCCCACTGCTCTTCTGTAGATCTCCCCACCAGTAACATGGTCCAATCTACCTTGGCCAGATCCTGCCTTATTTTACTAAAGTCTGCTCTCCCCTAGTCCAAGACCTTTTTCTGCAATTTGTCTATTTCCTTGTCCATAACAAACTTAAATTGCTATGATCCCATGCTAGGGTCTTATTGACAATAGGAAACTAAAGACTTCCCTCCATGTTTGGAGAAAACTGTGCTGGGTGCGTCCAATTGTTAATGATCAGCCTTGTTAATTTGTCATTTTGAGCTGACATGCAGGTGAAGTCTCCAAGTAAGTAGGTAACAGGTAAGTTAGGCGTGACTACAATAGGGAATTAAAGAGGTGTGTGTGCAGTTGAATGAAGTGTTTGTTGGATCTCACAAGGAGATTTGTTTGGCCTGCTGGTCACATAATCAGTGGTGCGGGATTCGTCGGATCTGTGATCTACACTGGGGAGGCTGACAAGCTGCAGCTGCACATACACATTACAATCCGACACACATCATCCCAGCCAACAAGATGGCATTGGTTGTGCTGGAGCGCGCCCATATAGTTGATGGGTCATCTGGGGCCAGAGGGCACCCAGCCAGGATGAGTGCTGTGTAATTCAGTTAGGAGCAGCTCTCTGCCTCATACAGGAATGACTACTCTTGTTCCCCAGAACATGATTCGAACCTGACAACTTCATTCATTCTTCGCGGATAAAGAGTGGTTTCACTTCCTCATAAACTAGCTCATTTACTCATCCTATAAATATTTTATCTCTCACTTTGGACACAAGTCGATCTCAGTTGGTCCAGTTCCTGATTTGCTTCGCCAGGTCTGTCAATGTGTCTAAAAAATGTAATGCAATGATGATTTCTTGTGGTTTTGGAGTACAGATGGTAACTTCTTGCAATGCTGGTCAGCTAAGAGCATCCGTATTCGTTATATATATCTACCATATAAGTACCGGCCGAATCTCTTGGCGGCAAAGACTAATCTCATGGGACAACACTGCACCAACACCAAATGGAGAGGCATCACAGGTCAATATCTGTTCTTTAGATGGGTCAAAGTGTACTAACAGGTTTGAGGAATGCAGCAATTGCTTTACGTTGTTGAAAGCTTCCTCCTGGACCAACAATGGTGTTTCTTTAGCAGAATATGCAAGGTGTACCATTGCGGTGCCTTTTATTTCTATGCTTCTCTCGTGTAAGTCTTCAACTTGGCAGAAGTGCTCTTCAAGTTCAATGGTTGGACTCCCTCTCATAGGTACTGAAATGTATGCTCATCCATCACAATGGCTGATGCCCCTGTACCCATTTTCATCTTAAGAGGCTTTCCATTTACCCGGTGAGTTACAATAATAGGGTCCATCTTGCCTGTTTTTAGATTAAACAGAGTGAATACTAGAATCACTGGTGCTGACTTTTCCACACTGTATGCTTGTTGATCATTGTGTCTTGGTTGATCAATTATTGGGCAATCATAACTTAGCTCTGCATTGCTTTATCAAATAAGAACATAAGAACTAGGAGCAGGAGTAGGCCATCTGGCCCCTCGAGCCTGCTCCGCCATTCAATTAGATCATGGCTGATCTTTTGTGGACTCAGCTCCACTTACCGGCCCGAACACCATAACCCTTAATCCCTTTATTCTTCAAAAAACTATCTATCTTTACCTTAAAAACATGTAATGAAGGAGCCTCAACTGCTTCACTGGGCAAGGAATTCCATAGATTCACAACCCTTTGGGTGAAGAAGTTCCTCCTAAACTCAGTCCTAAATCTACTTCCCCTTATTTTGAGGCTATGTCCCCTAGTTCTGCTGTCACCCGCCAGTGGAAACAACCTGCCCGCATCTATCCTATCTATTCCCTTCATAATTTTAAATGTTTCTATAAGATCCCCCCTCATCCTTCTAAATTCCAACGAGTACAATCCCAGTCTACTCAACCTCTCCTCATAATCCAACCCCTTCAGCTCTGGGATTAACCGAGTGAATCTCCTCTGCACACCCTCCAGCGCCAGTATCTTCTTTGTGACAATAAAAACACGCAGCTTCCTTAAACCAACATGATTCAGGAGTGTGGTCACCTCCACATCAGTAACATTCCCCTATCAGCATTACTGACTGATTGTTTCATGCTTTGTAGGTGGTTTGGTGGTTTTGGCACCACGGCTGGCTGCAGGTTCCTGCTCTAACTGGTGAACGGCACCATTTTGTGCGCTCTGCAGCTCTTGTGCACCTTTTTCAATGCCTTCCGTGGCCAGTGCTAGCTCCATTGTTTGTTTAACATTTATGTCAATATCTGCAAGCATTGAATTGCATTGTTGTTCACACCGCAAACTAACCTATCTGTAACATATCATTTAGGGATTGGGTTTGGATTTTGTATATTGTCATGTGTATCAAGGTACAGTAAAAAGTATTTTTCTGCCAGCAGTTCAACAGATCATAAAGTACATGAAAATAAAATAAAATAAAAGAGAATACATAATAGGGTGGCTCCAAAATCACAATACGCCAATAATTGCTTAAGTTTAGCTATGTAAGTTGTGATTGATTTGCCTGGGGTTCTCATCCTTGAATTAAATTTGAATCTCTGGAGTATGACTGAAGGTTAAGGTTGCTATTGAGCCTTCACTAAATTCATGAGCTCACTAAATGATTTGGAGTTGGGCACGATTGGGGATATAACACTGCGAATAAGGTTATAGGTCTGAGTTCTAAAAACACTTTGGAGAATTGCTTTGTGTTTTGCCTTTTTTCCTATTTTGTTTGCTTGGAAATAATACCCAAGGTGCTCAAGTCTCCAGTCCTCTGTGGAGGTATCAAATGTGTCTATTCACCCAAAGAGAGCCATTCTGGTTAGTTATTTTGTTAGACTTTGATTTAAACTGGGTACTCACAGGTGTTGGGACAGAGGCAGTGGCAGGATAATTTATCCTAGTCGCTTTCACAGACTTCATTACTGATCACAAAAAGCAGTTATTAACAAGAATTGGACAGCAACCTCATGGCTGTAGTTAGCTCCCAAACTGTCTCTGCCTAAGAGCCTCTCTCACCATGGGATGATTCCACACTCTGAGTCCCGATTAGTAACACAGGCCTTGCGAACCTTACTCTGCTGTGTTGTCCTTCAAGGGACATTAACCACCTATCATGTTGGCATGTGCCTCCATGACATGCTAGTCCTCATTATCACCATCCCCTTCACCTTTCTCATCATGGGATGAGACATCTCGGTCCTCCGGGCAAGGTTGTGCAAAGCACAGCAGCCAACTATGATCCAGGACACACACTATCGTGAGTATTGAAGAATCCCACTTGAGCGGTCCAACCATCTGATCCTCATCTTGAGGAGGCCCATCGTCTGCTCATTTGTGGACCTTGTGGAGGCAAGTGTGGAATTGTAACTCTACACAGCGGCACTCTTCAGACAATGAACTGATATCAGTTGGAGGCCAAATCACTGAGTGTCATTAAGACAGAGATAGATAGGTACTTGATTAATAAGGGGATCAGGGATTACGGGGAGAAGGCAGGAGAATGGGGATGAGAAAAATATTAGTCATGATTGAATGGCAGAGCAGAACCGATGGGCCGAGTGGCCTAATTTTGCTCCTATGTCTTATGGTCTTACAGTCTTATCATCAGCCAGGTCTTCTTGGTAATTCTTTCAGCAATTGCTGAGGCCCTTCAAAAGCCTGTGGCACCTGGGAGTGGGTCAGAAGGTAAGCATCATGATTGCTTCCTGAGACACAAGCACAAATGCGCAGGATTTGTCTTGTGTGATCACATATCAGTTGCACATTCAAAGAGTGGAAATGTTTCCTCTTGCTGTATGTATTGGCTGATGCCTGGGTGCACTCAAGGCTATATGTGTTATATGTGTGTCGTCACCAGCCCCTTGCACTTGTGAGAAAGTAGCTGCAAAACCCAATGCTCTGGCAACCTGGCTTTCGGGATCCACGCTCTCCTCGATAGAGTTTTAAATGCACTTCTGCAGTGCTGACTTGGAGATGCTGCACAGGTCCCTACTTGAGTCCTGGAAGGAGCTACAGCCAAAGAAGTTTAGGAGTTGGTGATCTTTAATGCCACCGACATGCAATTCCCTCCAAGTCCTTGATGGTGCATACTTTTTGAAGAAGCTTGTAGACATTAGCAACTGCAATCCAGGACATTTTGTGGTGCCTCCGGCATTACCTTTCACTCATCTGTACATGGATGCACTGCCTGCGATGGATCTGTGGTTGGGCAGATGGCCCCTAGTCACCAGTATCCTGACCTTCTTGAAGCCCCGTTGCCTTTTGCTGCTTAGGCACTGGCTCCTCATGGCCTTGCGCTAATCTCTGTTGATATCTTCTCCTCACCTCGATGAGAGCCAGTAAAAAAGCAAGGTTGCCTCAGTTGATTTGTGAATGAGATGCAGGAATCTATCAAGTGAGCATATTTTTTGTAGATTAACCTCCATCTCTAAGTCACCAAACCAGTGCTAAGCCATGTGCCTTCCATTCATACATACTGTACATGAAGACATCATGCAGTGACCAGGATGGTGACAGTTTGCGTACATTACCCTCGACACACTCTGGAGACCATTGCTTTGCCATCATAGAAAGAGTTACCCCATGAGTCCCTGCCTCTGCCTCTGACAGCAGCCGATGGGGCCTCACGGTAGCATGGTGGTTAGCATCAATGCTTCACAGCTCCAGGGTCCCAGGTTCGATTCCCGGCTGGGTCACTGTCTGTGTGGAGTCTGCACGTCCTCCCCGTGTGTGCGTGGGTTTCCTCCGGGTGCTCCGGTTTCCTCCCACAGTCCAAAGATGTGCGGGTTAGGTGGATTGGCCATGCTAAATTGCCCGTAGTGTAGGGTTAGTTGGGTTACGGGTATACGGGTTACGTGGGTTTAAGTGGGGTGATCATTGCTCGGCACAACATCGAGGGCCGAAGGGCCTGTTCTGTGCTGTACTGTTCTATGTTCTATGTTCTATGAGTCCTTGTCAACCATAACCATTTACCTGGGAGGATAGAGGTTTGTGGTCAGGAATTTGTTGCTGTCCACAAACCGTGCACCCCTTGGAGACATCCACCGCCTCCCTCACTCCTTTCATCCCTGCCTCTGACAGCAGCCGATGGTAAATCACATAGAATGAATGGCAGCTCCAGATCTTGATGTGTTCTCGCTGGAAGGCGACTCATTGGCCATGGAGGAATGCTGGTTTATTGGACACTGGAACCTCAAGGGCAGAACTCAGCTGAGTCCGGTTCTCCATGGAGTGGCCGAATACATAAAAGAGTGTCCCTTTACTCGGTCCAAAAAAAAATGCATTAACTCCTCCCACCCATTTATGAGAGTCATCCCATACGGAATGCTGGAGAGGTTTTATGAGCTACGCAACAACATTGAGGGCGTCAGCATGATGCGTGTGAAGTTTGCCAGAGCACCATGCACCTTCTACCCTCCCCTGTTCTCCCAGATTCCCCCATACTCCTCCCCAATCATTGCCTTATCATTGCATTCTCTCCTGTAACTATTCGGCCTTTCCCACAGCTCATCCCCCCCGCCCCCCCAAACCCCCGCCACCACCACCGACCCCCGCATCTGGCACCCTGGAATCAATGGTCATTTCTGTTTCCCCCCCCCCCCCCATTCCCTTCACTGTTGATGTGCCCATACTCCTCCTGACCTTGACCCTGATCCCTCCCATTCTTTTTTTTAATAAACATTTTATTGAGGTATTTTTTGGTATTATAACAACAACACAATAAACAATGTACATGAAACTATAAACATAGTGCAAAAGCCGTCTCCCTCCCTTTATTAACCCCCTACTCTAAGCTAAACTAAACCCCCCCCCCCCTTTCTGCAGACGATTAATTTTCCGTGAAGAAGTCGATGAACGGTTGCCACCCTATCAGTGACCCTCTCAAGGCGAACTTGATTTTCTCCAAACAGCTAGCCATGTCCGATAGCCAGGTCTCCGACTTCGGGAGCTTTGAGTCCCTCCAAGCTAATAGTATTCGTCTAAGCGCTACCAGGGAAGCAAAGGCCAGAACGTCTGCCTCTTTCTCCTACTGGATTTCCGGGTCTTCCGACACCCCGAAAATCGCCACCTCTGGACTCAGTGCCACCCTTGTTTTTAACACCGTGAACATGACATCTGCAAACCGCTGCCAAAATCCCCTAAGCTTCGGACATGCCCAGAACATGTGGACATTGTTCGCTGGTCCTCCCACAAATTTTGCACACCTGTCTTCCACCTCAAAGAATCTGCTGATCCGGGCCACTGTCATGTGAGCCCGAGGAACGACCTTGAACTGTATCAGGCTGAGTCTGGCACATGTTGCGGACGCGTTGACTCTACTTAACGCGTCCGCCCATAGACCATCCTCTATCTCTCCTCCCAGCTCCTCCTCCCACTTGTGTTTGAGCTCCTTGGTCTGAGTCTCCTCTGACCCCATAAGTTCCTTGTAAATGTCCGAGACGCTCCTTTCTCCTCCCACCCTTTGCATACTACCCTGTCCTGAATCCCCCGAGCGGTAGGAGCGGGAAGGTTGACACCTGTTTACGTAGGAAGTCCCGCACCTGCAGATACCTGAATTTGTTTCCCCTCGCCAACCCAAACTTCTCTTCCAGCGCCCTCATACTCGGAAAGCTCCTTTCTAAAAACATATCCCCCATCCTCTCAGTCCCTGCTCTCTGCCATATCCGGAATCCCCCATCCATACTTCTTGGGGCAAACCGGTGATTAATACAGATTGGGGACCAGACCGATGCTCCCTCTGCTCCCACATGTCTCCTCCATTGCCCCCAGACTCTCAGGGCCACCACCACACGGGGCTTGTGGAGTACCGTACTGGCAGGAACGGCAGAGGCGCACTTACCAACGCCCCCAAACTGGTGCCCTTGCATGAAGCCGCCTCCATACGCTCCCATGCCGACCCCTCCCCCACCACCCATTTCCTGATCATGGCTATAATTGCCGCCCAGTAACAGTTAGTGAAATTTGGCAGCGCCAGCCCACCCTCTCCCCGACTCCGCTCAAGCATTACCTTCCTTACCCGCGGGGTCTTGCCCGCACAAACAAAGCCAGAGATCACTTTGTTGACCCGTTTAAAAAGAATCGCGGAATAAAGATGCGGAAACATTGAAACACGAACAGGAATCTCGGGAGGACCATCATCTGCACCGTCTGCGCTCTCCCAGCTAATGACAACGGGAGCACATCCCATCTCTGAAAATTGTCTTTCATTTGGTCTACTGGCCGGGCCTGATTTAATTCACGCAGCCGGTCCAATTCCCTCGCCACTTAGGTAACTAAAACTTCCTCCTACTAATCTAAACGGCAGCTCCCCCAATCGTCTCTCCTGTCCCCTCGCCTGGACCGCAAACATTTCACTTTTCCCCATATTTAGCTTATACCCTGAAAACTGAGCAAATCCCCCCAGAATCCTCATAGAAAATAGAACATTACAGCATGATTTCTTCCATCCCTTCCAATGGGTCCGATACATACAGAAGCAGGTCGTTTGCATAGAGCGAGACTCTGTGCTTCACCAACCCCCCCCGCCCCCCCCCCCCCCCCCCCCCCCCCCCCCCCCCCCCCCCCCCCCCCCCCCCCCCCCCCGCCCAGACCAGCAGCCCCTTCCAGCCCCTTGAGGCTCTCAGAGCAATTGCCAATGGCTCTATAGCCAGCGTGAACAACAGTGGGGAGAGGGGTCATCCCTATCTTGTCCCCCGGTGCAGTCTAAAATAGTCCGATGCTGTCCTATTCATCCGTACACTTGCCACAGGAGCCTGATACAGCAACCTGACCCAGTCAATAAAGCCTCGCCCAAATCCAAACTGTCCCAGTACGTCCCACCATTGCGATCACTACCTCCACCTTCCTACCTTCCGGGGGCATCATGATCACATTTAACAAACTTCTTACATTGGCCACAAACTGCCTACCCATAACAAACCCCGTCTGGTCCTCCCCAATAACGTCTGGAACACAATCCTCAATCCTGGAGGACAAAATGTTGGCCAGCAGTTCGGTGTCAACATTCAACAGGGATATCGGCCTGTAGGACCCACACAGCTCCGGGTTCTTGTCCTGCTTCAGAATCAGCGAAACCGTGGCCTGTGACATTGTTGGGGGCAGCACCCCTCTTTCCCTTGCCTCATTGAACATCCGCATCAACACCGGCCCCAATATCCCAGAGAACGTTTTATAAAACTCTACTGGGTACCCGTCCGGCCCCGGGGCTTTACCCGACTGCATGGCCTTCAGACCCTCCACTATCTCTTCCAACCCAATCGGGGCTCCCAGCCCTTCTACCAGCTCCCCATCCACCTTTGGGAAATTCAGCCCCCCCATGAAGTGCCTCATCCTCTCCGGCCCCGTAGGGGGTTCCGACCTATAAGGCTACTGTAGAAATCCCTAAACGCCTTATTCACCCCTGCTGAATCTCCAACCAGGTTCTTATCTCCGTCATTTACTTTCCCTATCTCCCTGACTTCCTCCCTCTTTCTAAGCTGCCTGTGCAAGCATTCTACTGGCCTTCTCTCCATACTCATAGATCGCCCCCCAGCCTTCCTCAGCTGCTCCACTCCCCCCCCCCCCCCCCCCCCCCCCCCCCCCCCCCCCCCCATGGTTAACAAGCCGAACTCCGCCTGTAGCCTCAGCCATTCCCTTAAAAACCCTGCCTCTGGGGTCTCCGCATACCTCCTCTCGATCTGTAGTATGTCCTTAACCAGTCGGTCCATCTCTGCCCTGTCCACCTTCTCCATATGGGTCCGTACCGAGATCAGCTTCCCTCTGACCACCGCCTTCAGTGCTTCCCAGACCATCGCTGCTGAAATTTCCCCCGTGTTGTTGACTTGCAGGTGGTTCTGATTACATTTCCTCAGCCGCTCGCACACCCCTTCATCTGCCAGAGGTCCCACATCTAGCCTCCAGTGTTTACTTTCTTTACTAAACGGCAGGTCAACCCAGTGTGGAGCATGGTCTGAGATTGTGATCGCCGAGTACCCCGTGTCCACCACCCCTGCCAGTAAGGTCCTGCTCAAGGTGAAGAAATCGATCCGGGAGTACACTTTATGCACGTGTGAGTAGAAGGAGAACTCCTGGGTTAGCACAAATGCTTCACAGCTCCAGGGTCCCAGGTTCAATTCCCGGCTGGATCACTGTCTGTGTGGAGTCTGCACGTCCTCCCCGTGTGTGCGTGGGTTTCCTCCGGGTGCTCCGGTTTCCTCCCACAGTCCAAAGATATGCGGGTTAGGTGGATTGGCCATGCTAAATTGCCCGTAGTGTCCTAAAAAGTAAGGTTAAGGGGGGGTTGTTGGGTTACGGGTATAGGGTGGATACGTGGGTTTGAGTAGGGTTATCATTGCTCGGCACAACATTGAGGGCCGAAGGGCCTGTTCTGTGCTGTACTGTTCTATGTTCCTTCGCCCTCAGCTGCCCAAATCTCCATGGATCCACCCCACCCATCTGCTCCGTGAACCCTTTTAGTTCCTTAACAATTGTGGCTCCCTGCCCGGTTTCGTGCTTGACCGGTCCAAGCCAGGGTCAATAACTGTGTTGAAGTCCCCTCCCATGACCAACCTGTGCGAATCCAGGTCCGGTATCTTCCCCAGCATCGTCTTTACAAACTCCACATCATCCCAATTTGGTGCATACACACTTGCTAGTACCACCTGCTCCCCCTCCAGTTTCCCACTGACCACAATGTACCGACCTCCCACATCCAAAACTATTCTACCCGCCTCAAACACCACCCGCTTATTGATCAGGATCGTGACCCCTCTCGTCTTTGAATCCAATCCGGAGTGAAAGACCTGATTGACCCAGCCTTTCCTCAATCTAATCTGGTCAGTTACTCCAAGGTGCATCTCCTGCAACATTACCATGTCCGCCTTCAGTCGCCTAAGGTGCACGAACACACGTGCCCTCTTGACCGGCCCATTTAACCCTCGAACATTCCAGGTGATCAGCCTAGTTGGCGGGCTGATTGCCCCCCCCATTCGCCGATCAGCCATCCCTTTTTTGGGCCCGCCTCCAGCCCATGCTCCGCGCCCCCACCGGCCCAATGCAGGCAGCCTCTGCCCCCAACCTCCTCTCTGTCCCTTAGCCCAAGTCCGTACCTCATCAGCAGAACTTTTCCCCTCCCCCAGGTAAAAACACTCTGTAACCCAACCCTTTGATAAACCGAACATATGCACACCCCCCCCCACTGTGCTTCCGTGAGCTAGCCCGCCCAGCTAGCTTGGTGGCCCCCATCCCTGGTGCCGAATAGTTTCCCACCTATTGTTCCCTCCCCACACCCCCCCCCCCCCCGCTCATACAAACATACTCCAACATCAAACAATCCCCACACAATTGCCCGACAGAAAAACACCAAAATCTAAACAAGCACACCTCCATCCCCCAACAGTGCAAATGAAAACCTTAACTCACTCAGCTCTGCCACTGGTCTCAAATCGATACAGAAGGCATTACAAACAGCTTTCACAAAACAAAAAATGAGAAACTTTTTTTCAAAGAACAGAAAGAAAAAAAAATATGAACGTTGCAGCAAAGTTCAAAAGTCCACCACCAGTCCTTCCCTTTTCACAAAGTACAGCGCATCCTCAGGCGACTCGAAATAAAAGTGCTGTTCCTCGTGCGTGACCCTGAGATGGGCCGGATACAACAGTCTGAACTTCACCTTTTTCTTAATAAGGATCGACCTAATCTGGTTGAAGCCTGCTCTTCTCCTGGCCACCTCCACACTAAGGTCTTGGTCAACCCGCAAGATACTGTTGTCCCACCTACAGCTCCGTGTCTGCTTGGCCCACTGTAGAATGCACTCCTTATCCAAGTATCGGTGGAATATCACCACCATTGCCCTCGGTGGGGGGGGTCTCCCGTTCGCAGCTTCCTCGCGAGCGCTCTGTGAACCCTGTCCACCTCCAAGGGTCGGGAGAATGCCCCATCCCCCAGCAGCTTCTCAAACATATCTGCGATGTATGCCCCAGCGTCCGATCCTTCGGACCCCTCCGGGAGCCCAACGATTCTCATGTTCTGCCGGCGGAACCTATTCTCTAGGTCCTCCACCTTCTCCAGGAGTCTTTTCTGCTGGTCTCTCAGCATCCCCACCTCCAATTCCATCGCAGTTTGATGTTCCTCCTGCTCAGCCAGCGCCTTCTCCACCTTCTGGATCGCCCGATCTTGGGCGTCCAATCTAAGCTCCAGCCGCTCAATCGATTCTTTTATCGGGTCCAAACAGTTCTGTTTCTGCTTCGCAAAGCCCTCCTGAATAACTTGCATCAGCTGCTCCGTTGACCGCTGGGCCGACAAACCACAGGTCCAGTCCTCCCCCATGCTGTCTCCTGCTGCAGCTTCAGCCCATGCCTTCTCTGTCTTTCTGTTTCTGCCTTTACGAGCACTTCTAGTCCTTCTCTCCATGCACCAATGTGGGAATTCAGTACACAATTGCCTCTGTCATCAGTTTTACAGTTCAAGTCTGGTAGAAAATTAGAGGAGAAGGTCCAAAAGTCCGGCCCGAGCGGGAGCCACCAAATGTGGGACATACTCCTTCATAGCCGTCACTGGAAGTCGATCCCTCCCATTCTTGAGGCCAGCTGTACCCTGACATTCCACCACTCCCCCCACCCCCCACCTGACACACCATGAAATATATTCCTTCACTGTCACTGGGTCAAAATCCTGGAACTCGCTCCCTAACAGCACTGTGGGTGTACTTACACCACATGAACTACAGCTGTTCATGAAGGCAGCTCACCACCACCTTCTCAAGGGCAATTAGGTGTGGGCAATAAATGCTGGGCTAGCTTGTGACTCTCACATCCCATGAGTGAATAAAATCAAAATCAAACACCTCTTGCCCTGTGCACTGAATTCCCACATAAACCTAATTTGCTACTCACTCAGTCTACATCCTACTCAGGCATAGTCACCTGATCATGCACACTTTATTGGTTGTACACTTTGAAAAGGCTGTGTGTTTTATAGAACCTCTGCTGAGTCAACATTAATTACCACCATAAGCCTAAAGCTTCCATCCTACCTGATCCAATTCCTCCCTTTGACTGTAACTGAACCCTCTGAGTCATGGTCCCCTCCTTCAAACCCCCTAGGATGAATTTCAAAAACTGTCAGGCCATGCCCCTTTAGACACATCCCTCTCGGCATTCATGCCCAGAAAGGTCTGCCACAACGCTCCAACAGGATTAAGATACACATGTATTTGTGGTGATATGCATCACTGTAGATACACAAGGGGTTAATGTAAATAAACGTAGACTAGCTAGACACTAGAGGGAGCACCAGAGACATGACACACAGAGACTCAACCAATAGGTCAGTAAGATAGGACACGGCCAATGGGCATTCACGATACACACAGAGGTGACACTACCATAGGGCGGCATTACACCAACCCATATATAAAGGACACAGCACACATGATCTTCCTCTTTCCAGTGGAGACACTCAGTGAGTACAGACACAGGGTTGATTCTACATCACACCCACCACGTGGATTGTAGCAGACTGGTTCGTCGGTCTGAGTAGCTGTAGAAGGATTAACAGTAGAGGCAAATCCGAGTAGGGGAATTGTAAATAGTTTAATAAACGTGTTGAAGTTATCTTCAAGGAAGGTCTGAACCTTCCTTTGTCAGAGTGAACATCAAGGAAGCAACTTATGCTACGCCAAGAGCATAACAAGACAGTATTTACCTGTCTAACATGTCCAGGACAGTTTGGCTTCCCTCCCAGGACAGCCTCTTATCCTTCCTCTCTGGTCCTCCCTCCCTTCCCTGTCTAGCCTCTGCTCTCCCCCCACATCCCCTATCCCCTCTTCCCCCCTCAGCCTGCCTCCCCTACAGCCTTCCCAACTGGTCCTCCCTCCCATGCCCAACATTCGCACAGCTTGGCCGACCTGCATCTGATTTCAATCATGATGCTGACCCAGCCATCCACTTCGTAATTGTGGCAGAAGTCAACCTCACCTGTTGCTTACATAGAATCATAGAATTTACACTGCGGAAGGAGGCCATTCGGCCCATCGAGTCTGCACCAGCCCTTGGAAAAAGCACCCTACTTAAGCCCACAACCCGTAACCCAGTAACCCCACCTAACCTTTCTTTTTTTGGACACTAAGGGTAATTCACCCTGGCCAATCCACCTAACCTGCACATCTTTGGACTGTGGGAGGAAATCGGAGCACCCGGAGGAAGTCCACACAGACACACGGAGAACGTGTGAACTCCTCACAGACAGTGATCCAAGCCAGAATTCGAACCTGGGACCCTGGAGCTGTGAAACAACTTTGCGAACCACTGTGCGGCCCCTATTATTATATGTAGTGGTAAATGTAAATGTTCAAATTTCTGACTGGTGGGGATATTAATTTGATGGGGGATCTTAATTCTGGCGAGCTGTCCATTCAATGAGCATGCATGACGTGCAAAATAACTTTTTGACCTGGAAGTTTCCGCCCGTGATTGGGAGGGAACCTTTTTCTAGGTGGAAGAAAAAAAATGAGTTAACATGTCATATGGAGGTCATCATCAGAATAATTATTTTATCCTGAATGCTGACTTACTTTCACAATATTGTTAATATTTCAGGTTTTTAGTCTTTTATTTTTCCCCCTTTAATGCTACTTTTATACTCCTGCTACCAATTCAAAGTAGGTACCTGCAGTATTGAACGGCATGATGGCACAGTGGTTAGCACTGTTGCTTCACAGCGCCAGGGACCCGGGTTCGATTCCCGGCTTGGGAATGTGCAGAGTCTGCACATTCTCCCCCTGTCTGCTTGGGTTCCGGTGCTCCTGTTTCCTGCCAAAAGTCCCGAAAGACGTGCTTGTGAGGTGAATTGGACATCCTGAATTCTCCCTCAGTGTACCCGAACATGCGCCAGAGTGTGGCGAGGAGGAGATTTTCACAATAACTTCATTGCAGTGCTCGTGTAAGCCTACTTGTGACACTAATAAAGATTATTATTATTATTATTGGATCCAGGCAGACAGTGGTATCCTCTGCCAAGCCAGTGCTTCAACCCTCTTGGCCAGGAGAGAGCTCTGCACATGCATGACTACACACACAGGCAGAGCCTGTCTCCTGCCAGTTTAAATTTAAATGTTTAAAGAGAGCAGGCGGTAACATCTGCA
This sequence comes from Scyliorhinus canicula, assembly GCF_902713615.1. Taxonomy (NCBI): domain Eukaryota; kingdom Metazoa; phylum Chordata; class Chondrichthyes; order Carcharhiniformes; family Scyliorhinidae; genus Scyliorhinus; species Scyliorhinus canicula. The sequence continues at coordinate 55,972,799 of NC_052148.1, forward strand.
TGCTCTAAATGTTTAAATCAAAACTGCTACGCTTAATCAGCGTTCACCGAGGTCTAAAAGACCCGTGAGCACTTTTTAAACCCAGTTTAACATCGCAGCACAGTTCAATTTCATGGAGTGTCAAAAGCAAGTTTGCTGTGAGAGGTTTGCCTTCGAGTGAGGTCAGACTCCGTTTATAGATCTGTTCCACAACTATCGTGTTGTCTCAAACGGGTTCTGTTTCACAGTGAAAGTGAAGTTGTAGTGCAAACATTCCTTAAATGTTGGAAGCTTTGCCAACTATTTATACCATACCAGCATTCTCCCTGTCAAATCCAATTTTTACAGAATACTTCGAGTTATAATGAATGTATTGCATAGAGAACGTTTGTTTACCCTTCTGTGAACATTTAACCAGGCTTAAGTGATAAATACATAGCGAATCGCTTATAACAATGCATTCTTGGGATAGGAGTATCACTGGAAAAGCCAGCATTTATTTCCCATTGCAAATTGCCTTTGGGAAGGTGGTGGTGACCCATCATTTTGAGCAGCAAAACATATAAAAAGCTGTGGAGTGGCAGCATGGAAACCAAATGCAATGCTTATCTCATAGAGATAAATTACATATTCAAGCTGATATGCAATGTTTGGAGATTTAGATATGATTAAATGTAGTGGATTTATGACAGAGAGCAGGAGAAACTTCTTTTTACACAGGGCTTTGTGAGATTGCTGAATGCACAACCAGAGTTAGTGTTTGAAACAGAAGACTGTTCATGTTTAAGGACATGCTGGATATGTGGTCGAAGGAGGAAAGGGAACAAGACAAGGACATGAAATGAAAATCGCTTATTGTCACGAGTAGGCTTCAATGAAGTTACTGTGAAAAGCCCCTAGTCGCCACATTCCGGTGCCTGTCCGGGGAGGCTGGTACGGGAATTGAACCGTGCTGCTGGCCTGCTTGGTCTGCTTTAAAAGCCAGCGATTAGCCCTGTGAGCTAAACCAGCCCCTCATGCAATGTAAATAACTACTTTTACGAAGGATAGCCACCAACATAGAATGGGTGAGCTAATGCAATTTACTGCAAGATAATGCAATTGGAAGCACTACTTTATGAGTTGGAATTTTGATTCAATTCATGAATTAATGCTGTAAAGAGAGACATGTTGCCAAAGCTTTCACCTAACACTCATCAGGACAAGTGAGAAGTCTTACAGCACCGGGTTAAAGTTTGGAATCACTAGCTTTCGGAGCATAGCTCCTTCATCAGGACTGATGTAAGAACTTTTAAATGATGCAGCCATTTATACTATAGGAGAAAGGGTGCTGATTGGTTGGCAAGTTGATTCTGATTGGCTGAGGCGTTGCCAGGGAGAAAGCAACAGGGAACTATTGGTGCAATCTAACTGAATTGCAACAGAGTCCTGTGCCGAGTGCGTTTAGCCGGGTGTTTCCTGGCTCTTGCAGTGCCGAGAAGGACCACGTTATCGAACGGCCGTTATCGAATGTTGTTGCAATCCGTGGCTTCAGTGTAGGATGTCCCGCCACGCTGGCACTTAGTCTCGTTGCCTGCACTGAGGCGTTCCACTCGCCAGGGCTCCTCAATGCAGGAGGCGGTCTGGGCGCCATTTTTAAATGGCATTTTGATCTCTCAACCCTTCCCTGACGTGATCACCCCAAGCCCCAATTCACCTTTAAGTGGGTCCTCAGGCCTCCCTACATCCCATCTCACAAGGACAGGGCACTCCCAGCCGAATCCCTGGTATGGGTACAATGCCAGTCTGGCAGTGCCAAGTTGCCCAAATCGCATTAGCAGTTCCAGGGCGCCACCCTGCCCAGGGGGCAATCCCCCCCAAAGCTGTTCTGACTGGTCCCCATTTGTGGGGACCAGCAGTCAACGGCACTCACCTACTCACTCTAATATGCAGATTTCCAAATACGGATACTGCCCACAATGGGCGGAATCCAGATCGTAAAATCTCACGTGATCCTGTGAGATCTTGCAAGGCGTGGCGAGCCAAATAGATCTCGGAAGAGACCTCTCCCATCATCTACTGGCTGTGTTGCACCCCCGTTCACCTGAACAGCGATACAACAAGGCTGATAGATTGTGCCCATAAGCTCCCCGTGATCCCTGGGAATTCAGAAAAAGGCGCAAGGTTTCAACATATTCTTCAATGTGGGAAGCCAGGAACATTTCCAGTGCATTGGACCAGCATGTGTGCAGGAGGTGCCTCTAGCTACAGCTCTTGGAAGCCCGGGTTTCAGAGATGGTGCAGCGCCGGGGGACACTGTACTGCATCCGCGAGGTGGAGAGTATCGTGGATAGCACGTGAAGAGAGGTGGTCACATCACAGGTCCAGACTCCACAGGCAAGAAGGTAATAGGGTGACCACCAGGCAGAGCAGGAAGACTAGGCAGGAAGTGCAGGAATCTCCTGTGGACATTCTCCTGCAAAGCAGATATACGGCTTTCGATACTGTTGAGGGGAATTAACTCTCGGGGACAATCAGGAACAACCAAATTTGTTGAACCACGGTTGGTTCTGTTGCAGAGGGGAAGAGTATAAAGTGAGGGAATGCAATAGTTATAGGGATTCAATTGTAAAGGGAATAGACAGGCATTTCTGTGGATGCAAACAAGACTCCAAGATGGAATGTCACTTCCCTGGGGCTAGGCTCGGAGCAGTTACAGGGCATTCTGGAGGGGGAGGGTAAACAGGCAGTGGTTGTACACATTGGTACAAATGACATAGGTAAATAAAGGAATGAGTTCCTAAAATATAGCAGAAGTTAGGAAAAAAGTTGAGAAGTTGGACCTCAAAGCTAGTGAGCTCAGGATTACTACCAGGGCCACGTGCACTGATGGATACCGAGATGCAGAGATGGTACGAGGGGGAGACTTTCAGATTCCTGGGGCATTGGGTACAATTCTGGGTGAGGTGGGACAAGTAAAAACTGGATGGGTTACACCTGGACAGGACCAGGACTGACGTGGACTGGAGTGGCTGGGGTGGGTTTAAACTAAAATATCAGGGGAATGGAAACCTATGCAAAGAGTCAGAGGAATCAAAGACAAAAACAAAACATAGAAATGGGAATAAGAAAAGTGATAGGGAGAGAAATAAAGGGTCAGATTCATACATGGCCACAGTGAAAAATAGTGGGAGTGGGCCAAGTAATTTTAAAAATACAAACCTTAAAGCTTTGTCCTTAACACATGTAATATTCACAATCAAATGGATGAATTAATTATGCAAATAGATGTAAGCGGGCATGATGCAGGCGGCAGGGTGACCCAGGGATAGGAACTGAACATCCAGGAGTTTTCAGTATTTAGGAACAACAGACCAAAAGGCAAAGGTGGTGGAGTTGGTGGTGGTGATTAAAGAAGAGATTAACCCAGTAGTGAGGAAGGATATTAGCTCTGACATGTGGAATCTATATGGTTCGAGCTGAGAGACACCAAGGGGCAAAAAACCTAGTGGCCGTTGTAAATAGACCCCCAAACTGTGGCAATGTTGGGAATGACATTAATCAGGAAATTAGCGATGCATGCGATAAAGGAACATTTGTAATTGTGAGTGAATTTAATCTGAATATAGATTAGGTAAATCAAATTAGTCATAATACAGTAGAGGAGGAATTCCAGGAGAATATACGGGATGGATTTCTGGGTCAATACTGAACCTTGTTGATGTGTTGGGTATGCTGGGTCTGTGAGGACTGCATTTACCAGAGCAGTGATTGAGACAGGCTACCAACACTTGTAGAAATACAACTCTATTTGATTTAACTATGAGCTGTTAAACATACTTGCACTGTGGGTTGACACTATGTTAAGTTGACTGCAGACCTGAGGCTAACCTGACCAGACTGTACTGCTAGCACATGGTAGATGTTCGTGTTGCTGATCACGGGCTCTGGCTGTCTCAGAGGCTGCATCCCGAGAGAGCGGGAAAATTAGTGCCCTCTGGCTTTATAGTGCCCATGTCCTGTCTGGTGATTGGCTGCTGTGTTCTGTGTGTTGATTGGTCATTCAGTGTGCCAGTTAGTGTCTGTCTATGCACCATCATATACCTGTGTGTATATTATGACATTTCCCCCTTTTTGAAAAAAATATGTGTACGTGGCAATAAATAGTGTGGTATGTGAATGTGCCTGACTATATAGAGAGCATGTGAGCATATTTACATGACTATGATCCTGGCTATATACAAAAATCCTAACATATTTACACGGGAAGATGTCTAGTGCAGATAGAGTGTATGTAACAAAACATGGGATATAAATAACAATATGTACAAACGCGCGAACGAAGATTCAGTCAGTTCATAAATTCAGTCAGTTCATAAATTCAGTCTCTGTGGGCGACGAATTCTGGTTGACCGCCTCAAGGGTGGGTTGGGGACCACCTGCTCTGGAATGGGCGGGGCTGTGTCAGTCACAGAGGGTGTCAACAGAAGAGGTAGATCTGCGAGCTCTTGGAAGGGCATGTCCTGAGGGCGAGGCAGGGCATCACGATCTGCGGCGAGCGTGGAAGCAGCTGCAGTACCCGCCTATTACAGCGAAGAGCCATCTTGCATACGAACCAGAAACGATTTGGGGGCCACTTGCTTGCTTACCACAGCGATGGCAGACCAGCCACCTTCAGGGAGCTGAACACGAACCTGGTCATCAGGAACGAGAGCAGGGAGATGGGTGGCGCGCACGTCATAGGCCGACTTGTGTTGGGCCTGAGACAGTTGCATTCTGCGCAGGACCGGAAAGTTGTCCAGGTCTGGGATGTGTATTGCAGGCACCGTTGTCCGTAATGAGCGGTTTATTAACAATTGTGCTGGTGACAGGCCAGTGGATAAAGGATTCGCCCTGTAGGCTGGTAGTGCGAGATAAAAGTCGGAACCCGCATAAGCCGCTTTGCACAGGAGTCGTTTGACAATGTGTATCCCCTTTTCAGCTTTGCCATTCAACTGGGGGTAGTGGGGACTTGAGGTGACGTGCGTGAAATTATACCGCCGGGCAAATTTGGTCCATTCCTGACTAGCAAAACACGGGCCATTATCGGACATGACCGTGAGTGGAATGCCATGGCGAGCAAAAGTCTCCTTGCACGCACAGATGACCACTGTCGATGTAAGGTCGTGTAGCCTAACTACCTCCGGGTAGTTAGAGAAGTAATCCACAATGAGGACATAGTCCCAGCCCAGTGCGTGGAAGAGATCAATGCCAACCTTGGTCCATGGGGACGACACCAGTTAATGTGGCTGCAAGGTTTCCTTTGGCTGAGCTGGCTGGAACCGTCGGCATGTGGGGCAGTTGAGAACGGCGTTGGCGATGTCCTGGTTGATGCCAGGCCAGTACACTGCCTCACGGGCTCGCCGGTTGCACTTCTCCACCCCCAGGTGACCCTCATGGAGCTGCTCAAGGACGAGCTCCCGCATGCTTTGCGGAATTACGATCCTGTCCAAATTTAACAGAATTCCATCTACCACTGCCAGGTCATCTTTGATGTTTAGAATTGCAGGCATTGGCCCTTGAGCCATCCGTCTGTAAGATGGCGCATGACTCGTTGGAGCAAAGGATCCTTGGCTGTTTCACGACGAATCGGGATGACTCGTTCGTCAATGGCGGGCAAGTTAGATGCGCAGAACTCAACATGGGCATCAATTTGGCACACGAAGTCCGACGGCATGGCATAGTGACGGAACGGGAGAGTGCATCGGCCACGATGAGCTCCTTGCCCGGGGTGTAGACCAGTTCGAAGTCATACCGCCAGAGTTTAAGGAGGATGCGTTGCAGGCGCGGCGTCATATCGTTAAGGTCCTTCTGTATAATGTTGACCAGTGGCTTGTGGTCCGTTTCGACCGTAAATCTGGGGAGTCCATATACGTAGTCACTTCCCCAAGAAGTTGACCATTCCCAGGAAGCGGAGGACCGCCTTCTTGTCCTCCGGTGTCTTCATGGCATTGATTGGCGACTCCTTGTCAGCATCTGGCTGCACACCAAACTGTGATATGTGGTTGCCGAGGAATTTTATTTCTGTTTGACCAAAGGAGCATTTGGCTCTGTTGAGGCGGAGGCCATGCTCATGGATTCTCCGGAAGACACGTGGGAGTTGATCGATGTGTTCCTGCGGGGTGGTGGACCAGGCAATGATGTTGTCTACATATGCCCACAGCCGCTCAATGCCCTCCATCATTTGCTCCATTATTCAGTGGAACACCTCCGAGGCTGAGATGATGCCAAACGGCATCCGGTTGTAACAATATCGGCCAAACGGGGTGTTAAAGGTACAGAGCTTCCGACTGGATGTGTCAAGTTGTATCTGCCAGAACCCCTTGGAGACGTCCAACTTTGTGAAAGATTTGGCGCGAGCCATCTCGCAGGTGAATTCTTCGCACTTTGGGATAGGGTAGTGTTCCCTCATGATGTTACGGTTCAGATCTTTGGGATCGATACAAATGTGTTGTTCTCCTGATGTTTCTTAACACACCATCGAGCTGACCCAGTTGGTGGGTTTCATTACCTTAGAGATGACGCCCTGGTCCTGGAGGTCCTGCAGCAGCTGCTTGAGGCGGTCCTGAAGGGGCGCCGACACCCGGCGGGGTGCATCAACCACAGGCGTGGCATTTGGTTTCAAAATAATTTTGTACGTGTATGGGAGTGTGCCCATGCCCTCGAAGACGCTGTGGTATCGAGTAATGATGTTCTTCAGTTCTTGTCTGAAAGTCGGCGTCCGGCGATGCTGATGCCTCAGCGGGCAACATGGAGTGAACCCTTTGGACGAGATTCAGGATCTTGCACGCCTGAGCACCGAGCAGGGAAGCTTTGGTGGACCCTACAATCTCGAAGTGCAGGGTGGCCTTTAAGGAACGGTGCAAGACCACAAGCTGGCATGAGCCACTGGCAGCAATGGCATCGCCATTGTAGTCGAGAAGCTGGCAGGTGGATTGAAGGATGTCCGGCTTGACGTGGATGTTATCCAGGTCAGACTGCAAAATGAGGTTGGCTGAAGCACCGGTGTCCAGCCTGAATCGGATGCGAGATTTGTTGACCGTAAGGGTGGCACACCACTCATCGTCCGGACCAATGCTCATCACTGGGAAGGGCTTGGTCTTTTTTTGTTGAAGCATCGTATGCTTGGTGATGATGCCCACCCGGAATGGGGATTTGAGATCCTCGGTGTCAGGGTCTGGAACCATGTCAGAGTCGGAATCGGTGACCGGTTGTTGTACGGTCTGGACGTTCCTGTGCTGCTGCTGAGAGCAACGGGAGGCAGGTGTTTGAGCAGACCTGCACAGGGCTGCGTAGTGCCCAAGCTTGCCACACTGGAGACAGCATCGAGATTTCAGAACGCTCAGTGCGCCACCACGCATGCGCGGTGCGGTCGTACGTTGAGCGCACCTGCGCAGTTCGGTCTTCGGCCTTGCTGTCCCCTCGGTCATTGCGCGCATGCGCGGGAGCCCAGAAAAAGTGTGCAAAATGGCTGCCCTCATCCAGGCTCAGGCCCTGAAGCTGCACCCGCTCTGCATCGTGGGGGCCTTGCCGCGCCGTCTCTGCCGCTTGAATGTGCGCGTATCGGTTAGTGGCGTGCTCATGCAGAATGCAGGATCGATGGCTATAGCGAGGGTGAGCTGTTTCACCTTAAGGAGCAGGGGGTATGAGTGTTCTCCGAAAACAATCTGGTCGCGGATCATTGAGTCGGAGGTGGAGCCGTAATTGCAGGATTGCGCAAGGATGCGAAGATGGGTTAGGAAAGATTGAAAAGGTTCATCCTTACCCTGCAGATACTGTTGAAAGACGTAGCGTTCAAAACTTTTGTTGACTTCGATGTCACAGTGGCTGTCTAATTTGAGCAGGACTGTTTTGAACTTGGACTTGTCCTCACCTTCAGCGAATGTGAGGGAGTTAAAAATATGGATGGCTTGGTCCCCGGCCGTGGAGAGAAAGAGAGAAAACTTTCTGGCATCTGAGGTGGCTTCAAGGTCGGTGGCTTCAAGGTACAGCTGAAACTTCTGCTTAAAAATCTTCCAGTTGGCACCGAGGTTGCCGGTGATGCAGAGTGGCGGGGGAGGGCGACACTGTCCATACTACTGGATGGTTTATCGCTGGTCAAAGGCAGACTATCTCAGGGTATGTCCATCAAACTGTAACATCACGCTCTGGTACCATGATGTGTTGGGTATGCCAGGTCTGTGAGGACTGCGTTTGGCATAGCAGTGATTGAGACAGGCTACCAACACTTGTAGAAGTACAACTCTATTTTATTTAACTATGAGCTGTTAAACATACTTGCACTGTGGGTTGACACTATGTTAAGTTGACTGCAGACCTGAGGCTAACCTGACCAGGCTATACTGCTAGCACATGGTAGATGTTCGTGTTGCTGATCAGGGGCTCGGGCTGTCTCAGAGGCTGCATCCCGAGAGAGCGGGAAAACTAGTGCCCTCTGGCTTTATAGTGTCCGTGTCCTGTCTGGTGATTGGCAGCTGTGTTCTGTGTGTTGATTGGTCATTCAGTGTGTCAGTCAGTGTCTCTCTATGCACCATCATATACCTGTGTGTATATTATGACACTTGTTAGGTTCCCACCCCCCTGCCAACTAGAGAATTGACCATCCTAGACTGGGTACAGTGGAATGAGAAAGGAATGATTGGCAATCCAGTTGTGCGAGACCCTTTGGGGATGAGCTATCAGAATATGATAGAATTTTTTTTCAAGATGAAGGGTGACATAGTTGATTATTAGGCCAGGATCTTGAATCAAAATAACTATGATGATATGAGGTGCGAGTCAAGTTGGCTATGATGGACTGGGAAACATTATTTAAAGGGATGACGGTAGACAGGCAATGGCAAACAAGGACTACATTTGTTAACTGCAACAATAGTTCATTCCTCTCTGAAGCTACAGTAAAATTGGAAGGTGGCCAAACCATGGCTTACAAGGGAAATTAGAGATAGTATAAGATCTAAGGAAGAAGCATACAAATTGGCCAAGACAAACAATAGACCTGAGGATTGGGAGCAGATTAGAATTCAGCAAAAGAGGACCAAGGGATTGATTAAGAAGTGGAAAACAGAGTATGAAAGTAAGTTTACGGGGGACATAAAACTGACTGTAAAAGTTTCTAGAAGTATCTGAGAGAAAAAGATTGGTGAAGACAAATGGAGTAGAATCTCTGGCAACAGAACACCCCTCACTATTGAACTCCATGCATTCTATGCTCATTTTGAGCAGGAAGCCAATGAACCGATGTCAACTGCCCCAATAGCCTCGACACACCCATACCTACCATCAAAGCCTCAGAAGTGAGATTGGCCTTCTCGAAAGTGAACCCTCGGAAAGCAATGGGTCCTGTTGGAGGATGGGAACCTCGGAATGGAGTTGGGGGAGGTTAAAGATGTCTGTGAACACACCCATCATTTGGTCCTTGCAGAATCTGAGTGCTCGATCAGATGACAGGACTGGGTCCTGATCGAGCACTCAGATTGTGCAAGGACCAACTGATGGGTGTGTTCACAGACATCTTTAACCTCTCCCAACTCTGTTCCGAGGTTCCCACCTGCTTAAAAGAGACCGCCTACTGGTGCCAAAGAGGAGCCAGGCAACATGCCTCAATGACTACCCACCACTGGCCCTGACATCTATTATTATGAAGTGCTTTGAGAAGTTGGTCATGAGACACATCAATGCCAACCTTCCAGATTGCCTTGATCCATTGTAATTCGCCTACCACCACAACCGTGTTTTTACCACAACTGGTCCACAGCAGATGCTATCTCCGTGGCCCTACATTCATCCCTGGAGCATCTCGACTGAAGGACACCTTACATTAGATTCCTGTTCATTGACTGCAGCTCCGTCTTCAATACCATAGTCCCAGCCAAGCTCACATCCAGCACTGTAGCATAGTGGTTAGCATTATGGCTTCACAGCGCCAGGGACCCAGATTTGATTCTCAGCTTGAGTCACTGTGCGGCGTCTGCACGTTCTCCCTGTATCTGCCTGGGTTTCCTCCGGGTGCTCCGGTTTCCTCCCACAAGTCCCGAAAGACATGCTATTAGGTAAAGTGGACATTCTGAATTCTCCCTCCGTGTACCCGGACAGGCGCCAGAATGTGGCGTATGGGTTTTTCACAGTAACTTAATGTAAGCCTACTTGTGACAATAAAGATTATTATTATATCCAAACTCCAAAACCTAGGACTTCATTCCTCCCTCTGCAACTGGATCCTTGACTTCCTGACCCACAGACTGCAATCAGTAAAGATAGACAACGCATCTCCGCCATGATAGTCCTCGATACCGGGGCCGGGTAAAGGTTGCATACTTCGCCCCCTGCTATACTCCTTATACACACATGACTGTGTGGCACAATTCAGCTCCAATTCCATCTACAGGTTTGCTGATGACAGTACCGGAGTCAGAGTACAGGAAGGAGATAGAGAACCTAGTGGCATGGTGCAATGACAACAATCGCTCCCTCAATGTCAGCAAAATGAAGGAGCTGGTCATCACTTCAGGAAGCAAAGTTTTGTACATGCCCCTGTCTGCATCAATGGTGCCGAGGTGGAGATGGTTGCCAGCTTCAAATTCCTAGGTGTTAATATCACCAACAATCTGTCCTGGTCCACCCACGTAAATGCTACAACCAAGAAAGCATAACAGTGCTTGATCAGGAAATTAAGGAAATTAGGCATAAGATCAGAAGACCACAAGACATAGGAGCAGAATTAGGCCACTCGGCCCAAAGAGTCTGCTCCGTCATTCAATCATGGCTGATATTTTCTCATCCCCATTCTCCTGCCTTCTCCCTATGACCCCTGATCCTCTTATTAATCAAGAATGTATCTAACTCTGTCTTAAAGACACTCAATGATTTGGCCAACACAGCCTTCTGCGGCAAAGAGTTCCACAGATTCACCACCCTCTGGCTGAAGAAATTGCTCCTCATCTCTGTTTTAAAGGATCGTCCCTTTAGTCTAAGATGGTACCCTCTGGTTCTAGGTTTTCCTACAAGTGGAAACATCCTCTCCACGCCCACTCATTCTAGGCCTCACAGTATCCTGTAAGTTTCAATAAGACCCCCCTCATACTTCTAAACTCCAACGAGTATAGAATCAGAGTCCTCAACCGTTCCTCATACGTCAAACTGTTCATTCCAGGGATCATTCTTATGAACCTTCTCTGGACCCTTTCCAAGGCCAGCACATCCTTCCTTAGACACGGGGCCCAAAACTGCTCATAATACTCCAAATGGGGTCTGACATGAGCCTTATATAGCCTCAGAAGTACATCCCTGGTCTTGTATTCTAGCCCTCTTGACATGAATGCTAACATTGCATTTGCCTTCTTAACTGCCGGCTGAACCTTCACATTAACCTAAAGAGAATCATGAACAAGGACCTCCAAGTACCTTTGTGCTTCTGATTTCCTAAGCATTTCCCCATTTAGAAAATAGTCTATGCCAAATGTCTCCTTCCAAAGTGCATAACCTCACTTTTCCACATTGTATTTCATTTGTCACTTCATTGCCCACTCTCCTCCCTTGTCAAAATCCTTCTGCAGCCCCCTTGCTTTCTCAATACTACCTGTCCCTCTACAGATCTTTGAATCATCTGCAAACTTAGCAACAGTGCCTTCAGTTTCTTCTTCCAGATCATTTATGTATATTGTGTGTGGTGAATGTATAATGCGTATAATTCACACTGTGTATCACTGTGTCCCTGTGGGCTCCATCTGTGAGCCGTTGCATGGCTCTGCCCACAGGGGGAGATGAGGAGCTTGTACAGGGCTCCACCCTTGGCTCCGCCCATGGCTCCTCCCACTACCGGAAGTATAAAGTGCTGCGGTCTTGTGAGTCTGCCCTCAGTTCTTCTGGTCGCAAGAAGGCTCAGTTATAAGTCGATTAAAGCCACAGTTTACTTCCTCTCGTGTCTTGAACGAATTGATGGTCGCATCAATTTAATCGACTTAAAAAAACCATCATGGAATCAGCCCTCAAACCTGATCGACTAGAACTCGACCCGCAGGCCGCAGAAGCGAAGGAAATCTTTCTACATTGGCTTCGGTGCTTCAAGGCCTACCTGGCTGCGTCAACTACCTCCGCTGTTACTGAAGAGCAGAAACTCCTACATGCACGGGTGAGCCATCGCATTTCTACTCAACTCGATAGTACCGACTCGTACACCAAAGCCCTCGCTATACACGACCGCCTATACGTGCGGCCTGTAAATGATGTTTACACGTGGCATATTTTCACTACCTGCCACCAGCGCCCCGCAGAGTCGCTAGAGGTCTACCTGCGCGACCTAAAAGCTCTTGCACGGGAATGTAACTTTCAGGCTGTAACTCCCTCCCAGCATATGGAACTCGCTGTCCGTGATGTGCATATTGCAGGGGTCCGGTCCAACTACGTGCGCCAGCATCTCCTTGAAAAAGGGGCCCAGAACTTGGAGGACACTGTAATGCTAGCAACCTCCCTGGAGGTTGCTTTTCAAAGTTGAACTTGTTCCCCGCCGACCACGCGACCCCATCGTGGACCCCCGACCGGGGACTACCCCAGGCCTGCGCCGCGCGGCCACCTGCCCACCACAGAGCGCCATCATGCCATTTCTGCAGCCAGCCCCAACACCCACGGCAGCACTGTCCGGCCCGCAATGCGACCTGCAGCAGCTGCGGTCGAAAGGGACATTTTGCTAAGGTATGCCTGCAAAGGTATGCCTCAGGTAAGCCAGCTTAGCGACTCTAAAAATCGACCCCCCCCCCCTCCACTCTTCGCTAATCTCACTGCTAACTGCAGACCCGTAGCCACTTGCAGCAGGCGGTATAGCCTGCAGGACAGGGTATTTATTAGAGCCGAAGTCCAGCGGCTCCTACGTGAGGGAGTCACAGAGGTCAGTAATAGCACCTGGAGAGCTCAGGTGGTGGTTGTCAAGACCGGGGGAAAGTTCCAGATGGTGGTTGATTACAGCCAGACCATTAACTGGTTCACGCACCTCGATGCGTACCCCCTCCCCCGGATTGCTGACATGGTCAACCAGATCGCCCAGTACCGCATCTTCTCCACAGTGGATCTGAAGTCTGCATACCACCAGCTCCCAATCTGCCGGAGGACCGCCACTACACGGCGTTCGAGGCAGATGGCCGCCTCTTCCATTTCCTCCGGATCCCCTTCGGCGTCACGAATGGGGTCTCGGTGTTCCAACGAGCAATGGACCGGATGGTGGACCAGTACGGGCTGCGGGCCACGTTTCCGTACTTGGATAACGTCACCATCTGCGGCCATGACCAGCAGGACCACGACGCCAACCTCCACCAATTTCTCCAAACCGCCAAGATACTCAACCTCACATAAAACAAGGAGAAATGCGTTTTCCGCACAACCAGACTAGCCATCCTCGGCTACGTCGTGGAAAACGGGGTTCTGGGGCTTGACCCGGACCATATTACAACTCCCTCTGGATGGTCGCACCATTGTGAAAAGTTGTGGTCCCAGCATAGACCCCTGAGGCACACCGGGTGCCATCTTAAAAAAGACCCCTTTATCCCCACTCTGGCATGTCCACAATGACTCTTACCAATTTTTACATGTGGACCAGAGAAAGCATCCTATCTGTCTGCATCACAGCTTGTTATGGAAACTGCTCGGCCCAAGATCGTAAGAAACTACAGAGTCGTGAACACAGCCCAGTCCATCATACAAGCCTGCCTCCCATTCATTGACTCTGTCTGCACCTCTCACTGCCTTGGGAAAACGGGCAGCATAATCAAAGACCCCTCCACCCAGGTATTCTCTCTTCCAATCTCTTTCATTGAGCGGAAGATATAAAAGTCTGAGAACATCCGCCAATTGATTCAAAAACAGTTTCTTCCCTGCTGTTATCAGTTTCCTGTATAGACTTCTTGTGGACTGAACTGATCTTTCTATGCATCTTCTCTACAGTTGTATCACTATATTCTGAATGCTTCACCCAATGTCTCTGTTTATGTATTTACATTGTGTATTTATTATATGTGCTATTCTTTCATGGAGAATCTGCCTGGATTTTAGCAGAACAATACTTTTCAGTGAACTTCGGTGACAATAAATCTGAATCTAATGTAGGTCCCTTAGAATCAGAAACTGGGGAACGTATAATGGGCAACAAAGAAATGGCTGACCAGCTAAAGACGCACTTTGGTTCTATCTTCACAAAGGAGGACACAAATAAAATACCAGACATATTGAGCAGCACAGGGTTTAGTGAGAGGGAGGAACTGAAGGAGATCAATGTTTGTAGAGAAATGGAATTGGGGAAATTGATGGGACTGAAGGCTGATAAATCCCCAGAACCTCTACATTGTAGAGTATTTAAGGGTGTGGCTCTAGAAATAATGGATACATTGGTGGTCATGTTCCAAGATTCTGTTTATTCTGGAACGGTGCCCATAGATAAGCGGGCAGGTAATATAACTCCCCTGTTTAAAAAGGGAGGTAGAGAGAAATTAGAGACCAGGGAATTACAGACCAGTAAGCCTGATGTCAGTAGTGGGGAAAATTTTAGAATCCATTCCTAAAGATTTTATAGCAGAGCACTTAGAAAACAGGGTCAGGATCAGACAGAGTCAGTATGGATTTATGATGGGAAAATCATACTTGACAAATCTATTGGAATTCTTTAAGGATGTCATTAATAGAGTTGATGAAGGGGAGCCAGTGGATCTGGTTTATTTGGACTTTAAGAAGGCTTTTGATAAAGTTCCACACAAGAGTTTAGCTTATGGCATTAAGGTGCATGGGATTAGGGGTAGTGTATTTGAGATGGATAGAAAACAGACAGGGAACAAAGAGTAGGAATAAATGGGTATTTTTCAAATAGTCAGGCAATGACTAGTGGGGTACCGCAGGGATCGGTGCTAGGGCCCCAGCTATTCACAATATATCTTAATGATTTAGATGAGGGAACAATATATCTCCAAATTTGCGAATGACACAGAGTTGGGTGGAAGGGTGAGCTATGAGGAGGATGCAGAGATCCTTTAGTGTGATTTGGGTAAATGAATGGCAGAATCAGTATAATTTGGATAAATATGAGGGTATACACTTTGGTAGCAAAAACAATAAGGCAGATTATTATCTGAATGGACATAACTTAGGACTTGGGGCAGCAGGGTAGCATGGTGGTTAGCATAAATGCTTCACAGCTCCAGGGTCCCAGGTTCGATTCCCGGCTGGGTCACTGTCTGTGTGGAGTCTGCACGTCCTCCCCCTGTGTGTGTGGGTTTCCTCCGGGTGCTCCGGTTTCCTCCCACAGTCCAAAGATGTGCGGGTTAGGTGGATTGGCCATGCTAAATTGCCCGTAGTGTGCTAATAAAAGTAAGGTTAAGGGGGGGGGGTTGTTGGGTTACGGGTATAGGGTGGATACGTGGGTTTGAGTAGGGTGATCATGGCTCGGCACAACATTGAGGGCCGAAGGGCCTGTTCTGTGCTGTACTGTTCTATGTTCTTCTATGTTCTATGAGAGGGGAATGAGCAATGAGACCTGGGTGTCCTCGACAACCAGTCGCTAAAGGTAAGCATGCAGGTGCAGCAGGTGGTAAAGAAGTCCAATGGTATGTCAGCTTTCATAGTGGGAGGATTCGAGTACAGGAGCAGGGATTCTTGCTGCAATTATACAGGACCTTGGTGAGGCTACACCTGCAATATTGTGTGCAGTTTTGGTCTCCTTATCTGAGGAAGGAAGTTCTTGCAATAGGGCGAGTGCACAGATGGTTTACCAGACTGATTCCTGCGATGGCATGACTAACCTATGAGGAGAGTTTGAGTTGGTTAGGGTTGTATTCACTGGAGTTCAGAAGAATGAGGGGAATCTCATAGAAACCTATAAAATTCTAACAGAACTAGACAGGGTAGATGCAAGAAGGACGTTCCCAATGGTGGGGTTTCCAGAATTAGGGTCACAGTTTGAGGATACTTGTAGACCATTTAGGACCAGCGAATGGTTGGCTTGTGGAATTCACTATCACAGAAAGTGGTTGAGACCAAAACACTGTTTGCTTTCAAGAAGTAGTTAGATGAAGGGGATCAAAGAATAAGAGCAGAAGACGGGATTAGGCTATTGAGCTCGATGATCAGCCATGATCATAACGTGTAACAGTGCAGGCTTGAAGGGCTGAATGGCCTCCTCCTGGTCCTATTTCCTATATTTGTATGTTTTTCGTTTGCAGAGAATGGGTCCCCGCATACAAATGTATGTTGCTTTTAGCAAGGTTGAATTAGCCACATTATGAGCATGACTGTTTATTTTCAGTTGGCTGTTAGTGAAATTATTAGCACACTCAGGATTGTTGAGCAAGTGCTGCTCAATTTTGGAATCTCACCTAACAGTAGGTGTTTTATTTGGAGTTATGCAACTAAGTGCTGGCTGGTTGAGTATGGTCTGTACTCTGCCTGCTATGAAAACCAAAGGTTTATCTTGTTTGAATTCATCAGCCAAACGCCGGGAATTGACGTGCATAGCCTACATACTTGGTATCTCACTGGCACTGAATTTTATTCATGACGTTGATCAATTGTGTGATCGGTAAAACATCTCTTAGACTGACGGCAGCACCCTATTAGTGGAAAATACCAAAATACAATTTGCATAGTCACTGGATAATAGCTTGCTGAATCTGTTGTGTTAATTTTTGTCTTTCAAGGATAAGTTGAAGTAGACCAGACAGTATTCATGTCTGAATGTGGGGGCCTTTGGCCCATTTGCGAGTTTGCGCAATATATATGGGGGAAAATGATCTGGTCAGGATAGCCATTGCCCTGCAGAGCAAATAGGTTAGCTGTCACAGCTTGAACAGAAAATCCTGAAATAAAATGATAACAAGCAGTGTGCGATAAAATGTCACTGACAGACACATTTCAAATGCTTCCAGGTTTCCCATGCAGTATCAATCCACTTTCAGAGCGTCTGCAAGGTTGTGAACTTCGACTGCATCCACCAGTAAATATGAGAAAAAACATTTACACTGAAAATTATGTCACACTGTCCAAAGCAACTACATTTCCTCAGTTTAACAATGTTATCCCAATTCTGTATTGAAAAGCCAAAAGAAAAAGAGCCGTAACGTAATTGTAAAAAAAAATAGGTTTCTTATTTCAAATCAGGCAAAAAGATAAACCAGCTGTTTGGAAAACAGACTCATCGTTTTTTCAAAATCATTAGGTTTGAGATATAAGTGTGATTTTCACAGTGACCAGAACCCTTACTGTGATTGCTGGTTGTCATGGAAACTGGAGCTAGCCAATCAGAAAATATATTGATCGCACGTTGTCTCATCAGCATTAAATTGGTGCACTATCGATGTACACCACGCTTACTGTAATATTGTTTTATCGTTAGCTGTATTGTCTATTGTGGTAAATATTTTTAACGCTGTATTCTCTCTCCAGTACAAATACAGTGCAGTTCAATTGCTGTCTGGACATGTACATGAAGTATTTTAAGTTGATGTGTACACATCAGTGGGGGTTAAGAAGCTAATTGAAAGCTCATAGGCCTGGATTTTGCTGTTGTGGTGATGCTGAAGCTGTCAGCATTCGCCGTCATTACATCTGTGAAACTGACAGCAACCTTTGGTGTCCACACATGCGCAATTAAACGTTGAAATTCCAAAGTTGCTGTCAGTGATTCCATGCTCCTCCACAGGGTGTGCTGCTGAAACCCCGGCCTGCAGGCAGAAGGCAATCTTAACACTTAGCGTGATGCAAATTTCCTCTTCCACACTGTAATATCATTGTACAAACATGGCTGAAAAGGTTACATGCTGTTGGATGAGATGTTTTTTTAACAAAGTATTAAGTCATCACTACAGCCGAACAACTTTTAAAAAAATCTGCTCTCAGGATGCAGGTGTTGCTGGTAAGGCCAGAATCTATTGACCTTGAGAAGGTTGTGGTGAGCCATCTTCTTGAATACAATTGAATGGCATCCTGGGTCTGTGGTGGAAAACCTACGACCCAGGGACTACATGTGGTCCGTCAGGCGTCTGCTGCGGCCCACGAGGCATTTTGTTGGCCATAGCCCATGGACATGATTGCCACATTCCGCTAATTTCCACCTATGTAGCCTTTTTCCTACTGGTATAACTGAAGTGATACACACATAAAGCAAGAGCCCGCGAAGTGAGATGAGTACTGATTGCATGCAACATTGACTGTAAGAGCCCTCCGCTCCCTCTGCATCCAATCATGCAAAAATATTTATATTGTTTTTACCACATAAAGTTGATGACAGTTCTATTAATATATGAATGATTAAGCCTTTTCCATAACTTGTTATGAAATGTTCTGTGTGTATTAAATGTATTCAATTTTATTCAAGGGTCATAGTTAATGAACATGCCTTATTCCAATCTTGCGGCACACTGAGATGAAGGTGGGCTGCCACTCATGTGGGTCTTTTTGAACTGCTGCTGTCCATGTGGTGTAGGAAGACCCACAGTGTTTCTAAGGAAGAGTGTCAGGATTTTGACCAGTGACAATGTAGGAATGGAGATATATTTCCAAGTCAGGATGGGGAGTGATTTAGAGGGGAACTTGCACATGGTGGTGGTCCCATGTATCTTCTGTCCTTGTCCTTCTAGATAGTAGTGGTTGTGGGTTTGTAAGGTGCTGCTTACGGAGCCGTGCTGAGTTCATGCAGTGCAGCTTTTAGACAGTAGACATGGCTACTATTGTGCGTCGATGGTGGAGGGCGTGAATGTGTGTGGAAGGGGTGCCAAGTAAGTGGGCTTCTTTGTCCTAGATGGTGTCAAGCTTCTTGAGTGTTGTTGGAGATGCACTCATCCAGGCAAGTGGAGAGTATTCCATTACACTCCTGACCTTGTAGGTGGTGGACAGGCTTTGGGGAGTCAGAAGGTGAGTTACTCACCACAAGATTCCCAGCCTCTGACCTGCTCTTGTATGTATTTCTATGGCTAGTCCAACAAAGACCAGTTCAGTTTGTGGTCAGTAGTAACTCCCATGATGTTGATAGGGGGATCCAGTGATGGCAATGCCATTGGAAAAATGGTTTGTTTCTCTCTTTACCTGGTCATTACCTGGCACTAGTGTGGTGCAAATGTTACTTGCCACTTGTCAGCCCAAGCCTGGATATTTTCCATTTGCATTTGGACATGGACTGCTTCAGTTCTCAGGAATCACAAATGGTGCTGAACATTGTGCAATCATCAGTGAATATCCCTACATCAGCGAACACCCCCACATCTGACCTTAGGTAGAAAAATGGTTATCGTTGTGCTGCTGAAGATAATTGGACATAGGACATTAACCTGAGAATCACCTGCAGTGATGTCCCAGGACTGAGATGACTGATGTCTAACAACCACAAAGCCAGGTATGACTCAACCAGTGGAGTGTTTTCTCCCTGATTCCCATTGACTCCAGTTTTGCGAAGGCTCCTTGATGCCATACCCGGTCAAATGCTGCCTTGATGTCAAGGGCAGTCACTATTAACCTCACCTCTGGAGTTCAGCTCTTTTGCACCAAGGCTGTAATGAGGCCAGGAGCTGAGTGACCCTGGCGGAACCGAAATTGTGCATCAGTGAGCCGGTTATTGCTGAGTATGTGTCTCTTGATCACATTGTTGATAACCCCTTCCCCCACTTTGCTGATGATGGAGAATAAACTGAAAGGGCAGTAATTGGCTGGATTGGATTTGTCCTGTTTCTTTTATTCAGGATACACCTAGGCAATTTTCCACATTGCGAGGTGGATGCCAGTGTCGTAGCTGTACTGGAACAGCTTGGCTAGGGGTGTGGCAAATTTTTGGAGCATGTCTTCAGTACTAGTGCCAGAATATTGTCAGGGCCCATAGTCTTTGCAGTATCCAGTGCCTTCAGCGTGTTTAGAACAAAGAACAAAGAAAATTACAGAACAGGAACAGGCCCTTCGGCCCTCCAAGTCTGCACCGACTATGCTGCCTATCTGAACTAAAACCCCCTACCCTTCCGGGGACCATATCCCTCTTTTCCCATCCTATTCGTGTATTTGGCAAGATGCCCCTTAAAAGTCACTATCGTATCTGCTTCCACCACCTCCTCCGGCAGCGTGTTCCAGGCACCCACCATCCTCAGTGTAAAAAACTTGTCTTGTACATCTCCTTTAAACCTTGTCCCTCGCACCTTAAACCTATGCCCCCTAGAAATTTACTCTTCCACCCTGGGAAAAAGCTCTGACTACCCACTCTTTCCATGCCCCTCATAATCTCCATTTCCATCATTTCCATCAGGTCGCCCCTCAACCTCTGTCATTCCAGTGAGAAAAAAACAAGTTTCTCCAACATAGGGGCAGCACGGTAGCATGGTGGTTAGCATAAATGCTTCACAGCTCCAGGGTCCCAGGTTCGATTCCCGGCTGGGTCACTGTCTGTGTGGAGTCTGCACGTCCTCCCCGTGTGTGCGTGGGTTTCCTCCGGGTGCTCCGGTTTCCTCCCACAGTCCAAAGATGTGCGGGTTAGGTGGATTGGCCATGCTAAATTGCCCGTAGTGTCCTAAAAAGTAAGGTTAAGGGGGGGGTTGTTGGGTTACGGGTATAGGGTGGATACGTGAGTTTGAGTAGGGTGATCATTGCTCGGCACAACATCGAGGGCCGAAGGGCCTGTTCTGTGCTGTACTGTTCTACTGTTCTACTAACTCCTCCTCATAGCTCATGCCTTCCATACCAGGCAACATCCTGATAAAACTCTTCTGTATCCTATCCAAAGCCTCCACATCCTTCTGGTAGTGTGGCAATCAGAATTGAACACTATATTCCAAGTGTGACCTAACTAAGATTCTATAAAACTGCAGCATGACTTGGCAATTTTTTAACTCAATGCCCCGGCCGATGAAGGAAAGCATGCCAGATGCATTCTTGACTACCATCTCCACCTGTGTTGCCACTTTCAGTGACCTGTGTACCTGTACACCCAGATCCCTCTGCCTATCAGTACTCTTAAGGGTTCTGCCATTCACTGTATATTTTCCATCTGTATTAAACCTTCCAAAATGCATTACCTCACATTTGTTGATATCACGTGAGGTTAATCAAATTGGTTGAAGACTGACATCTGTGATTCTGCGGACCTCTGGAGGAGACGAAGATGGATCAGCCACTGGGCACGTCTGGCTGAAGATTATTGCAAATACTTCAGCCTTGTCTTTTGCACAGATGTTCTGGGTTCCCCCATCATTGAGGATGAGGATATTTGTGGAGCCTCCTGCTCCAGTGAATTGTTCAATTGTCCATCACCATTCACGACTGGGTGTGGCAGGACTGCAAAGAATAGATCTGATCCGTTGGATATGGGATCACTTAGCTCTGCCTATCACTTGCTGCTAATGTTGTTTCACATGCAAGTAGACATGTGTTGTAGCTGTGTTGAACCCAGGTCTCTGGCACTGTGAGGCAGCAGTGCCAACCACTGTGCCATTGTGCCGCCCCATCACTGAGAGTAGTGTTTTATTACTGATTTTATTTATTAACAGGATTTAGTTTCCCCTCCAGCCCATGTGGGATTTGAACTCATTCCTCTGGGTTATTGGGTATCTGGGTTACCAGTCCAGTTGTGCAACTGCTATACTACCCTGTGCTCTTCTGCCCTGAAAACCCCATTTTAGATTTGTGTAATACCAAATTTCTTACATTATAATATAAATTCCATAGCTTTTTAATATAATAAAGTTATAATTGTTATGATGTTTCAGCTTTTGCCTTTTTCCAAGTGTACCCCAATCCTTTTTTTGCTTTCTATAAAATTTGCCAAAAAAAGGAGAATGATAATCAGTGTATTTCATTTCCTGGTTTACTATCTGTGAGAATTCATTAATGTGATTGGCTGCTTAACCTGCTTCATGAGATCATGGGTGCAATTTAACAGAAAAAAAAAAGAGTCCTGTTTTGGGCGCATTTAGTGTGGGGTTTCTCGGAGTCTGTAAAGCCGAGAATTACCTCGCTATCAAATGGAACTCTGTTTTTCTCAGCGTTGGCCGCAGCTGCATTTCCCTTCACTGAGCTCGTCAGTGCAGGAAGAGATCAGGGCACCATTTTAAAATACCACCTCGAACTCTGGACCCCCAACGCGACCTCTGCAACCCCCACCCCGAAGCCTACCTGTCCTCAAGCCTCCCCCCTCATCCCACCTCATAAAGGTAGTGAACCCCTCTGGGTCTGATCCCCGGCACGGGCAACCTGGAAACCGTGCATCTTGGCACAGCCAACCTATCACCCTAGCTGTGCCAGGATAGCACATCTGGGCTGCCAGGATTGCACTGCCCAGGTCCATTCGTGGGAGTGCCCAGTTGCCAGGCAATGTCCAGGTGCCAGGTTGGCAATGCCAAGGTACTAGGTTGGCAGTGCCAAGTGCCCGGGTGGAGCAGGAATGCCAGGGTACCACCTTGTCCAGAGCCTGACCACCCAGAGGCCTCTGATAGCCTGCGAGACTCCCTCAAGTGCTGTTACGCTTCGTCCACATTTTTGTGGGCCAGTGCTAAACGCCATGGTAATGTCCCCCATGCATGAGCGTTCATTCCCAGGCCATGGGAGAATCTGGCGCCAATATATTTAAGTGAGCCTACCTGCTCACTTAAATATGTAAATCTGGACCATGCCCAGTGAGGGTCAGATCCAAATTGCAACGTCCTGTGCGATTTAACGAGGAGCCTCTCGCGAGATTTAACAGCGTCGTCGTGTCACTGAGTTGGGCGTGACGAGGCCTGCTTTTGAAGAACACCTGACGATTCCTTAGATTTTGCAGCAATATCAAATTAACATCGGGAAAGGAGAAGTTCACACCTCAGAGATCTGTAGAACTTTATGGGCAGCTTTGATCGATGTGAGCAGTGAGCATCACTGTGACATTAGCTCCAAGTTAACTGGGCCAGTTTCAGATGAAGTGTCGTCAAGTAACCATATAAAAAGGTGATGTGGGAAGTGAACTATCAGTTAAGTGGCCTAGTACTAGATGACAGGAGTCAGCTGTTAATAAATATGATGTAATGTGCAGAAAAACACTTGCAGCCTAGTTTGACTTGAGTTACCTATTCTTTCCCATTTTTGAAAGTGGATTTTGTTCTCATCAAAGTGCATATTATTGATACGAAACAACACTCCGCATTTAAACATTAAGTTCTCTCAGGGCTACCACAATATAGTTAAATGCAGAGTACAGTTTGTTCTGTCCTGACATTATAATGTCCCTAGAATCTAGTTTCACACTGTATGGGGGCAATTTTCAGCCTGTGACAGCCGTCAGCGAGAACAGCAAAAAATGGAAGAATCGGGAAACGGGACTCTCGCTGGTGAGATTGATTTTCCAGGCCCCTCGCCCGTGACATAATGAAAATCCCACCACAGTAGGTCAGGAACCTCATTTAAATACATGGATATCATATTAGTGAGCCCACCTGCTGGGACATCCCCACTCACTGAATTTATTGTGATTTACAGCAGCTCCATGAAACAAGAACCTGGCCACCTCATCTCCGAAGGGGATAATATGAAAGGTGAGTGCTCAGGTCACCATCACCCTCCAGGGTGTCACTTGCAGGGGGTCACCGGAGAAGGCGCGGGGTCCCAGACAAATACAATTTGGGCAGGGTGGGGGTGGTGGGTTCAGTCTCGGCATTTATAACAATCTTTATTAGTGCCACAAATAGGCTTACATCAACACTGCAATGAAGTTACTGTGTAAATCCCCAAGTCGCCACACTATGGTGCATGTTTGGGTACACTGAGGGAGAATTCAGAATGTCTAATTCACCGAACAAGCATGTCTTTAGGGACTGATAGGAGAAAACCGGAGCACCCGGAGGAAACCCATGCAGACGACACACTCTGCACAGATAGTGGCCCAAGCCGGGAATTGAACCCGGGTCCCTGGCCTGGTGAAGCAACAGTTCTAACCACTGTGTTGCTGTCCAGGGGTTGGGGTTGCTCATTAGGGCCCTTCATGGATGTGAGAATCTGACTTCCGGTTGCAGTGATGCGGAGCTAAGCCGCACGTTCGGCAGCTCCCGCTATCAAAGGACTTTCGGGCCCGTTTTAGGGCCCCAAACAAAGAACAAAGAACAAAGAAAATTACAGCACAGGAACAGGCCCTTCGGCCCTCCCAGCCTGCGCCGATCCAGACCCTTTATCTAAACCTGTCTCCTATTTTCCAAGGTCTACTTCCCTCTGTTCCCGCCCGTTCATATACCTGTCTAGATGCCTCTTAAATGATGCTATCGTGCCCGCCTCTACCACCTCCGCTGGGAAAGCATTCCAGGCACCCACCACCCTCTGTGTAAAAAACTTTCCACGCACATCTCCCTTAAACTTTCCCCCTCTCACCTTGAAATCGTGACCCCTTGTAACTGACACCCCCACTCTTGGGAAAAGCTTGTTGCTATCCACCATGTCCATACCTCTCATAATTTTGTAGACCTCAATCAGGTCCCCCCTCAACCTCCGTCTTTCCAACGAAAACAATCCTAATCTACTCAACCTTTCTTCATAGCTAGCACCCTCCATACCAGGCAACATCCTGGTGAACCTCCTCTGCACCCTCTCCAAAGCATCCACATCCTTCTGGTAATGTGGCGACCAGAACTGCACGCAGTATTCCAAATATGGCCGAACCAAAGTCCTATACAACTGTAACATGACCTGCCAACTCTTGTACTCAATACCTCGTCCGATGAAGGCAAGCACGCTGTATGCCTTCTTGACCACTCTATCAACCTGCGTTGTCACCTTCAGGGTACAATGGACCTAAACTCCCAGATCTCTCTGTACATCAATTTTCCCTGAGACCCTTCCATTGACCATATAGTCCGCACTTGAATTTGATCTTCCAAAATGCATCACCTCGCATTTGCCTGGATTGAACTCCATCTGCCATTTCTCTGCCCAACTCTCCAATCTATCAATATTTTGTTGTATTCTCTGATAGTCCTCGCTATCTGCAACTCCACCAATCTTAGTATCATCTGCAAACTTGCTAATCAGACCACCTATACCTTCCTCCAGGTCATTTATGTAGATCACAAGCAGCAGTGGTCCGAGCACGGATCCCTGTGGAACACCACTAGTCACCCTTCTCCATTTTGAGACACTCCCGTCCACCACTACTCTCTGTCTCCTGTTGCCCAGCCAGTTCTTTATCCATCTAGCTAGTACACCCTGAACCCCATACGACTTCACTTTTTCCATCAACCTGCCATGGGAAAACTTATCAAACGCCTTAGTAAAGTCCATGTATATGACATCTACAGCCCTTCCCTCATCAATTAACTTTGTCACTTCCTCAAAGAATTATAATAGGTTTGTAAGACATGACCTTCCCTGCAGCGCTGTTTCGACGATTCCCGGTGGGGGAAGGTGTTTGGAGGAACATTCCCCGGAATTTATGGTGCGCACCCGGAGTGGGGCAAAGAAAAAGGCGGCAGCAGCTCCCCAGAAAAAGCAGGGGAAGGAGGACAAAATGGCGGCCGGCGGAGCACCCGAGGATTGGAGGCAGTGGGCGCAGGAGCAGCAAGCTGCTCTTCTGCGCTGTTTTGCGGAGCTGAAGGCTGAATTGCTGGACTCCCTGCAGGCGACTACCAGCAAGCTGCTTGAGACCCAGACAGCCCAGGGGGCAGCCATTCAGGAGTTGCAGCAGCAGGCCGCTGATCGGGAGGAGGAGGCCGTGGTCCTCGTGGGGAAGGTGGAGATGCACGAGGCACTTCACAAAAAGTGGCAAGACCGCTTGGAGGAGCTGGACTTTCGCACGAGGTGGAAGAATTTGAGGATCCTGGGTCTTGCGGAGGGGCTGGAGGGGTCGAATCTATCGTCCTAT
The DNA here is from genome assembly GCF_902713615.1 of Scyliorhinus canicula. NCBI lineage: Eukaryota > Metazoa > Chordata > Chondrichthyes > Carcharhiniformes > Scyliorhinidae > Scyliorhinus > Scyliorhinus canicula. The sequence continues at coordinate 55,998,615 of NC_052148.1, forward strand.
GTGGCCACGATGCTGAATTCGTTGGTGGGGGCGGGGTCCTTCCATCTGCCCCTGGAGCTTGAGGGAGCCCACAGAGTGCTGGCTAGGAGGCCCAAGGCAAATGAACCCCCGCGGGCGGTGCTGGTGCGGTTCCATCGGTTCAGTGACCGGGAGTGTGTGCTGCGCTGGGCCAAGAAGGAGAGGAGCAGCAAGTGGGAGAACTCGGTAGTGCGAATCTACCAGGACTGGAGTGCGGAGGTGGCTAAGCGGCGGGCCGGGTTTAACCGGACAAAGGCGGTGCTGCATAACAAGCAGGTTAAATTTGGAATGCTGCAGCCTGCGCATCTGTGGGTAACATATAAGGACCGGCACCACTACTTCGAGTCCCCGGAGGAGGTGTGGGCCTTTGAACAGGCGGAGAAGCTGGACTTGAACGCGCTGGAGCGGTGCCAAGGAGGAGTGGCAGGAGGGGGGATGACCCCATGTCGGAAGGGGTCGGGTTTTGGCGGGAGTTGCCGGGGTCAGCAGAAGTCAGCTGGCTCACGGAAGTACCATGGATGGTGCGTCGCGGCTAGGAGGGGTCCTAGCCTGGGGGGGTGGGGGATACCGGGTTGCTGCTGGAATGGTCAGGAAGGAGCTGGTGTGGGCCGGGGGGGCGGGGGGGGGGGGTAGAGGAGATGCGCTATCGTCATGGGGAACGGGTCGGGCGGGGTGTGCTGGCCTGGGGCGAGCAGTCGATGAGCTATGGTTAGTCGGTGGGGGAGGGGGGCGGGGTGCCCTCTGATCCGGCTGATCACCTGGAACGTGAGGGGGCTGAATGGGCCGGTTAAGTGGGCTAGGGTATTTTCTCATTTGAAGGGGCTGAAGGCGGACATGGCTATGCTTCAGTAGACCCACTTGAAGGTGGCGGATCAGGTACGTCTGAGGAAGGGGTGGGTGGGGCAGGTTTTCAATTCAGGATTAGATGCAAAGAACCGGGGTGTGGCGATTCTGGTGGGGAAGAGGGTGACGTTCGAGGCGTCTGAGGTGGTGGCGGACAAGGAGGGCAGATTTGTTATGGTAAGCTGCAGGGAGAGAAGGTGGTGCTGGTAAACGTGTATGCCCCGAATTGGGATGACGCTGGCTTTATGAGGCGTATGTTGGGCTGCATTCCGGACCTGGAAGCAGGGGGCCTGATCATGGGGGGAGACTTTAACACGGTGCTTGATCTCCCACTAGACCGGTCCAGTTCAAGGACGGGTAGGAGGCCGGCGGCAGCCAAGGTGCTGAGGGGGTTTATGGACCAGATGGGGGGGGTGGATCCCTGGAGGTTCGGGAGCCCGAGGGTGCGGGAGTATTCCTTTTTCTCCCATGTGCATAGGGTTTACTCACGAATAGATTTTTTCGTCCTGAGCAGGGGATTGATCCCGAGGGTGGAGGATGCCGAGTATTCGGCCATAGCAATTTCAGACCATGCTCCGCACTGGGTCGATCTGGAGATGGGGGAGGTGCGGGACCAGCGCCCGCTGTGGAGTCTGGATGTGGGGTTGCTGGCTGATGAGGAGGTGTGTAGGAGGGTCCGGGGAAGTATTGAGGGGTACCTTGAGGCCTACGATACGGGGGAGGTCCGGATGGGGCAGGTGTGGGAGGCTCTGAAGGCAGTGATCCGGGGGGAGCTGATTTCCATCCGGGCCCATAGGGAAAGGAGGGAGAGGAGGGAGAGGGGAGACTGGTGGGGGAGCTCCTAGATGTGGATAGGAGGTACGCGGAGGCCCCGGAGGAGGGATTGATAGGCGAACGGCGTAGCTTGCAGGCCAAGTTCGACTTGTTGACCACCAGAAAGGCGGAGACACAGTGGAGGAAGGCGCAAGGCGCGGTTTATGAGTATGGGGAGAAGGCGAGCAGGATGCTGGTGCATCAGCTCCGCAGGTGGGATGCGGCTAGGGAAATTGGTGGAGTGATGGATAAGGCTGGGAATGTGGTGCGGAAGGGGGCAGAAGTGAACGGGGTCTTTAGGGACTTTTACGAGGAACTGTACTGGTTGGAGCCACCGGTGGGGTGGGGGGGAAGATGGAGAGCTTTCTGAACAGGCTACGTTTCCCAAAGGTGCGGGAGGAGCTGGTGGAGGGGCTGGGGGTGCCGATTCAGTTGGAGGAGCTAGTCAGGGGGATTGGTCAAATGCAGTCAGGGAAGGCGCCGGGGCCGGATGGGTTCCTGGTGGAATTTTATAAAAAGTATGCGGACCTGGTGGGCCCCCTGTTGATGCGGGCCTTCAATGAGGCATGGGGGGGGGGGGGGGGGGGGGGCTTTGCCCCCGACGGTGTCACGGGTGCTGATTTCTTTGATCCTGAAGCGGGATAAGGACCCCCTGCAGTGTGGATCATCCAGGCCTATCTCACTCCTCAATGTGGACGCTAAGTTGCTGGCGAAGATCCTGGCCACCAGGATAGAGGACTTGTGCCAGGGGTGATACATGAGGATCAGACAGGATTTGTCAAGGGAAGACAGCTTAACACGAATGTGCGGAGGTTGTTAAATGTTATTATGCTGCCGGCGGTTGAAGGGGAGGCGGAGATAGTGGTGGCGCTAGATGCAGAGAAGGCCTTTGATAGAGTTGAGTGGGGGTACCTGTGGGAGGTGCTGGAGAGGTTTGGATTTGGGGAGGGGTTCATCAAATGGGTGAGGTTGCTTTATGAGGCCCCGATGGCGAGTGTAGCTACTAATGGAAGGAGGTCAGAGTATTTCAGGCTCTACCGTGGGACCAGGCAGGGGTGCCCCCTGTCCCCCTTGCTTTTTGCACTGGCGATAGAACCTTTGGCTATGGCGTTGAGGGAGTCGGGGAGGTGGAGGGGTCTGGTGCGGTGTGGGGAGGAACATCGGGTATCGCTGTATGCGGACGACCTGTTGCTGTATGTGGCGGATCCAGAAGGGGGAATGCCGGGGGTGATGGAGCTGTTGGCTGAGTTTGGGGGCTTCTCGGGCTATAAGCTGAATCTGGGTAAGAGCGAGGTGTTTGTAGTGCACCCGGGTGATCAGGAGGAGGGAATTGGTAGGCTCCCGTTTAAGAGGGCAGTGAAGAGTTTTAGGTACCTGGGGGTGCAGGTGGCCAGGAGTTGGGGGACTCTCCACAAGCTTAATTTTACCAGGCTTGTGGAGCAGATGCAGGAGGAATTTAAAAGGTGGGACATGGTGCCGCTATCGCTGGCGGGTAGAGTGCAGTCCGTCAAAATGACGGTGCTCCCGAGGTTCTTGTTCCTTTTTCAGTGCCTGCCCATCCTTATCCCTAGGGCCTTCTTTAGGAGGGTGACTAGCAGCATCATGAGCTTTGTTTGGGCGCATGGGACCCCGAGGGTGAAGAGGGTCTTCTTGGAGCGGGGCAGAGATGGTGGGGGGCTGGCGTTACCCAACCTCTCGGGGTATTATTGGGCAGCCAATGTGTCGATGGTGCGCAAGTGGGTGATGGAGGGGGAGGGGGCAGCATGGAAAAGGTTGGAGATGGCGTCCTGTGGAGGTACAAGCCCGGGGGCCCTGGTAACGGTGCCATTGCTGCTCCCTCCTACAAGGTATACCACGAGTCCGGTGGTGGCGGCTAACCTCAAGATTTGGGGGCAGTGGAGGCGATATGGGGGGAAGTGGGGGGCTCAATGGAGGCTCCGCTAAGGGGGAACCATCGGTTCGTCCCGGGTAACATTGATGGGGGGTTCTTGGGGTGGCACAGAGCGGGCATCAGAAAGCTGAGGGACATGTTCATTGATGGGAGGTTTGCGAGCCTGGGAGAGTTGGAGGAGAAATTTGAGCACCCCGCGGGGAACATGTTCAGGTACCTGCAGGTAAAGGCATTTGCCAGGTGGTAGGTGGAGGGATTCCCTTTGTTGCCCGCGAGGGGGGTGAGGGACAGGGTGCTTTTGGGGGTCTGGGTCGGGGATGGGAAGATATCTGATATCTACAAGGTAATGCAGGAGGTGGAGGAGGCGTCAGTAGAGGAGCTAAAGGCTAAGTGGGAGGGGGAGCTGGGGGAGCTGATTGAGGATGGGACATGGGCGGATGCCCTGGAGCTCTTCCTCCTCATGTGCGCGGCTTAGCCTCATCCAATTCAAGGTGCTGCACCGGGCCCATATGTCCGGGACTAGGATGAGTAGGTTCTTTGGGGGCGAAGACAGGTGTGTCAGGTGTTCGGGGAGTCCAGCGAACCATGCCCATATGTTCTGGGCATGCCCGGCACTGGAGGAGTTCTGGAAGGGGGTGGCGAGGACGGTGTTGAGGGTGGTAGGATCCAGGGTCAAGCCAGGCTGGGGACTCGCGATTTTTGGGGTTGGGGTGGAGCCGGGAGTGCAGGAGGCGAGAGAGGCCGGAGTTTTGGCCTTTGCGTAGTAGCCCGGCGGAAGATCTTGCTACAGTGGAAGGATGCGAGACCCCCAAGTGCGGAGACCTGGATCAATGACATGGCGGGTTTTATTAAGCTGGAGAAGGTCAAATCCGCCCTGAGAGTATCGGTACAAGGGTTCTTTAGGCGGTGGCAGCCTTTCCTCGATTTTCTGGCTCAACGATAGGGAACTAGGTCAGCAGCAGCAGCAACCCGGGAGGGGGGGGGGGATGGAGGGGGGAGGCGAAGGGGGGGGGGGGGGTGTTGACTATGTTTATTTAATTTAATTTATTTTCAAGTTCTCTTGTTGTTTACCGGGTCTGGGGGGGTGGGGGTGGGGGGGGGGGGGGGGGGGTGGGATGGGGGGGCTCGATATATGCGTGGTTACGGTCTGGGGGTGTTAAGCTTATTATGTTGTTTTATTGTTGTTTGTTACTGTTTGTTGTTATATATTTTGTAAAAAATTTTCAATAAAAATTATTTAAAAAAAAAATGGATTTGAGAATCTAGGTTTAAAGGGGCCTGGTGGCTGGTTTGCAGGTGGTGCTTCCCTTGACCTTGCTGGGCGTTTGATGATATCACCACTGAGTGATTGTCCTTCTGGAGTGGCAGCTGGAAAGTGGGTGGGAGCAGGAATATCCACAGGGTCAGCACAGGGGTTGACTGTGAGGCCCCTAGGTGTGGTCCACCTTATGCCAGGCTGTATGGGCCGAGTGGGGACTCTGACAAGGGGTGATCACTGCCTCATGAGGGCTGAAGACCCTCACACAGAGGGGAGGATGAGTGCAGTCAAAATGAACCCCCATAGACAGGCAGCACTTTGAAGCCAGAAGGCAAGAGATGTCTGGACGTTCAAGACCCAATGACTGGTTATGGAAGCCAGGCTGTCAGGAATTGCGTCTGGGTGGCTGGGGGAATGAGAGTGCCCATTAAAGATGAAGTTGACAGAAAAATGCAGTCTTCAGATGCATCAGGTGTGCCTCATCTACCACAAGGGGAAACGATCAGCTCCCTGACCCTTCCTTGATGAGTCAGTTTTGCCAATTTAGTCAGCATTGCAATGCATGAGTGTGCCACTAATTGGGACCCTATTGGTTACCCTTTGGGGTTCCGACTGAGCGAAGCACTGCTCAGGTGGAATTTCACATTTGTCCCAGGTCCCACTCCCCCCCCCCCCCCCAAACCGCCCCCATCCCCCAAGACGCGGAACCTCACAGCCTGAACCACCTCATGGGAATGCCCTCCGAGCCCTTTCTCGTGGTGTAGAGAGGTTTCCTGTGTGGGCTGCTGCTGCACACCCTTCACTTCCTTGCTCTCGCCCATCGCCCAGGCATAACTTGCCGCACCTTTTTGCCATCCAGTGGTGGAGAGTCCCAAAGGAGGTCCCTCTATGGAGGAGTCCTACCTCTTAACATTGGGGATCTAGGATGGAGGGTGTTGTATGCAGCAGTCCCATACAACCATTGGTTGCATCGGTTCTCGAATTCCCCAGCTACCTGCCCTTTTTGCAGCCTTGTGGAATCTGTAGACTAAGGGCTGCTTTTGACTGCACTCGCTTTTCAGTAATTTAAAAAATCTTTTCTCACAGTTTTACTTGCACTTCAGCCCCTGCTCCTGATCTATGGGCACCCGGTGCAGAGTGCAGCGGGGCAGGAGGAGGACCTGTTTGTCAACCTGCTCCGGGGCCTTGCCATACTTACCATTAACATACCCAGGCTGCGGGCGACTGAGGAGAGTTTCCAACCTGACTGGCTACTTCCATGGCTACATTCATGGTCGGATGTCCCTGGCGAGTGAGCATGGAGTTTTCACTGGCACTCCTAAGACCTTCCATGCCATTGGGCACTGCAGGGGCTGACGTGCCTTATTGATCCCTTTAGTCACAATTTGGTTTGCTATTTTAAGTCTCATTTGTGATTCGCTTTTTGTTTAATGCAGATTCCCTTTAAGAGACTATCCTTAAATTTGTACCTCAGTTTATTTGATTCAGTATAGTTCGTTATTTATATTGATCAAAATAATTGAACTCCCATCTACCCCTGCTCGGACCTGCTCCTGGGCCTGGCCAAAATTGACATCAACAGGTCCAGGCAGTAGTCGATCGAGGGGATTGTCCAACTTGACTATCTGCCCCTCTACTGCGGCTACATTCACAGCTGGGTGTCCCTGGAGTGAGGCCATGTAATGTCCACAGGCAACCTCTAGACCTTCCATGCCTGTTTGGCTCCACAGACGCTGCGGTGCATTATTGACCCTTTTAATCACATTTTGGTGAGATGATTTTTAATTTCATTTGCAATTTGGTTTCTTTTAAGGCATTTTCCCTTTAAAGGACTGCCCCTTTAATTTATCTCTCAATAGTTTACTTGGTTACTTGTGTTCATCAAAATAGTTGGAAGCCTAGTCCCTTTTGTGGTGTCTGTGGATCAGTTGTTTTAGACTACACCATCTTTTCAGTTACCTTTTGTTGCAGTTTTGTTTGCACTTTAGCTTCACACTACTGGGGCAGAGAGGCATGTGGAAGGAGGAAGACCTCCTCATGAACCAGCTCCTGGGACTGGTAAAACTTGTCATCAATAGGTCCAGGCAGTGGGCGATCGTGTTGGCCTTCCGACCTGACTGTCTGCACCTCTGCCACGGCTACATTCACAGCTGGGTGTCCCTGGAGAGAAAGCATGCCCGCTTTATTATTACCCCTTCCACAAATATTCACTTCCTCCACTACCGACGCACAATAGCAGCATTGTCTACCAGTAGCATCTACAAGATGCACTGCAGGAACTCACCAAGGCTCCTTAGGCACCATCTTCCAAAACCCTTTACCATTACCATTTAGAAAGACAGGGGCAGCAGATACATGGAAATACCACCACTTGGAATAGGGGCTGGTTTTGCTCAGTGGGCAAGACAGCTAGTTTGTGATGCAGAACAAGGCCAGCAGCGCGGGTTCAATTCCCGTACCAGTTGAGAATTCTGAATTCTCCCTCTGTGTACCCGAACAGGCGATGGAATGTGGCGACTAGGGGCTTTTCACAGTAACTTAATTGCAGTGTTAATGTAAGCCTACTTGTGACAATAAAGATTATTATTAAGTCACTCACCATACTGACTTAAATATGTTGCTGTTCCTTCACTGTCACTGGGCCAAAATCCTCGGACTCCTTCCCTAATAGCACAGTGGGTGTACCTACACCACAGCGGTTCAAGAAGGTTGTTCACTACCATCTTCTCAAGGGCTATTAAGGATGGGCAATAAATGCTGGGCTAGCCGGCGAAGTCCACATCCTGTAAAAATGAATAAATAAAAACATGATATTTCTGAAGCTCTGAATGGGTGAATAAAGTGACTTTTAATACAAGTCCGCTTTACAATGGTGACTTATTTCTACTAGTGACTAGGTTCACCCGTGCCCTCTGTGTGCCTATCATTTCGTACTCTTCCTCACTGATATACCATCAATTCATTGCGAGACTGTGAGAACGAGTGAACATAAGGCTTTATTACCCAGGAACTTGCCTACCAGTGTCTGCTATACAAATGAGTGCCGCCCGCAGGTGGCTGGTCTGTATATCGCTCCGGGGAGGGCGGAGCCAGAGGCGGAGCCCACTGGGGTTCCAGTACAATACCTGGAAGTAGATTGTATTATCATTTTGTGGGCATAGGTCACAGTACTATACAGACAGTTCATAACATTTCAGAACAAATGAGAATAGCCTAAAGAACCTTATATTGAATTTCAGAGAGTAAAGCAAAGTAATTTTGACCATTGGATATGGGCCTTAAAGATGGAGAGAACATATGAAGCCCTTAAAGGGGTAATTTTTTTTAGAACATTTAAAAATTCACTTACTTTGGTTAGTAGGACACATGTTGAGGAACAAAACTTTAAAACTGCTAGACAGGCAGTAGAGCTAGCTGATTATTACAAGATGGTCCATAGAACCAAACCTTTTTCCCGTCATTCTTTTAAACCAGTGAAGGACAGAAAAAAAGGAAGGGGAAAAGAAAACAAATAGTTGAGAAAGTGATGGAACAGTTGGGAATGGTCAGGAAATATCACCTCAGGTCAAAAGGAAAGGTGCTGAGGGTGGAAACGACATTCAGAGGCCCAAATGTTTCCATTGTAACAAAGTGGGACATATAAGGGAAGATTGTTGGAAATTAAATAGAAAACCAGTTGCTGTAGTAAGAAAGGAAGCATCTGAAAAATAAATGGCTGTTAAAACTGTAGCAGTAGTACAGGTGAACCGTGTTCTATCAGAATCAATGAGAAAGGGGGACAGATCTTGAGATAGTTCAGGGAATTATTTGAGCATTGGTGAAGGAGACCAGGCTTTCGGAGGTTCTGGATATTTCGTTTCAAAGGGAGAAGTATTCTCTTACTCGTCTCGTAAAATAAATAAATTAATTAAAATAATAAAAGATACTGGAGCTGATCAATCAGTGATGGTAGCTGATGATACAATTTGTATTCCAGGAAGTTTTATAAAGGAAGACATGTTAGTAAGACATATTAATGGAAGGGATTAACCTCTTTGTTTGTGTAAAGTTAACTTCAGAAGTAATTTTATGAATGGAATTTTTAGGGTGGGAATTATTCCTAAATTACCTATTGGAGGAATAAATTTTCTCCTTGGTAATGATTGAGATGTGGAGACAGCAATGTTATGACAACTGTATGGCAACCGGCAACGTTTTGCAGATAACAAGCAATTGAAGGAAAACCTGACTAACACAGAAAATCAGTTTGCACGTAGAAAAGAGGAGATGGCGAAAGAAAAAAGGAGAACTGATGAGAAATAGTGAGAATCAGGCAGAAAAAATGAAACATTTGGCCGAGGATTTTAACTGTCTTAAGGATAAGCTTGATGGAGGAAACGTGGCAAAGGGTGATCTTCAGTTAAAACTTGGTAACCTTGAAGTAGGGGTAGCATAGTGGTTAGCACAGTTGCCTCACAGCTCCAGGGTGCCAGGTTCGATTCCCGGCTTGGTAACTGTCTGTGCGGAGTCAGCATGTTCTCCCCGTGTCTGCGTGGGTTTCCTCCGGGTGCTCCGGTTTCCTCCCAAAGTCCAAAGATGTGCAGTTAGGTGGATTGGCCTTGCTAAATTTCCCTTAGTGTCCAAAAAAGGTTAAGTCGGGTAACTGGGTTATGGGGATAGGGTGGAAGTGTGGGCTTGGGTAGGGTGCTCTTTCCAAGGGCCGATGCTGACTCAATGGGCCAAATGGCCTCTTTCAGCACTGTAAATTCTATGATTCTATGAAGTATTAGAAGTATTCGTGAAATAACATGGAAAATGCCTTGCACAAGAAAAGAAGGTTCTGGTAAATCAGAATAATTGGTTGAATGCAGAACTATAAAGCAAAACTAACGAACTGTTAGAACTTTGCCATGAAAAGAACAATGACATTTTTGAACTTCAAAGCAAACTGAAGGAAATGAAGGAGAAAGTGGATGTTAAGGAATGTCGCAATTCTAAAGTTGTTCCTGTGAATAAAATCTGATTGTGGGATACTGATACAGTTGAGCAAATAACAGATCGAAGTAATATCACTGATGTTCCATAAAGTCAGTAATGGACTATAAGAAAACAACTGAAGTACTCGCAAAATTGGAAAGTACGAAGTGCTGACATTGCAAAATGATCTTGCTGATTCAATGACCAGAGACTGATTTAATAATGCTTATCAGTGATACTACACAAGATGTAATATTTGGGGGAAAGGCAAGTGAACAGTTTGCCAAAGACCATTCAAACTCTACTGAGAACTGGACTGAGATAGTGCAAAAAATGTGCAAAAACGTTGAAGGGTTAGAATGACCAATGCAATTTCAGAGAGAGGTGATGCGCGATCAATAACCACAGAAACGAAGGAGTAGTCCGAATTGAAGGCTTTAATCTACAAGATGTTTCCCCAGCAGCTTGAGTACAGAAAGAATGATGGCTGCTGGGAAACACAGGTTCTTATACTCCGCCTCATTGGGCGGAGCTACCTTCGTCTTGACCAATGAGAAAGCAACACTTGGGCCAATGAGCAGCGAGCCTTCTCCACCAATAGCAGCTCAAACTCCCAGGTACCGTAGTACTTCTAGTCATACTACCACAAGAGGAAGTAAATGACTAGGCCAAAGTAGAACTGAAAAGAACTCATTTGAAATGGGACTGGGAGAAAGTTCAAAGTACAGACAAAAGATGAGTGAAATATTATTTTCTGTGAATATAAGCATCTTAACAACATCCTTGAAACAGCTATGAGAGATTTTGACAAGAGAAGAAAAGAGATGTTAATGCACAAAAATGACATTTTGACTGTGATAAATCAAAATGCAAATTTACCACATCTTAATTTGGAAAGTGGTTTTGAGAATGGAACTATGCCTACAAGTGATGAAAAGGACAATGCCTTGTGGACTTTTCTGAGTTCAAACCTGGAAATCAGAAGAAAAAGAAACACAATATTTGGGTTATAATAATGTTACCATGTATAGATTTGGATGACGCTGTTAAAGTTATGGAGAGTGATTTTCAAACTGCTATCGCCGTGAGAGGTGGTAAATCCAGAGAAAATCAGGAAGCACAGCGGTGGGCCCTCCTGGGAGCCTCGGGGCGGGGAGTTTTCATTAATGTGTGGTGAGGGGGAGAGTGGGCTGGGAGGAACTTGCAGCTATCGGGTAACCCAGCACTGAGAGGGGAAAACCGACAATACTCCCACGGTGGTTGGGGAGGGAGCCCCCGAAGATCATTTGGGTTTGTGAGAGCTCTGATAATTGCCTGGAGGGGAGGGGGGCCATTGATTGTCCATGGTGGGACTACCCCCAATACCTCCATGATGGAGGCTGGGGATAATTCAGTTTCAGTTCTGATTGGGGCGTCCTTTAAAGATGATCCCCAGATCTCTATGGAGCTGGGTCCTGGCTCCATCAGGCCCTGCCCCACCAGAGTGATGGCGTAAATCCGACCACTTGTATTTTTAAAGAGACTCAAGATCTGGAGAGATAACTGGGCTGGGATTCTCCCCTACTTGGCGGGGCGGGGGGGTCCCGGCGTACTGGAGTGGCGAGAACCACTCCGGCGACAGGTTTGCCCAAAGGTGCGGAATTCTCCGCACCTTTAGGGGCCAGGCCCACGCCGGAGTGGTTGGCGCCCCGCCGACCGACGCGAACGGCCTTTGGCACCCCGCCAACCGGCACCACTGCTGGCCGAAAGGCCTTCGCCGGCCGGCGTGAGTCCACGCATGTGCCGGATCGTCAGTGGCCGCTGATGTCACCCCGTGCATGCGCGGTGGAGGGCGTCCCTTCTGCCTCCGCCATGCTGGAGGCCGTGGCGGCGGCGGAAGAAAAAGAGTGCCCCCACGGCACAGGCCCGCCTGCCGATCGGTGGGCCCCGATCGTGGGCCAGGCCACCGTGGGGGCACCCCCCGGGGTCAGATCGGGCCGCGCCCCCCCCTGGGACCCCAGGGTCCACTCGCGCAGCCTGCTCCCTCCGACACCAGAGGTGGTTTAAACCACGTCGGTGGGAGAGGACTGACTGCAGCGGAACTTCGGCCCATCACGGGCCGGAGAATGGCCGCAGGGGGCCCGCCGACCGGCGCGATTCCCGCCTCCGCCGATTCCCGGGTGGTGGAGAATTCCGGCCACGGCGGGGGCGGGATTTACGCCGATCCCGGGCGATTCTCCGACCCCCCGGGGGGTCCGAGAATTCCGCCCCTGATCTGTGAAACTGGAAAGCTGCATACTCATTTTCAGTCTGAGTCTGACACTTTCAAAATTCTGGTAAGATTATGCCCCATGCCTTTGTTTTGGGTAAATCATTGTAATTATATATTATGATATCTGTAATTATGAACTAAGAAAATTGTACTTGAATGATGTAATAAGTTTCGTGGTTAGATACTTAGCTTGTTAACTTGTGTATAGTGGGTGTAACACCAGTGTAAAGAAATATTCCTGATTATGAAGATTTCTTTCTTTCAAAGTGAGATGTTGGGAAAACAAAGGCAGTTTTAAAGGATTTATATTTGCATTGGTAAACGTTAGAATCAAAGTATAGTTTTAAGTGGGTTTAATTAAGTTGTCTCTGCCTGAATGTTAACCTATAGTTACATTCATGTTGAACAAAGGTGTTCATATGTGCAGGGGTTGGTTATGTTCCAATTGTGTTTATATTGTGCTTAGAGAGGGCTACGGCATGAAGAATAAACAGGCCAGCAGAGGGTTGTGGGCATTGCTTAGAAACTGGGGCCTTGTACAGTAGAGAAGCTTTTAAGATTTAGGTTAGCTAATTTTATTGCAGTTGGCAATAGGTTGTGAGATAGAAGGCAGCTCTGCTAGAAGCAGTTGGTTTCAAAAGGCGAACAATGGAAGATCTCTCTCAGCCTTGCTAGAAGACAAGTCATACTATGGAGTAATGGTTAAGAAAACAGGTGCTGAAAACTAAAGCCCAGCTAGTTAAGGAAACTAGGGAAATTTCAAGAAGTCTCCAAGAAGTCTGGAGTTAATGGAACAGAGGAAGCTGGGAACCTGTTTAGACTCCTGTTCGGTAAAGTCACGGAGAGTTAGGAAGGCATTGGATTGTGAGAGTCCATAAAGATATATGTGGTGATGCTAAGGTTTGTGAGAAATTACTACAGTTTTGGAGACATTATTTGAAAAAATTGTGGAAATCGGTGGCTGGACCTCTAAGTTTGTGTAAAACCCTTTGAGACAAAGGAAACCTGATGGGGGAGGTGGAAAATCTGACTGCAAAACCTTGATGGAAGCAGTGGAGAGAAAGCGTAATTTAAAAGAAGATTTGAAAGTGCAAATTTTCAAAGCGGAATTTGAAATCACTCATGGAAGCCGGAGTTCAGTGAGACAGGGTGATTCATGATATGAGAATCATCTGGCCGGATTTTGAGGAGAAATCCACAAACATTCACTCGGGGTCAGAGGGGAGTGTGTCATACCACAGTGATGTTGTGTGTTTAAAAGGGACTTTGTGTGTTAATGAGACCATTGCAGTTCAAGGCATACTTAGTAATTGGTGTAATCTGAAAACCTGTGTGTGCTTGTTAAACAAAGTGGGGAGTTTTGCACTGAGTGCTGAGCTTGTGGCATTTGAGTGCTACAGTGAGAGTTTGGTGACTGAGGGAGTTAGGTGAGGAGGGAGTAAGGTACTCCTTTCATTTAATTTCCTATATTTATCAAAGAGCGTGAAGGGAACCAGGAGTTTAGAGTACAGCTGACTGGGAGCAGAGTCGGAGGGCGGAGGTCCAGTTGGTCCACAGGGCAGCTAATTCTGTAAAGTAAGAGGGGATGGAGGCTAGGGCAGTTGCATGCTCCTCCTGTAGGATGTGGGTGGTGAGGGATACCACTGGTGTCCCCGCTGACTATACCTGCGGGAAGTGCACCCAACTCCAGCTCCTCAGAGACCGTGTTAAGGTACTGGAGCTGGAGCTGGATGAACTTCGGATCATCCGGGAGGCAGAGGGGGTCATAGAGAAGAGTTACAGGGAGGTAGCCACACCAAAGGTACTGGACAAGAGTAGCTGGGTTACAGTCAGGGGAAAGAAAATTAACAGGCAGACAGTGCAGGGATCCCTCGTGGCCATTCCCCTTCAAAACAAGTATACCGTTTTGGATGCTGTTGGGGGGGATGACCTACCGGGGGAAGGCCCCAGCGGCCAGGTCTCTGGCACTGAGTCTGGCTCTGGGGCTCAGAAGGGAAGGGGGGAGCATAGAAAAGCAATAGTAATAGGAGATTCAATGGTTAGGGGAATAGATAGGAGATTCTGTGGTCGCGAGCGAGACTCCCGAAAGGTATGTTGCCTCCCGGGTGCCAGGGCCAGGGATGTCTCTGATCGTGTCTTCAGGATCCTGAAGGGGGAGGGTGAGCAGCCAGAAGTCGTGGTGCACATTGGTACCAACGATGTAGGTAGGAAAAAGGGTGTGGAGGTAATAAACAAGTTTAGGGAGTTAGGCTGGAAGTTAAGGGCCAGGACAGACAGAGTTGTCATCTCTGGTTTGTTGCCGGTGCCACGTGATAGCGAGGCTAGGAATAGGGAGAGAGTGCAGTTGAACACGTGGCTGCAGGAATGGTGTAGGAGGGAGGGCTTCAGGTATTTGGATAATTGGAGCGCATTCTGGGGAAGGTGGGACCTGTACAAGCAGGACGGGTTGCATCTGAACCAGAGGGGCACCAATATCCTGGGGGGGAGGTTTTCTAGTACTCTTCGGGAGGGTTTTAAACTAATTTGGCAGGGGAATGGGAACCGGATCTGTAGTCCAGCAACTAAGGTAGACGATAGTCAGGACGCCAAAGCACGTAGTGATGCAGTGGGGAAGGTAACAATGACAAAGGAGAGTACTTGCAGGCAAGGAGATGGGTTGAAGTGTGTATACTTTAATGCAAGAAGCATCAGGAATAAGGTGGGTGAACTTAATGCATGGATCGGTACTTGGGACTACGATGTGGTGGCCATCACGGAAACTTGGATAGAAGAGGGGCAGAAATGGTTGTTGGAGGTCCCTGGTTATAGATGTTTCAACAAGATTAGGGAGGATGGTAAAAGAGGTGGGGGGGTGGCATTGTTAATTAGAGATAGTATAACAGCTGCAGAAAGGCAGTTCGAGGGGGATCTGCCTACTGAGGTAATATGGGTTGAAGTTAGAAATAGGAAAGGAGCAGTCACCTTGTTGGGTGTGTTCTATAGGCCCCCCAATAGCAGCAGAGATGTGGAGGAACAGATTGGGAAACAGATTCTGGAAAGGTGCAGAAGTCACAGGGTAGTAGTCATGGGCGACTTCAACTTCCCAAACATTGAGTGGAAACTCTTTAGATCAAATAGTTTGGATGGGGTAGTGTTTGTGCAGTGTGTCCAGGAAGCTTTTCTAACACAGTATGTAGATTGTCCGACCAGAGGGGAGGCCATATTGGATTTAGTACTTGGTAATGAACCAGGGCAGGTGATAGATTTGTTAGTGGGGGAGCATTTTGGAGGTAGTGACCACAATTCTGTGACTTTCACTTTAGTAATGGAGAGGGATAGGTGCGAGCAACAGGGCAAGGTTTATAATTGGGGGAAGGGTAAATACAATGCTGTCAGACAAGAATTGAAGTGCAGAAGTTGGGAACATAGGCTGTCAGGGAAGGACACAAGTGAAATGTGGAACTTGTTCAAGGATCAGGTACTGCGTGTCTTTGATATGTATGTCCCTGTCAGGCAGGGAAGAGATGGTCGAGTGAGGGAACCATGGTTGACAAGAGAGGTTGAATGTCTTGTTAAGAGGAAGAAGGAGACTTATGTAAGGCTGAAGAAACAAGGTTCAGACAGGGCGCTGGAGGGATACAAGATAGCCAGGAGGGAACTGAAGAAAGGGATTAGGAGAGCTAAGAGAGGGCATGAAAAATCCTTGGCGGGTAGGATCAAGGAAAACCCCAAGGCCTTTTACACATACGTGAGAAATATGAGAATGACTAGAGTGAGAGTAGGTCCGATTAAGGAAAGTAGCGGGAGATTGTGTATTGAGTCTGAAGAGATAGGAGAGGTCTTGAACAAGTATTTTTCTTCAGTATTTACAAATGAGAGGGGCCATATTGTTGGAGAGGACAGCGTGAAGCAGACTGATAAGCTTGAGGAGATACTTGTCAGGAAGGAAGATGTGTTGCGCGTTTTGAAAAACTTGAGGATAGACAAGTCCCCCGGGCCTGACGGGATATATCCAAGGATTCTATGGGAAGCAAGAAATGAAATTGCAGAGCCGTTGGCAATGATCTTTTCATCCTCGCTGTCAACAGGGGTGGTACCAGAGGATTGGAGAGTGGCGAATGTCGTGCCCCTGTTCAAAAAAGGGAATAGGGATAACCCTGGGAATTACAGGCCAGTTAGTCTTACTTCGGTGGTAGGCAAAGTAATGGAAAGGGTACTGAGGGATAGGATTTCTGAGCATCTGGAAAGGCATTGCTTGATTAGGGATAGTCAGCACGGATTTGTGAGGGGTAGGTCTTGCCTTACAAGTCTTATTGAATTCTTTGAGGAGGTGACCAAGCATGTGGATGAAGGTAAAGCAGTGGATGTAGTGTACATGGATTTTAGTAAGGCATTTGATAAGGTTCCCCATGGTATGCTTATGCAGAAAGTAAGGAGGCATGGGATAGTGGGAAATTTGGCCAGTTGGATAACAAACTGGCTAACCGATAGAAGACAGAGAGTTGTGGTGGATGGCAAATATTCAGCCTGGAGCCCAGTTATCAGTGGCGTACCGCAGGGATCAGTTCTGGGTCCTCTGCTGTTTGTGATTTTCATTAACGACTTGGATGAGGGAGTTGAAGGGTGGGTCAGTAAATTTGCAGATGATACGAAGATTGGTGGAGTTGTGGATAGTGAGGAGGGCTGTTGTCGGCTTCAAAGAGACATAGATAGAATGCAGAGCTGGGCTGAGAAGTGGCAGATGGAGTTTAACCCTGACAAGTGTGAGGTTGTCCATTTTGGAAGGACAAATCTGAATGCGGAATACAGGGTTAATGGTAGGGTTCTTGGCAATGTGGAGGAGCAGAGAGATCTTGGGGTCTATGTTCATTGTTCTTTGAAAGTTGCCACTCAAGTGGATAGAGCTGTGAAGAAGGCCTATGGTGTGCTAGCGTTCATTAGCAGAGGGATTGAATTTAAGAGCCGTGAGGTGATGATGCAGCTGTACAAAACCTTGGTCAGGCCACATTTGGAGTACTGTGTGCAGTTCTGGTCACCTCATTTTAGGAAGGATGTGGAAGCTTTGGAAAAGGTGCAAAGGAGATTTACCAGGATGTTGCCTGGAATGGAGAGTAGGTCTTATGAGGAAAGGTTGAGGGTGCTAGGCCTTTTCTCATTAGAACGGAGAAGGATGAGGGGCGACTTGATAGAGGTTTATAAGATGATCAGGGGAATAGATAGAGTAGATAGTCAGAGACTTTTTCCCCGGGTGGAACACACCATTACAAGGGGACATAAATTTAAGATAAATGGTGGAAGATATAGAGGGGATGTCAGAGGTAGGTTCTTTACCCAGAGAGTAGTGGGGGCATGGAATGCACTGCCTGTGGTAGTAGTTGAGTCGGAAAATTTATGGACCTTCAAACGGCTATTGGATAGGTACTTGGATTAGGGTAGAATAAGGGAGTGTAGGTTAACTTCTTAAGGGCAGCACGGTAGCATTGTGGATAGCACAATTGCTTCACAGCTCCAGGGTCCCAAGTTCGATTTCGACTTGGGTCACTGTCTGTGTGGAGTCTGCACATCCTCCCCGTGACTGCGTGGGTTTCCTCCGGGTACTCCGGTTTCCTCCCACAGTCCAAAGATGTGCAGGTTGGGTGGATTGGCCATGACAAATTGTCCAAAATTCTATGATTAACCTAGGACAAAAGTTCGGCGCAACATCGTGGGCCGAAGGGCCTGTTCTGTGCTGTATTTCTCTATCTCTATCTCTATCTCTAAAGGAGTATTGTGTAATAATCAAACTTTTCATACTTAATGATTTTTTTCTTGTTGTTAAAACTAATTAGTGATCCTGTGACTCTATTTCTCCACATTTTATCAAAAAAAGTAAAAGATACACAATCTTTTAACCCGTTCAGTTATAACACAGTCATCTGGGATGGTATCCTTGGTCCTCACTGTCTTACAGAGGTTGATGAGCATTGCTTATTCAGCTATTAGCATCTCTGCATGGATGAAGCCAACAACAACGGTCTGGATTCTACAATTTTGAGGCTATGTCCGGAGGAAGTCTCTAGTTTTACAAAGAAAAAGTTGGCATTGCCCCCGCTCCGATGCTCCTCCGCCTGCTGGGGGACTAGAAGCCGTGCCACGTAAAGCCCCCGGTTTTACCTGCAGATACGGAGAGAGAATTGACGGGTCCGCAGCTGCGCATACACACGGCCACACCATACAAGAAGGAGCCGAAATAGTGCCCCCCTGTAACAGCCTTGCCACCCAC
Organism: Scyliorhinus canicula; assembly: GCF_902713615.1. Taxonomy (NCBI): domain Eukaryota; kingdom Metazoa; phylum Chordata; class Chondrichthyes; order Carcharhiniformes; family Scyliorhinidae; genus Scyliorhinus; species Scyliorhinus canicula. The sequence continues at coordinate 56,016,886 of NC_052148.1, forward strand.
AGACCACCCCCCACCAGGCCCTGCCAAAGCCCCCCCCCCCCCCCCCCCCCCCCCCCCGACCAGCAGAACGGCTCCCCCTCCGACTGTGGCGATACTGGACACAATCCGGAGCCTCCAAGCGTGGTCCCTGAAAACTGTGAGGCCACCCGACCGACGCCGTCGGGAAGTCAGCTCATTGGGCCGGAGAATTGGGGGAGGGCCTCAAGTGATGTCCTGAGGTTATCCCAACACTGAGGAGAATCCCGCCCAACAAATTGCATCTGCCTAACACCTTTAATATTGCAAAGTGTCCTAAAGCGCTTCACTGATCCAACACATCTGATCTGAGAAATAGACATTGATGGAAGAAGCAAAGATTTGGTCAAAGAGGTGGGTTTTAAGAAGAGTTTTAAATGGGCTGCACGGTGGCCTAGTGGTTACCACTACTGCCTCACGGCGCCGAGGTACCATGTTCGATCCCGGCTCTGGCTCACTGTCCATGTGGAGTTTGCACCTTCTCCCCGTGTATGCGAGGGTTTTGCACCCACAACCCAAAGATGTGCTGGGTAGGTGGATTGGCCACGTTAAATTTCCCCTTAATTGGAAAAAATGAATTGGGTACTCTAAATCTGTTTTAAAAAAACAAGAGTTTTAAAAGAGACAAGGGAAATGGAGAGGGAGTGAGGCTTTAGTAAAGAGGCCTTGGCAGCTGAAATTACAGTCAGTAATGATGGGATGAAGGAAAGGAAAGAGGCTGAAGTCAGATGAATAGTTTGCTCATGCTGGGATAAAGATACAGATAAAATATGAACAGCAGGTGCTGAGGTTTATGGAGAGGGGAGGAAATGAGGTTAGCCAGGAGAACATTGGAATAGTTGAAGTTGGAAATTAGAAAGGGTTTCAGTAGCAGATGGGCTGAGGTTGGAGGAAGGCAGATGATGTTGTAGAGAAAGAAGTAAGCAACCTTTGTTGTCAAGTGGATATGTGATTGGAAGCCCAGTTCAGCGTTGAATAGGATGTTAAGGATGTAACAAGTTTCATTCAACCATAAACAATGGATTGAGCTAAACCAGCCCCCGTTTCCGTCCGGCAACTGGAGAATCCCGCCCAAGATCAATGGACTTCTCCATTGCCCGCCTCTCGTCCGTGGCATTATTGCGGCGGGCGGGGTGGAAGAATCCAGTCCGTTCTGTCTATAATATCCTGACAGATGCACACAACCAAGTTGATTAACAAATATTGGTTTATTAAAGGAATAAATATATACAGAGGTATATATACACAGGCATGAGTACAGATTTGGCCCGAGTAAACTGGGCAGGCAATCTAAAAGGTAGAACAGCTGATGAACAGTGGCAGTTGTTTAAAGAGATACTCAACTCCTCACAACTAAATATATATTCCAGAGAGGAAGAAAGACAGTGGAGAGGGGTAAGAAAACATCCATGGCAAGGAGGTTAAGGACAATATAAAGAAAAAAACCCACAAGATATAGGACAGAGGTCAGAGGTGGGTTTTTTACGCAAAGAGTGGTGAGGCCGTGGAATGCCCTACCTGCAACAGTAGTGAACTCGCCAACATTGAGGGCATTTAAAAGTTTATTGGATAAGCATATGGATGATAAGGGCATAGTGTAGGTTAGATGGCCTTTCGTTTTTTTTTCCATGTCGGTGCAACATTGAGGGCCGAAGGGCCTGTACTGCGCTGTATCGTTCTATGTTCTAAGATATGCCATGTTGCAAAGGCCAGTGGCAGGCTGGAAGATTGGGAAACTTTCAAACATAAACAAAGGGTTACTAAAAAAAGTTATAAAAAGAGCAAAGGTAAATTATGAAAGAAAACTAGCGTAAAATATTGAAAAGGGTAGTAAAAAAAGTACGTAAAAGAGACGAGTGTCGCTAAAGTGAATGTTGGTCCCTTGGAAGATGAAATCGGAGAGTTAACAGAGGGAAACTCAGAAATGGCGGAGATGCTAAATAAATATTTAGCCTTAGTTCTCGTGGTGGATAACATTTTTATCATCCTTATAAGAACAGGTAATTCAGAGGTAACAGAAAGGATGGAACATATAGAGATCAACATCAATAGGGAAACAGTGTTCAACTATTGGTATTGAAGGCAGTCAAGTCCCCAGGGCCTGATAGCTTACATCCCCGGGTGTTAAAGGAAGTGGCAGCGGAGATAGTGAATCCATTAGTTAGAATCCAAAATTCCCTGGACACGGGAAAGGTTCCAGTGGATTGGAAAAATGCTTATGTAATGCCCTTATTCAAAAAGGGAGGGAGGCAAAATGTAAGAAATTACAGATCAGTTAGCTTAACTGTTAGAATTTATTATTAAGGAAGTAATATTAGGACATTTGTAAAGTCAAAATGCAATCCATCAGAGTCAACATGGTTTTATGAAGAATCAAAAAGGTAGGAATGAAAATAACTAAGGGTAGTCCCACAAATATGGGACACAGAGGAGAGACACTGAAGGAAGTTGGTGGAGTCAACTGTGTCAATAGCTAGCGTCTAAGGAGGACAATGAGGAATAATGCACCATATTCAGCCATTGAGAATGTTGTTCACGATTTTGGTTAAGACTGTTTCAGTGTTATCAGAGACATGGAAACCAGTGAAATTGAATCATGCATGGAGTTGTGGAAGGGGTGGACACAAATCTGGGAAACTTGGTGAAGAAAAGAAAATTGAAGATGAGGTCATAGCCTAGAACTTGAAAAAGGTATGGGGAAAGGGGCTGTGCCCAGGAGTGTGCAGGAACATTGGAACTTTGTGTTTTCCCTTAATGCTGTGTTTTTTACTCCAGGTGCCCCATCCAGAAGTCAGTCCAATTGACAAGTTTGGCTTAAAGTTTGGTGTAGAGCACTGGGAAAGAGGCTGCAGAACCAAGCCTCTGCTGTTCCAAGGGCATGCCAGAGGGATCTCTAACCCGTGGTGGGCGTGATTTGGGGAGCACTGTTTCCTGGCCCTGGGGGTGCCAAATCAGGGGGTCTAATTTCTGATCCTGGATGTTGGAGTCCAATCCAGTGTTTGAATGAAGCTGTGGTTCAATCCCTGAACTCATATGGGGGATCATCTGACTTTTGATGCCAGAGAGGATTTTGGTTTTATGGCTGGCACAGGGTCTGACCCAGGAAAGAGGTCTGGGAGGAAACACTCTTGCTTTACCTTGTCAAAGAGTGCTCCTGATACTGTCCTTGCCTCACTGCAGCTGTTGGACCCCAAGGCGTGGAATAGCCAACCTGACCACAGTGAATCCTGCCAAATAGATAACTCTGAGGCTTCCATGGTGATAATATATTTAGCATGCCCACCCACCTCCTGAGAGTGGCTTGGGTGCCTGCCCATATTCCAGGAGCATGAAACCCAATGTCGGTGGGTTAGAGCCCACTTCTCAGAGATTTTGGTGCCCTTTACTCCCCAGCCCCCACAACCTGCACCGAGTCACATTTACTCCAGTGGTAAAATGGACAGCAGCCCAAATTTTGGGCCCAGTATAAAATCGAACGTTGTAAATAGAAATTGGACATTTAAAATAAAATCACAGTCAGCTCCCGGACTGTCCTGATGGGAATTCAAACTTGCCCAAGTTCGAATACACGGAAAGCAGACAACTGCCAGGACATGTCAGACCTGACCTGTCAATCACCCATCAGGAAATAATCAGTCCTATTCATATGGATCGATTGTTTTGGATTGCCCAGATGAAGCCAGACTTTCTGGCACCTAGATCACCTTATATGGGATAAGGTTACATGTGCACAAGCACAATGCATTTAGTAATGGACCCCTGGCGTTGGGTTCCTTGTTTCCTCCAGAGTGGCAATCGGCAACACCATTGGGTATAGCGACCCCCGCCTTGTGACCTCATTGGCTGAGGGCCAGAGAAATTTCTGCAAAGGCACAAATACAGGGATAAAGATTAACCACTCAGGACCCTCCCCAGCGAATACTCCGCGCCAAGGTAGTGGAGACGATTGGATGACCGACCAGAGACGGACGTGAGCAGCGAGCAAGACAGATCTTCGCAGACGAAAGCCCTGATGCAATCGAGACTCAGAGAATCAGACCCGCAGCTCGACTGAGTCCATCAGCCGGGGTAGTATGAAGAATCTTGGGATCATTTAGTATTATTTGGGTAATTTAAGAGGAGTAACTATTTTTACTGTTTGATAAATGAATTTGGTTGAATCACAAACTTGTATTTGTCCTTTGTTCACTTTGCAAAGAGAGATGCCTGGGTGAAAAGTTTGAGTAATAAACTGGTCAAAGTATCTGAGGTTTTGCAGACGACACTCCACTGTGTATATGCTCTCTCCCCACGACTCTGGTATTTCCAATTCATCCAGCAATCTGTACTGTAGGACTGTCTTCCTATACCCTTCCAGTTTACCACTTGTTCCCCTGCTTCCTCAATAGCTTCCTCAGCCCTCTTTGAATCACACCTTTGGTCACGTCCCATAACGCTTCTCCCAGTTCTTAAACCTGAAAAATGCTAGGGAGATTTGTTACAAGTAAAGAGCAGGATAAAACACATTCTATTTCTGCTGCTGCTGCTACTCTAACCTGTTCACAGTATATGTACCGAGTAGTGATCAATAAAACCTGCCAAGGATGCAGGGATTATAATGTGTGACTTGTTTCATTAAGAGACTGGGTGCCTTGGCACCAAATCATCATTTCACATCCAGCATCTGGGTTCTAATCCAGCAAGAACGATGGGATGAAAGTTCTTCTTTGAGGTTGCAAAAATCCAATATGAAAGGAGTCTTTATTGGATATGGTCCCGCAGTGCAAAACTGTCCTTAATTTAGCTTTGAATTGGCAATGCTACTCAGAAAGGTTAAGGATTTCTGGTTTAGGTAATAAACCTGGACGGTGCAAGGAAGAGATTGAAAGAGAGTCTCTGGCATCTGAGAAGTACCTTTCATCTCTTTCTTCCTTCTTTTTGGTGTTTTCAGTCCGACCCCAGATAATGGAATGAACATTCTTCAGCTAACGGGCGACGTTTAAGTACAATTAATATGGGGCAGCACCAATTCATTTCATGGCAAACAGTAACCCAAAGTGCAATAATAACCATAAATCAGCACTAAGTGGCTATCTCATCGTGACAGACAATATCAATGGGTCGTGCTGAAAATGAACACGTCACACTGGCGAGGAGCTGGATTCAGAATTCTTGGGTCTCTGGACGTCAAGAACATACGGTGACCCCCTGCACAAACATCAGCCCTACCACCACCACCACCCCCATCCCATTGTCCAGTCGAAGTGACAAACAAGCAGTAAAATGCACACAAAAACATAGGCCTTCAGAGTGTTTAAACATTGTGTCAATAATAAAGCAAATTCACAATTAAATGAAACTGTTCCTGGTTGGGGTTTTATATTTGGCTGGGACCATTGAACATGAAGCCTGCTTAAATATACTTACCACTGGAAGTATATTCATTTTAATTTTGATCGGTTCATATCTAAAAAGGCACGGCAAAGATGCAGGGTGTGGTTTCGCAATTAGAACTGTCTTTAGAACAACCAGTGAAGAATGTCTTAAATTTGCGATGTTTATACCTCCATATCCACACTGAAATCTGCTTCCATCTCCTATTGACTCCAATATTGAATAAAAATGAGCTTGTCAGGTCCTTTTGGCCACCACAGATCACGTTTACATTAACTCCATGCAATAATACTCAGTGAAAACATTAAAAACTCAATTTGATGTACCATTATTCCTCTTGTAAGTCCCTTTATGGATCCATATCGAAGTTTATCACATGAAAGTGCATTATCCTTGTATGAATTGCAGTAATTGTACTATCTCAAATATATTTTTCTCGTATAAGCTATTCAAATTTACTGCCACAATCTATACTGATGATCTGGCATTTAAATTAGCATGACTCATAAAGGTCAGTGGTCACTTTCACGAACTGACAAGTTGATTAGAAAAGGGATACTGTCTGTAACTATAAATCCTTGGTTCTGAATGGGAAGCATAAGAACAGTGTTCCGTGTTAATTGAGGAACGCAATTCAATTCAATTTCTCCCTTTCTATCTCTCCTGCAGACTCCCTGACAAGGCATTTCTAACAGTAACCAGTTCAAACCAGTATCGCTCCTATATGTTCCACCCAAAGCTGTCCATTACATTTTGTCTTTCACAGCCTTCAGCCAGCTCTCATCAGGGAACAGCTCTTTTATTTATTCACACAAAAATAATGCGTGATAGCTGTCACTGGGCATTGCTGATAGCAGGCAAGTGGTATCACAAGGCACTGCGGACTATGGGTTTAAAAATCATATGCAATTGTTACGTTGTTTGCTATCATTGGGAGGGAGGGAGTGGGTCTGAGGAAGAATAGGTTCATTATGTTAAAAATATGTTGGAGGTGGGGGAGGGAGCTATTTCAAATTACAAAGAGATAGTACTTTTCTGGATAAGTATTTATGAACAATTGATATTTAACTTTGCGCAATGATTACAGGAACAGTCGTAATCTTGTTTAATAGACCATAAGTCATGATAAACGAAGATGGTGAGTTCAAAATGATTTCAGTAATTATGCTGTCACAGGGCTTTGCATAATCACAAAGGTGCATCACAAAGTATAGGATGAGGCTACTGAATAGCTAAATGCCATTTCACATACAAACCTAAACTGTTAGAGGGGACTGAGCTAATATATTGTTTTTTTTACCGATTGAACCGAGATAAAATCCAGCTCAGATGTTTGGGATGAATGACACGTCTGTCTGTGAACTCTTCGCGCCGGTGGTTAGTATCAGTATAACCTCCAGTAAACATAATGTTGCAGCACAGAACCTCTCTCTACAACGGCGCTAAATTTTCAACATCATTCAAAAAAGGCACAGAAAGATTGGTGTGGAAAAGTGAAAATGTGACCCTGGTGTAATGAGGGTAACCAGCTGAGGTTAAGGCTGAGCTACATTGTTAGAACAGAGTAAGGAACCTGCAAATAACCACCTACTGCCTAATTTGGCTGGGTTGATCACATCATTGTTCACTGTGTATCATGAAAATTTGCAAATGGGCCAAAGGCTTTTACTTTTGGATCTTCAGAGTGCCCCGTCTTCTTCAAATTACCCTGGAACGGCAAAAAGCACGATCTAACGGCCACGACGTGCCGGGCGCGAATCCGAGCGAGCGGGTTAGGTTGCGGGAGAGCCTGAAATCGGAAACCACGGCAGGCAACGATCGGTTTCTGATCTAACTGCCTCGTTCCCGTTGGTGAGACGCGGATCCTGCTGCGATGTGGAGAGAAACCAATAATCACCAATTAAAGCCAATCTCTATCCCATTAATGGAAGGATCCCCTATTGAATGGCCTCCCGGGATCTAACCAGCTCCCCCGCGAGCAGTCACGCAGGCACCCTTTAGCACACCTATTTGAAAACGTGAAGCTGCCACAATAGCTTCTGTGGGAATCAGAGGAGGTAAGTAGCCATCTTGGAAATCGGGCAGTCAGTCTGGGGACACTGGGCGCACTGTCCCAGTGCTCAGGGCGGGTGGGGAGCCCTCGTGTGGGCGTGAGAATGGGCCCAGTCAAGGGACATCTACACTAGGGACATCCCAGGACCAGAGGGTGGGTGGGGTGGATCGGGGGCAGCACCTGTGACCAGCCCAAGCTAAGTTCCTGGCGGGGTCTGGGATCTGGGATCTGGGATCTGAGGATGAGGTCTGGAATCCAGAGCCCAGGTGCCACTGCAGTGACCAGGGGTGAGTGTGCAAGGCGGGTCCCCCAGCACAACTGGCTCGTTATTGGCACCCTGCGATGTGGGAAGTTAATGTGGGGCAGGCTTGGGGGATTTGAGGTTACCGGAGTGGAAGCCATAGCAGATTGTCGGTGTCTCACCCTCGCCAATTACTTACAGTTATCATGGTACGGATGAAATTGTAGACTCTGCAGCAGCTGCCCTTGCGGTGGCAGTCGTATCCTGACAGCCAGACGCAAGAGAAGGCGACGGCAGCAGCGTCAACAGAGGCTCAAGGCAGAAACCTTGTTCAGGGGCCTGTCCCACATCCTGAGGACCCATAAAGCCAGGGAGGGACCTAGATAGGGAGGTCATCAATGGCCCAAGGCGCACAGGCATTGTTGGTCCTTGTACGAAAGGCCGAACAACAGGAGGCTCTGCCTCAGCAAGGAGATGGTGCGGCACCTGCGCCATATCATAAGAACATAAGAACATAAGAACATAAGAACTAGGAGCAGGAGTAGGCCATCTGGCCCCTCGAGCCTGCTCCGCCATTCAATTAGATCATGGCTGATCTTTTGTGGACTCAGCTCCACTTTCCGGCCCGAACACCATAACCCTTAATCCCTTTATTCTCCAAAAAACTATCTATCTTTACCTTAAAAACATGTAATGAAGGAGCCTCAACTGCTTCACTGGGCAAGGAATTCCATAGATTCACAACCCTTTGGTGAAGAAGTTCCTCCTAAACTCAGTCCTAAATCTACTTCCCCTTATTTTGAGGCTATGTCCCCTAGTTCTGCTGTCACCCGCCAGTGGAAACAACCTGCCCGCATCTATCCTATCTATTCCCTTCATAATTTTAAATGTTTCTATAAGATCCCCCCTCATCCTTCTAAATTCCAACGAGTACAGTCCCAGTCTACTCAACCTCTCCTCATAATCCAACCCCTTCAGCTCTGGGATTAACCTAGTGAATCTCCTCTGCACACCCTCCAGCGCCAGTACGTCCTTTCTCAAGTAAGGAGACCAAAACTGAACACAATACTCCAGGTGTGGCCACACTAACACCTTATACAATTGCAACATAACCGCCCTAGTCTTAAACTCCATCCCTCTAGCAATGAAGGACAAAATTCCATTTGCCTTCGTAATCACCTGTTGCACTTGTAAACCAACCTTCTGTGACTCATGCACTAGCACATCCAAGTCTCTCTGAACAGCGGCATGCTTTAATATTTTATCGTTTAAATAATAATCCCGTTTTCTGTTCTTCCTACCAAAATGGATAACCTCACATTTGTCAACATTGTATTCCATCTGCCAGACCCGAGCCCATTCGCGTAACCTATCCAAATCCCTCTGCAGACTTCCAGTATCCTCTGCACTTTTCGCTTTACCACTCATCTTAGTGTCATCTGCAAACTTGGACACATTGCCCTTGGTCCCCAACTCCAAATCATCTATGTAAATTGTGAACAATTGTGGGCCCAACACGGATCCCTGAGGGACACCACTAGCTACTGATTGTCAACCAGAGAAACACCCATTTATCCCAACTCTTTGCTTTCTATTAATTAACCAATCCTCTATCCATGCTACTACTTTACCCTGAATGCCATGCATCTTTATCTTATGCAGCAACCTTTTGTGTGGCACCTTGTCAAAGGCTTTCTGGAAATCCAGATATACCACATCCATCGGCTCCCCGTTATCTACTGCACTGGTAATGTCCTCAAAAAATTCCACTAAATTAGTTAGGCATGACATGCCTTTTACGAACCCATGCTGCGTCTGCCCAATGGGACAATTTCTATCCAGATGCCTCGCAATTTCTTCCTTGATGATAGATTCCAGCATCTTCCCTATTACCGAAGTTAAGGTCACTGGCCTATAATTTCCTGCTTTCTGCCTACCTCCTTTTTTAAACAGTGGCGTCACGTTTGCTAATTTCCAATCCAGCGGGACCACCCCAGAGTCTAGTGAATTTCAGTAAATTATCACTAGTGCATCTGCAATTTCCCTAGCCATCTCTTTTAGCACTCTGGGATGCATTCCATCAGGGCCAGGAGACTTGTCTACCTTTAGCCCCATTAGCTTGCCCATCACTCCCTCCTTAGTGATAACAATCCTCTCAAGGTCCTCACCTGTCATAGCCTCATTTCTATCAGTCGCTGGCATGTTATTTGTGTCTTCCACTGTGAAGACCGACCCAAAAAACCTGTTCAGTTCCTCAGCCATTTCCTCATTTCCCATTATTAAAACTCCCTTCTCATCCTCTAAAGGACCAATATTTACCTTAGCCACTCTTTTTTGTCTTATATATTTGTAAAAACTTTTACTGTCTGTTTTTATATTCTGAGCAAGTTTACTCTCATACTCTATCTTACTCTTCTTTATAGCTTTTTTAGTAGCTTTCTGTTGCCCCCTAAAGATTTCCCAGTCCTCTAATCTCCCAGCAATCTTTGCCACTTTATATGCTTTTTCCTTCAATTTGATACTCCCTTATTTCCTTAGATATCCACGGTCGATTTTCCCTCTTTCTTCCCTCCTTCCTTTTTGTTGGTATAAAACCTTTGCTGAGCACTGTGAAAAATCGCTTGGAAGGTTCTCCACTGTTCCTCAACTGTTCCACCATAAAGTCTTAGCTCCCAGTCTACCTTAGCTAGTTCTTCTCTCATCCCCTTGTAATCTCCTTTGTTTAAACACAAAACACTAGTATTTGATTTTACTTTCTCACCCTCCATCTGTATTTTAAATTCCACCATATTGTGATCGCTCCTTCCGAGAGGATCCCTAACTATGAGATCATGAATCAATCCTGTCTCATTACACAGGACAAGATCTAGGACCGCTTGTTCCCTCGTAGGTTCCATTACATACTGTTCTAGGAAACTATCGCGGATACATTCTATAAACTCCTCCTCAAGGTTGCCGTGACCGACCTGGTTAAACCAATCGACATGTAGATTAAAATCCCCCATGATAACTGCTGTACCATTTCTACATGCATCAGTTATTTCTTTGTTTATTGCCTGCCCCACCATATCGTTACTATTTGGTGGCCAATAGACTACTCCTATCAGTGACTTTTTCGCCTTACTATTCCTGATTTCCACCCAAATGGATTAAACCTTATCCTCCATAGCACCGATGTCATCCCTTACTATTGCCCGGATGTCATCCTTAAATAACAGAGCAACACCACCTCCCTTACCATCCACTCTGTCCTTCCGAATAGTTTGATACCCTCGGATATTTAACTCCCAGTCGTGACCATCCTTTAACCATGTTTCAGTAATGGCCACTAAATCATAGTCATTTACGATGATTTGTGCCATCAACTCATTTACTTTATTCCGAATACTACGAGCATTCAGGTAAAGTACACTTATGTTAGTTTTTTTACCTCTGTTTTGAATCTTAACATCTCCAGTTTTATTCCTTTTGTTATTACTGGGCCTATTCACTGTGCTCCCCTCAGTCACTGTACCTTGTACTGTCGCCCTTATGGATTTCTGACTATGTCTTCTCTGCCTTGCACTTTTCCCCTTACTTCCTTTTGTTTCTGTCCCTGTTTTACTACCTTCCAACTTCCTGCATCGGTTCCCATCCCCCTGCCACATTAGTTTAAACCCTCCCCAACAGCTCTAGAAAACACCCCCCCTAGGACATCGGTTCCAGTCCTGCCCAAGTGCAGACCGTCCGGTTTGTACTGGTCCCACCTCCCCCAAAACCGGTCCCAATGCCCCAGGATTTTGAATCCCTCCCTCTTGCACCATCTCTCGAGCCACGCATTCATCCTATCTATCCTGACATTCCTACTCTGACTAGCTCGTGGCACTGGTAGCAATCCTGAGATTACTACCTTTGAGGTCCTACTTTTTAGTTTAACTCCTAACTCCCTGAGTTCCGCTTGTAGGACCTCATCCCGTTTTTTACCTATATCGTTGGTGCCTATGTGCACTACGACAGCTGGCTGTTCCTTCCCCCCCCCCCCCCAGAATGTCCTGCAGACGCTCCGAGACATCCTTGACCCTTGCACCAGGGAGGCAACATACCATCCTGGAGTCTCGATTGCGTCCACAGAACCGCCTGTCTATTCCCCTTACGATCGAGTCCCCTATCACTATAGCCCTGCCATTTTTCTTCCTGCCCTGCTGTGCAGCAGAGCCAGCCACGGTGCCATGAACCTGGCTGCTGCTGCCTTCCCCTGGTGAGCCATCTCCCTCAACAGTATCCAAAGCGGTATATCTGTTTTGCAGGGAGATGACCGCAGGGGACACCTGCACTGCCTTCCTACTCTTGCTCTTTCTTTTGGTCACCCATTTTCTATCTCCCTCAGTAACCTTCACCTGCGGTGTGACCAACTCGCTAAACATCATTGTGGACTTGGAACCACGTGGCGCAGGAGAATACCCATCAAGGTGACCGGAGCCCGTAATGTTCTTGTCAAATGACCTGATTTATATTACAAGGTTTATATTGCAGCTCTAACCATTCTGTGAGTAGATCTGGTGCTTACCTCACACTCATCCTTAGTTTTCGGACCAACTCACACCTGCAGGGATGGGCGGCATGGCAGAACAGTGGTTAGCACTGTTGCTTCACAGCTCCAGGGTCCCATTGAGGATAAGCAACAACACCTCCTCCATGATCATCCTCACCACTGGTGCCCCACAAGGCTGTGTCCTCAGCCCCCTCCTATACACCTTGTACACCTCTGACTGTGTGGCCAAATTCCCCTCCATCTCGATTTTCAAATTTACTGATGACACCACTGTAGTGGGTCGGATCTCAAACAATGGCGAGACAGAGTTCAGGAATGGCATCGAGAATCTGGTGAACTGGTGCGATGACAATAATCTCTCCCTCAATGTCAACAAAACGAAGGAGATTGTCATCGTCTTCAGGAAGCGTAGTGGAGAACCTGCCCCTGTCTACATCAATGGAACAAAGTAAATGGGTTGAGAGCTTCACGTCCTGTCCTGGTCCCCCCCATGCTGACACTATAGTTAAGAAAGCCCATCAACGACTCTACTTTCTCAGAAGACTAAGGAAATTTGGCATGTCAGCTACGACTCTCACCCACTTTTACAGATGCACCATAGAAAGCATTCTTTCTGGTTGTATCACAGGTTGGTATGGATCCTGCTCTGCCCAAGACCGCAGGAAACTACAAAAGGTCGTGAATGTAGCCCAGTCCATCACGCAAACCAGCCTCCCATCTATGGACTCTATCTACAATTCCCGCTGCCTCGGAAAGGCAGCCAGCATAATTAAGGACCCCACGCACCCCGGACATACTCTCTTCCACCTTCTTCCATCAGGAAAAAGATACAAAAGTTTGAGGTCACCAACTGACTCAAGAACAGCTTCTTCCCTGCTGCCATCAGACTTTTGAATAGACCTACCTCGTATTAAGTTGATCTTTTCTCTACACCCTAGCTATGACTGTAACATTATATTCTGCCGTCTCTCCTTCCTTCGCTATGTACGGTATGCGTTGTTTATACAGCATGCAAGAAACAATACTTTTCACTGCATACTAATACATGTGACAATAATAAATCAAATCAAATCAAAAAGGTTTGATTCCCGGCTTGGGTCACTGTCTGTGCAGAGCTTGCATGTTCTCTTTGTGTCTGTGTGGGTTTCCTCCGGGTGCTCCGGTTTCCTCCCAGATGTCTCATTCTTCTATTGAATGCTGTTAGCCAACTGAACTGTATTGTTGTATCAACTATAATTTGCTGTTTTGGAATTTGAAAGCCCAAACTCTTGTACATTTTATTTGCCTTCTTTGCTTGAACTAGTTTTACAATTTACCTTAGACACATGTGTGGTTAATGTTTAAACCAATAATAGTGTAATGCGCTCTTAAAAACTGCAACGTTTAAAAAAAAAACACTTGGTGATTTATTGAGGGACTTTAGTTGCCAGATTTTTCTGAATGGCTCTATACCTGCATTTAGTATCAATGGTTTAAAACAATGAATTTTATTGTGAGACGTAAAGTGTAAAATGAGGACAAAACTATAATAAATTAGTCTTGAGCTTTAAAAAACAAAAAAAAAGAAAAAAAAAAAAAAAAAAAAATGGGCAGCAGGGTAGCATGGTGGTTAGCATAAATGCTTCACAGCTCCAGGGTCCCAGGTTCGATTCCCGGCTGGGTCACTGTCTGTGTGGAGTCTGCACGTCCTCCCCCTGTGTGCGTGGGTTTCCTCCGGGTGCTCCGGTTTCCTCCCACAGTCCAAAGATGTGCGGGTTAGGTGGATTGGCCATGCTAAATTGTCCGTAGTGTCCTAATAAAAGTAAGGTTAGTGGGGGGTTGTTGGGTTACGGGTATAGGGTGGATACGTGGGTTTGAGTAGGGTGATCATGGCTCGGCACAACATTGAGGGCCGAAGGGCCTGTTCTGTGCTGTACTGTTCTATTCTATGTCCCCAAAGACGTGCTGTTAGGTGAATTGGACATTCTGAATTCTCCTTCTGTGTGCCCGAAAGGCACTGGATTGTGGCGACTAGGGGCTTTTCACAGTAACTTTATTGCAGTGTTAATGTAAGCCTACTTTCAACAATAAAGATTATTATTATTAGCTAAAGCTATAAATGATTTATTAACATTAACTGTGGGTAAACTATATACAAAACAACAGATGAATAACAGTAAGACCAAGCACAAGCAAACTCTCTCCAGCTTCTTCCTGGCAGTCTGAGATCACCTGACTCTAACATTCACTTATACACGAATGAGACTCCTAGTGGTCAGTCGGTGAATTACAATACAACCATGATTTCACTATAGAGTCCTGGAGCTGGATTCTCTGTCCTGCCGCGCCAGATTTCTCGTTCAGCACGCCGATGGGATGCTCCATTTCACTGGTCAATAGGGTTTTCCATTGTGGGCAGCCCCGCGCTGTCGGGCAACCCCTGGGCTGCCGGCAAAATGGAGCATCCTGCCAACGGAGAATTCAGCTCCTGATTTATTTTATGCCTCATCCCACGGCTCAAGTGGGGACTTGTGTGGCATATCCCGGGCAGCCGACTACATAAACTTTGACGTGGACCAGGCCCATCTAGATGCCTGGGCAGCAGGATTCTCCGCCATCGCCCAGGTCCAGGGAGAAATATATGGCACGGATGTTGCGGGAGTGGCCCGGGTAGTTCGGGAGTGTGCTTCATTAAAAGGAAGGGGTTCTACTTCCTGAATGTTAAACTTGTGTGCGACCACCACCTCAAGATCATGTACGTGTGCACACACTTCACAGTGTGTGTGCATGACAGCTACGTCCAGGGGCAGTCAGAGGCCCCCAGTGTCTTCAAGGCACACCCCAGGTTGACTGGTTGGTTCTTGGAGGATAAGGAGTACCCGCTGAGGTCCTGGCTAATGAGGCCAGTACCTAGGTTAGAGACCGATGTGTAGACCAGATGAAACGAGTCACATATAGATACCAAGGCTGTCAATGAGCAGTGCATTGGACTGCTTAAAATGTGGTTTGATGCACTATCAATTATCAACCCTATTGACCAGAGTAGAGTGTAATTGAGGCTTTATTACGCAGAGATGTGTAGCCTCCCAGCTGCTGACGAAATAGCTGCAGCTCGGAGAGCCCACACATTTATACTCCGCCTACTGGGCGGAGCCAGCAGGCAGGAATCTACCCCCGTACCTGTAGTACAGGAGCCTTACCGTAATACACCTCATATGTGATATATATACAACAGTGGTGACTACCACATTCACCCCCTGATAAAAGAGTCCAGCGGGGGTGGTGGAAGACTATTTACATACATAGGTTAACATTTTAGGAAAAGTTTACAAATTCAGACAATCGGGGACGGATCGTCCTGGAGCGGGGGCTGTGGTAAGGTGCGCTGGGGGGAGGAAGGGTGGCACGGGGGCAGGGGGGGGACCCAGCTGGTGCCAGGTCCCGGAGGGAGACTGTGTCTTGGCGGCAGTCGGGGTACGCCACGTAGGCATACTGCGGGTTCGCATGGAGTAGCTGTACCCTCTCAACCAACGGTTCTGCATTGTGGGGACGCATGTACTTGCGGAGGAGAACGGGTCCTGGAGCTGCCAGCCACATTGGGTGCGAAACCCCGGAGATGGACTTTCTTCAGAAGGCAAAGAGACATTCATGGGGGGTTTCATTAGTCGCAGTGAAAAGGAGCGACCGAATGGAGTGAAGGGCGTCGGGGAGGACCTCTTGCCAGCTGGAGGCGGGATATTCTTGGACCGTAGGGCCAGCTGGACGGCCTTCCAGATCGTCTCATTCTCCCGCTCCACCTGCCCGTTTCCCCGGGGGGTTTTAGCTGGCCGTCCTGCTCGAGGCGGTGCCCTTGCTGAGCAGGTACTGGCGCAGCTCGACGCTCATAAATGAGGATCCCCGGTCGCTGTGGACATATGCGGGGAAAACGAACAGGGCGAAGATGGTGGTGAGGGCTTTGATGACGGTAGCAGACGTCATATCGCGGCATGGGACAACGAAGGGGAACCTGGAGTATTCGTCGACTATGTTAAGAAAGTACGTGTTACGGTCGGTGGAGGGAAGGGGCCCTTTGAAGTCCACGCTGAGGCGTTCAAAGGGGCGGGAGGCTTTCACTAGGTGCGCTCGGTCTGGCCGGTAGAAGTGCGGTTTACACTCCGCGCAGACCTGGCAGTCTCCACTGATAGCCCTGACCTCCTCAATGGAGTAGGGCAGATTGCGGGCCTTTATGAAGTTAAAAAACCGTGTGACCCCTGGGTGACAGAGATCGTCATGTAGGGTCCAGAATCGATCCACTTGTGTGCTGACACATGTACCTAGGGATAGGGCATCGGGGAGCTCGTTGAGCTTACCGGGGCAATACAAAATCTCGTAATTGTCGGTGGATAGCTCGATCCTCCACCTCAAGATCTTATCATTTTTGATCTTGCCCCACTGTGTGTTGTTGAACATGAAGGCAACCGACCGTTGGTCAGTGAGGAGAGTGAATCTCCTGCCGGCCAGGTAATGCCTACGATGGCTTGGGCCTCCTTCTCGACGGAGGAGTGCTGACTTTATGAGGCATGGAGGATGCGTGAAAAGAATGCCACGGGTCTGCCTGCCTGGTTGAGGGTGGCGGTCAGAGCGATGTCTGATGCATCGCTCTCGACTTGGAAGGGGAGCGTCTTGTCGACCGCGTGCATCGCGGCCTTGGCGATGTCGGCCTTGATACGGTTGAAGGCCTGGTGACCGTCACTGGGAAAACGGTGGAGTGAATGAGTGGGCGGGCCTTGTCTGCATAGTCAGGGACCCACTGGGCATAGTACGAGAAGAACAAAACAGAGAAGGCGGGTCAACCTTAAGGGCCGTGAGACCACAGACCGTAAGGGGTGGCAGGGGCCAGCCAAATTTCAGGGTTAGAGTCTTGAGGTTGCACTGGAAGTCCAGGCCGAGTAGCAAGGCAGCGCAGAGGTTGGGGAGGACGTAAAGCCGGAAGCCGCTGAACTCTACGCCCTGGATGGTGAGTGTGGCGGTGCTGTTCCCCCTTGATCGCCACGGAGTGGGATCCGGAAGCCAGGGAGATTTTCTGGTTAATGGGGTGTACCGTGAGGGAGCAACGCCTTACTGTATCGGTGTGGATGAAGCTCTCAGTGCTCCTGGAGTCCAGGAGCCATGATGTCTTGTGCCCATCGACCTTCACTGTTGTCCACGCAGTCGCAAGGTTGTGCGGTCGGGCCTGGTCTATCGTGATGGAGGAGAGACGTGGCTGGTGTTGGAAGGTTTCTGGCTGGTTGGCGGCGGTTGCAGGCGTTGAGTGGCCCGATGAGGTGCCCGACGAGCAGGGGTCCTGAGGCGGGGAAGATGGCGGCACCAACGATGGCGGCACGTGGCGGGCGGCATTAAAGATGGCGGCGCCCATGGGCTGCACGAGGCCTGATGGGGGGAGGATGGCGGTGCCAACAGGCCGCACGTGTCCACGGGCCTCACGTGTTCTGAGGCGAGGAAGATGGCGGCGCCCACGGGACACACGTGGTCTGAGGCGAGGAAGATGGTAGCGCCCAAGGTCACATGTGGGGGATACAGGGACAATGGGCCTGGTTACAGCGGTGATCGAGCAGGCCTGGCACACAGCAGCGATATGTCCTTTCTTCCCGCAGGCCTTGCAGAGCACGCTCAGCTCTGGGCAGCGCTGCCGGGGGTGCTTTGTCTGTCTGCAGAAGTAGAACTTGGGTCCCCCAGGGTTGGTTAGCTTCCGCGCGACGCAGGCTTGGGGTTGGCTGGGGGCGGTCGCTGGTGGGGTCCACGATGGAGGACCCACGGGAGTAACCGGAGGATGGAGGACAGGTAGCAGTGTCGAGAGTCTAGCATGCCTGGAGGGCAAGGGACCCCCGCCCCAACAATCTCCCTGTTCCACCCTCCCAGAGTCTGTGTTACATCACTCCAGGGTGATGGGCCTGTGTCGACACTGTCAGTGGATCAATGACAAGGCAGGAGGGTGATGATAACTTGCTGTGAGGTGAGCTCTGATGTTTCTCAATCTATGCCGTGGTCTGACTCCCTTCTGTCTGCTGAATGCAAGCTCACACCCGGTCCAGACATCGACCATCGGGCCCAGGTTGCTGGAACCAGGGGAGGGAAACTGGGGGGGGGGGGGGGTGCAGACCTGCCCATAGTGCGGTTCAATTTGACAGAGGCTGGGCCCTGTAATTGTATAATGCTGTTGCTGAAATACAGGACTTTTAAGAAGCTCGTTGGACTCCCCTGGCTTTATCACATTGGCGACGATGATGAATTGGAGCTGTCGGGGTGCTACTAGTTCGACTGAGTTACCTTCCTGGAATAAGTTTTTTCAAAGAGTGGACTATGGTACAGAGTTTGTTTCTGTATTTTCTTTTTCTCCTTTTCGGAGCCTGCAATGTTATGGAAGACGAGCGCCGGGCCGAGGTTTTGCTACCGGCTTGTGAAGTGTGTCCGCTGGGAGTGATCTGGAGTCTGACGTGTAGGCAGTACCGGATGCGATATCTTCTGAGTGACTTCTGAGTGATGGTCGCGCAGCGTTTTGTCTGCCTCTGTCTGCCGCTGTTTCGCGATGCTGGCACAGTGGTCCACTGGGGAGTCCATTCTTTAGTTGCTGCCACCCTTTTGGAACATCACTCTCGTCGAGGGTGTGGAGTTGTGTTTGGAAAACTGTTCTGCGGCTGCTTGGACCGTGGGATTTGCAACAGTGATGTTTTGCCTGCGAGCTGACAGTTATTGTACGACTGCAGGTTTTGTGACTGGAGACTCTGCTGGTGTTGACTTGGGCAGTCCATATGTGACTTTTGGTCCTGTGGCACCTTCCTTGGAGCCCTGTTGTTTTTTTATTTACGCTTTGGGTTTATTTGCCTGTGTAAGAGGTACTGTAATGATGTTGGAGCAACAGCTCCCTGTGCATTTTGGTAGGTGCCTTATTTTTAGGTAAAATTTAAAATGCCCGATTTTAAAACAAATTATGGGGCGTTTGAGAATTACGGGACGTAAAATTAAAATGAAATGAAAATCGCTTATTGTCACAAGTAGGCTTCAATGAAGTTACTGTGAAAAGTTCCTAGTCGCTACATTCCGGCGCCTGTTCGGGGAGGCTGGTACGGAAATTGAACCGTGCTGCTGGCCTTGGTCTGCTTTAAAAGCCAGCGATTTAGCCCAGTAAGCTAAACCAGACGTTGCGGTGGATGTTGTCCAATGTCCCCCCCCACTCTGTGGCTGGAAGATATGTCACGTTGATTGGGCCTTGGGTTGATGGATCCGATGCCGTGGCATGCGCCGTCCCTGGGTTCGGCTGTTGGCAGCTACGCCCCCTGTGGGACTGGTGAGGGTGTTGGGCCGGACGTAATGCTTGGTGGAGTACCCGCCGGCCGGTCCTGTTTCCTAATTTAGTGGCGCCTTATCCTATCAGAACCAATCTGTTTTTTGGGGGGTTTGTTGTCTGCCCACTGTTTGGTCCTCTCCTCCTCAATGGTCGTCCTTGCGAGGGGTTTCGGACTTTGGTGGGGGGGGGAGGGGTGTAGTAACCCACACAGGACTCATCCAGCTAAGGATGATTGTTCCCTGTGCTCAATTGGACTGAGTTAACCCAGCACTAGCATAAAAGGCCGGCAGCTGTGGAGCCAACAAAAAAAAGGGAACGAGGACCAGGTGAAAGGTAACCCGACCCTGTGCTTGTATGTGCTGTTGCTGAAATAAAGGACTTTTAAGAAACTCGTTGGACTCCCGTCTTTGAATGAAGACCATTTGCAAACCGCACATTTTTGCAAAAGCCAAAACAATGTCTGTTGTTAGGTGTGATTCTGTGATTGGGCAGCACCGGCTGAAAAATCCAAAGTGCGCTAATAGCTTCATTACCAACCAAGGTTATTAATCAAACTCTTAATGTTGCTCATTCACGCTTGCTAGAAGCAACATACGTTCATAAGCGGGGACCCTATAGTTCCCTGTTGCATTCTTCATGGTAATGCCTCAATCAATCATAGTCAACTTGCCAGCCAATCAGCACCATTTTCACCAGCAGTATAAATTGTTGTGATTTTTAAAAATTTGGCATTCTTACATTTGGCCTGATGAGTGCAAGATAAAAAGCTTCAACAACACGTCTCTCCTTTCAGAGTAGGGATAGTGGGCGGGTGTTTTAATGAGAAGGATGTGACTAATTTGAATTAAGATGTCAAATTCAAAAGTCTGTGTTGGGATCTCAGCAATTCATTTAATTAATTAACAACACAGAAGATAGGATAGGCAGACACAAATTCATGTGTGCTTCTGACACAATGATCAGCTACTTTGGAAGCAATATTTAGATGAACAGTTGAAACACCATAACATACAAGGCTATTATGGACCAAGTGCTGAAAAATGGTATTAGGAAAGTTGATGCTTGATGGCTGGAGCAGACACGATGGGCCGAAGGGCCTCTTTCTGTGCTGCAAAACTGTATGACTCTATGGCAAGGTAGATGGAAGCAGGAATTACAGATAAATGTTGATAAACCAAGTGAATGGGCAAAACTGTGGCAAATGGATTTAAATACAGGCAAGTATGAATTCATCCACTTTGAACATAAATGGACAGATCAGAATTAATTGCAAATGGTGAAAGGCTTGAAATAGTGGAGGTCCAGAGACTTATTGGGAGTGCATAGGCCATTCAAGTCTCATGAACAAGTGCAAAAAATAATCAAAATGGCTAATGAAGTGCCGAGATTTACATGGTCAAGGAATAGAAAATAAAAGAATAGAAGTCATACTTCAGCTGTACAAAGCCCTAATAGACCACACCTGGAGTACTGTGTTCAGTTCTGGCCACCAAACCTTAAAAAGGGTATATTGGTCTGGGCAGTGCAGCATACATATACTAGAATGATGCATGGATTTTCATCTCGGGTTCAGGAAACATCAAAGCTTAAATTCGCTTGTAATAGAGGCTGACATGCCATTTTCCTTCTTAACTGCTTGCTGTACCTGCATGCTTCCTTTCAGTGACTGGTGTGTGGTAGTATGACTAGAGGTACTACGGTACCTGGGAGTGTGAGCTGCTATTGGTGGAGAAGGCTCGCTGCCCATTGGCCCAAGTGTTGCTTTCCCATTGGTCGAGATGAAGGTAGCTCCGCCCACGAGGCGGAGTTTAAGAACCTGTGTTTCCCAGCAGCTATCGTTCTTTCTGTACTCAAGCTGCTAGGCACACTTCTTGTAGATTAAAGCCTTCGATTCGGACTACTCCTTCGTTTCTGTGCTTATTGATCTCACATCATGGTGTACCAGGTCCCTTTGTACATCAACATTTCCCAATCTATCAACATTTAAAAACAATTCTGCTTTTTGTACCAAACTGGATAACTTCACACTTATCCACATTAGACAGCATCTGCCATGTATTTACCTACTCGCTAAATGTGTCTAAATCACCTTGAAGCCTCTTGACTTCCTCCTCACCACTCACACTCACCACTCACCACCTAGTTTAGTGTCGTTAGAAATCATGGCAATATTACATTTGATTCTTTCATCGAACACACTGATATACATAGTGAATAACTGGGGTCCAAACACTGATCACTGTGGTAGCCCACTATTCATTTTCCTCCACTCCATTTATTCCTATTCTCTGTTTCCTATCAGCTAACTAATTCTCAATCCATTCCAGTATATTACCCCCAAACCCATTTTTCACACTCTTATGTGGGACTTTATCAAAAGCTTTCTGAAAATCCAAATGCGGCCACACTCACTGGTTCTCCTTTATCAATGTGACTAGTTATAACCTCAAGAAACTCCAATACGTTTGTCAAACATGATTTTCCTTCCATAAATCCATGTTGACTTTGTGTAATCCCATTGATATCTTCTAAGCATCCTGTTATCTCATCCTTTGCGTTACATTTGCCACGCTCCAATTTCATGAAACCGTTCCAGAATCTACAGAATTTTGGAAATGACAACCAATGCATCCATTATTTTCATGTCTACTCCTTTAGTACCCTGGAATGGAGATTATCCAGCCGAGGAGATTTATCGGGCGGGATTCTCTTACCTCAGGGCTGGCCCGGAGAATCGCCGCGACCAGCGCGAATCGCACCAAGTCGCCACGACGCTGCTCTACGGAGCCCCCCCCCCCGGTGATTCTCCGCCCAGGATGGGCCGAGCGCCCGCGACCGGGGCCCACCGGCGCGGGCCCACCGGAGCCAACGCGTGCAAGCGCAGTGGGACCGGTGCAATTTCCACGTATGCGCAGTGTCTTCCTTCTCCGTGCCGGCCCCAACGCAACATGGCGTAGGGCAACAGGGGCTGGGGCGGAACAAAGGAGGCCCCCAGTCCGAGAGGCTGGCCCGCAGATTGGTGGGCCCCGATCGCGGACCAGGCCACAGCGGAGGCCGGCCCGGACCCAGGTTAGAACGGCGCCGGCCGGACTTGGGTTTTTCGGTCTGGCTGCTCGGCCCATCCCGGGCGGAGAATCGCCAGGGGGACCCCGTAGAGCGGCCGGCGCCATTGGCGCCAGTTCTCCGCTCTGTGGAGAATTGCGTCCCGGCGTTGGGGCGGCATGGGCCGATTCGCACCGGTCATGGCGATTCTCTGGGCCGGCCCCGGGGTGAGAGAATCCCGCCCATCGATCCTGAGGCCATGTTGACGCCGTTGAGAAACGCGATGGCGTTTACGACGGCATCAACACTTAGCCTCAGGATCAGAGAATCCGCCCAACATCTTTCAGTCCCATTAATTTCTCCAGCACTATTTCATTACTGGTACTAATTTTCTTCAATTCCTCCTTCTTCCTGGAGCCTTGCTTCCCCAGCATTTCTGGGAAGTTATTTGTGTCTTCTGTGAAGGCAAAACTTGTAATTGTTTAATTGCGCTGCCATTTTCTTGTTCTCGATTACAAATTCTCCCATTTTGGACTGTAAGACATTTGTCCTCACAATTGTTTTTCTTTTTATATACTTTTAGAAGCCTCTACAGTCCGCTTTTATGTTCCTTACAAGTTTACTCTACACAGTGGTTAGCACTGTTGCTTCACAACACCAGGGTCCTGGCTTCAATTCCCGCTTGGGTCACTGTCTGTGCAGTGTCTGCACGTTCTCCCCGTGTCTGCGTGGGTTTCCTCCGGATGCTCCGGTTCCCTCCCACAAATCCTGAAAGACGTGCTTGTTAGGTGAATTGGACATTCTGAATTCTCCCTCAGTGTACCCGAACAGGCGCCGGAATGTGGCTTTTCACGGTAACTTCATTGCAGTGTTAATGTAAACCTACTTGTGACACTAATGAAAGATTATTATTATTATTTTCTCCCTCTTTCATAGATTCATACAGTCTCAACCATGCAGAAGAAACCATTTGTCTCCTCGAGTCAACACCGACCCTCCGAACGAGCACTCCACTCAGACGCCGCCCCAACCCCCCGTAACTCCACCTAACCTTTTGGACACTGAGGGGCAATTTAGTGTGGCCAATCCACCTAACCTGCACATCTTTAGACTGTGGGAGGAAACAAAGTAGATGTAGAGCGGATATTTCCTCTTCTGGGGCAATCTAGAACAAGAGAGTAGGTTTAGGATAAGGGGCAGCAGATTTAAAACAGACATGAGGAGAAATTTCTTCTCTCAAAGGGTTGTGAATCTGTGGAATTCACTACCCCAGAGTACAGTGGATCCTGGGACATTGAGTAAATTTAAGGAGGAGATGGACAGATTTTTAATGAGTAATGGGTTGAAGGGTTATGGAGAATGGGCAGGAAAGTAAAGTTGTGGCCATGACCATATTGAATGGCGGAGTGGGCTCAAGGGGCTGAATTGCCTAATCCTGCTACGAGTTGATATGCTCTATTTTTTAAAAAATTCCAATTCAGGGGCAATTTAGTGTGGGTCAATCCACCTTACCTGCACATCTTTGGGTTGTGGGAGTGAGACCCACGCTGACATGGGGAGAACGTGCAAACTCCACATGGACAGTGACCCGGGGCCGGGATTGAATCCCGGTCCTCAGTACCGTAAGGCAGCAGTGCTAACCACTGTGCCGCTGTGCCGCCCCCTTTCTTATGTTCTTATGACCATCATTGACGTTCTGCTTTTTAATTTATTTCCTAGCTCCCTACATTCTGCTTACAGAACCTCATCCCTGCTTTTAGCAATATTGTTGGTGCTGACATGGACCATGACCTCTGGCAGTTCACCCTCCCCCTTCGGAATGTCCTTCAGTTGCTCAGTGGCACCCTTGACCTTCGACACCAGGCAGGCAACATACTATCCTGGTGTCATGTCTGCGGCTGCACAAACATCTATCTGCCCCCCTCAGAACAGAATCCCCTATTACTGTTGATTTCCCGCTCCTTTTTCTTCCCACCCCTGCTCCACCATGCAGCTGAGCCACTCGTGGTGCCACAGACTTTAGTTCTCGCTGTATTTCCCTGAGAAACCACCTCCTCCAGCAGTATCCAACAGGCAAAATTTGTTAGAGAGGTAGAGAGACACAATGGACTCTTGCTCTACCTGCCGAATGCTTTACTTTGCCTGATGATCACTCATTCCCTTCCTGCCTCTGCACTCTTTACCTGCGGTGTGACCACAAAGAGTTCAGCCTTGCAGATAGTCCACACTGGCTCCAGCTCCTGCTCCAGTTCTGATGACACTTCTTGCCGTGGTCTCCTTTGACACCGGAAGTGACTCAGATTTCCAACATCACACAGGAGGAGCATTCCACCTGGCCGAGCTATCCTGTCATGATTTACCCTTAAATTACTACATTTCTGTTTACTTTTTTTTAATGTTAAAGAGTATTAAATATACAAGGGACCTTTCCATACTTCTTATACTTTAAAATACTACTTATTCTATCCGAAAGACAATGGGCGGGATTCTCCATTAGCTGGCGCCGAGATCGGGGCATGCGATCGGGCAGGTGCCAGTTTGATGCCGAATCGTGATGCTCCGCCTCCCCGAAAAGGGCATCAATGTGACACACGTCATGTGTAGTTGCAACACTGTCCGCATATCATTAGTGGGCCCACCCACGATTCTCTGCCTCCGCTGGGCCGAGTTCCCGACTGTACAGTCCTCCTGTGCTCTCACAGATCGGGAGCCTGGTGTGGTGGCTGCTGGGAGAGAGAGGGCGCACGGACAGTGGCCAGCACCGCCACACTTCGCCAACATCCGTGCCGCAGGCCGGGGGCTCTTCTGCCAGGGCCGGGGAGAGTAGTGGAGGGTGGCCGGGGGTTGACTGTGGGGTTGGGGTGTGCGGGTATCCAACACTATTACTGTAGCTGGTAAGGTGGCCATGTGGCTGCGCATTCCACTAACAGCCCACTTTAAAGTTGGTACCCTGGGTCATATAGGTGACTCACCCAGGGGCATCCCCCTGAGGGCTCTCTTGCCCCAGTCGACCCATCAGCCGTATGGGTGCTCCAGCACCACATGTCCCATCTTTTCGGCCCCTATCAGTGTATGTGTGGGGGTGTATTGTTTAAGCGTGGTTGCAGCTTGTCAGCCCAGTGAGTGTCCATCATGGACCTGCCGATTTCCGCACTGTTTTCATGGATTTAGGGGGTGTTCCACGCGGCACCGTGCTAGCCCCTCACCGGTCACAGAATCGGTGCTGGTTTGGAGCCTTTTTCTGTCGTGAAAGTCCATAGATTCTCTAGCGTCAACACGGAGAAGCCGGCCCAATATTTTCCTTTCAAGATTACAGAGTGGAAATACTCGGCATGTCCTACTTACCAAGCCCACGCCACTTTAGCTGGGGCTGTTTAGCACAGGGCTAAAATGCTGGCTTTGAAAGCAGACCAAGCAGGCTAGGAGCAAGGTTTGATTCCCGTAACAGCCTCCCCGAACAGGCGCCGGAATGTGGCGACTAGGGGCTTTTCACAGTAACTTCATTTGAAGCCTACTCGTGACAATAAGCGATTTTCATTTCATTCTCTCAAGCTGCTCTCAGCCCCAAACTTATTTTTCCCTGTGATGTCTCTCGTGGATGTTTTCAAAAATCACCCCTTTATGTACTGCATTTATTTTTATAACCGTCTGCTCCTCTCTGAACTGTTCTAATCCATGTGGTGCAGGCACACCCACAGTGCAATTAGGAAGGGAGTGCCAGGATTTTAAAACAATGATAGTAAAGGAACAGTGATATATTTCCAAGTCAGGATGGTCAGTGGCTTGGACAGGAACTTCCAGTTGGTGATGTTCCCATGTGTTTGCTGCCTTTTTGGTAGGGGCCGTGGGTTTGGAAAGTGTTGCCTAAGGAGTCTATTTGAGTTCCTGCTGTAAATTTTGTTAATTATATTGTTATGGGCCAGGGTTTAGAGAATACCAAAGTATATCATGGAATTCACCTGACCCACAACTTTGAAAAGATTTTGGTTATGAGGAGCACAAGGGCCCGCTTTACAGGTGTGATGCAACAGAGATCAAAAGTATTTTTAAAACAAAACAATGTTTGTTCTATGAATACAGTTAACATTTTATAAACACACAGTAAACATCTTATCACCTACCAACACTGACAACCCCCCAAAAAGATACAGTACTCTCTAGGTAACTCTTAATAACTTTTCTAACAACATCCATAAGCCAAAACACTTTTCGACAAAGACTTGAATTCTCCACAGAGAAGTTATCACTTTTAAATTATCAAGTGATCTAAACACCTTGTTTAACATACAGAGAGAGAGATTGTCCACAATACGCTCCCTATTTAAACTAAAATACTACATCTTCTTGGTTTGAATGCAGCTCTCCACCTGAAAGCGAAACTAAAACACAGAGCCACAAAGAGCTTCCAGCTCAAAATGAAAGTAAAAACCAGAATCACATTCCAGCTCCACCCACACAATGACATCACTGCAGCCATTTGATAAACCCACTTTTCTTAAAGGGACTCTCACATGACAATATACACCGCTGTTACTGTGCATCCAATTTTTCCTTAATCAATTTATGTGGTCCTCTTACCTCACGACCAAAAATTAGTTCAAAAGGACTAAATTTGGTTGACTCATTAGGTGCATCCCTAATTGCAAACAGTATTAATGGAATTCCTTTATCCCAATCCTCTGGATATTCTTGACAATAAGCCCTCAACATTGTCTTTAATGTCTGATGCCACCTTTCGAACGCTCCCTGCGATTCTGGATGGTACGCAGTTGATTTAAATTGTTTTATTCCTAAGCTATCCATAACTTATTTGAATAACCTTGAGGTAAAATTCGATCCTTGATCGGATTGTATTTCTGTGGGTAGTCCATATCTAGTAAGGAATGTAAGTAACTCCTCCACAATCTTTTTAGCTGTAATATTACATACTGGAATGGCCTCTGGAAACCTAGTATAGTCAATTATAGTCAAAAGATATTGATTCCCACTTTTTTTTTTTAGGAAACGGTCCTACGTAATCAATTAGGACCCTTGTAAAAGGTTCTTCAAATGCTGGAATGGGTATTAAGGGTGCTGGTTTTATCACTGCTTGAGGTTTCCCTATCACTTGACATGTGTGACATGATTGACAAAATTTAACTACATCTTTATGTCGTCCAGGCCAATAAAAATGTTTCTGGATTTTAGCTTTAGTTTTCCTTATTCCCAAATGACCTCCCGCTGGTACCTCATGTGCAACTCACAACACCTCCTTTCTATACCCTACCGGCAATACTACTTAATTAACTTTTGCCCACTTTTCATCCGCCTGCAAGGTCTCCATTTTCTCAAGACATCACTTTTACGGTAATATCACTCTGGTATACACTCAGATTCCTCTTCTGTGTATGCTTTCTGATACATCCATTTCATTTCTATATCTTTCTGTTGTAACTGCACCAATTTTTCTGAACTAAAAATAGCTGCCTCATCCTCCACCTGTTCTTGTTCTTTTTCAACCATCTGATCAAAAATTGTTTCTGATAATTGCATTTCAACTTCATCTTCACTCTTTGATTTCTTCACTTGTCTTAACTTGTGACTTTGCGACCTTGTTATTACACAATCCAGAAAAATCCCAGGATATTCGTCCTTCAAAACTTCAGTTGTCTGATTTTCCACTGGCTTATCAACCACAGTAGGCATCACTCCCACCTGCGATCCAGCTATATCATTACCCAAGATAAACTGTATTCCTGGACAAGATATTTTCTCTATTACTCCTACTACCACTTCACCACTCTTCACGGGACTTTCCAATCTTACCTTATATAATGGAAAACTACTCTCACCCTGAATTCCACATATTACCACCTTTTCTGGCAACACTCTTCACAAACAACATAACTCCTCATCTCTTAGTATTAAAGACTGACTAGATCCCATATCTCTTAAAACTGTGAATTCTTCACCTGCTCCTCCTGATACACATGAGTAAACTTTACCCACACAAGTAAATTCTTTAAAGACATCTGGCACCTTCTTATCAATCACCTCTTGATCAGGCTGTACAATCTTTTGCACCTCCTTCGCTTCACTTGGGCTTTCCTTTACCACTTTAACAAACTCCACTGTCTTATTCTGTTTTACCACATCCAGCCTTCCCAGTGCTTTTCTTCAACCACCAACACTGTGACTTTACATAGCCTAGTTTGTTATAGTGAAAACATTTGAAATTTTTCATGTCTCTTCCACCCTCTTGGATTTCTTTTTTAATCTGAGGTACACTCTCCTTATTATCTCCCATCAGATCACCTTTGCCTCTACCACTGTCCCCAGTTTCCATCCCTCACAGGCTGAAACTGATGTTGTAAACTAAGCTTTGATTTATGAACCAATTCATACTCATCTGCCATTTCTGCTCCTAATCTCGCAGTTTTAACCCTGTTCTTCCACATGAGTTCTCACTACATCAGGAATTGAATTTTTAAACTCCTCCAAAAGTATAATTTCTCTGAGAGCTTCATATGTTTGGTCTATTTTCAAAGCTCTTATCCACCTATCAAAATTACTCTGTTTGAGCCTTTCAAACTCCATGTGTGTTTGACCAAATTATTTCCTTAAATTTCTAAACCTTTGTCTGTTGGCTTCAGGCACTAGTTCATGTACACCTAAAATGGATTTTTCACCTCCTCATACGTCCCAGATACCTTCTACGATAGTGAAGCAAACACTTCACTAGCCCTACCTAACAGCTTTGTTTGAATCAGTAATATCCACATGTCCTGTGGCCATTTAATTTGTTTAGCTACCTTCTCAAATGAAATGAAAAAGGCTTCCACCTCCTTCTCATCAAACCTTGGCAATGCTTGGACATATTTAAATAGATCACCACCAAGCCTTCAACTATGACACTCTTTCTTACTATCCTCATCGCTATCCTCCAACTGTACGTTTCCCTTTACATCTGCCAATTTTAACTGACTGTTATATTTCATAGCCATTTTCTTCAAACTCTCTCTTTTTCCCTTTCCTCGCTATCTCTTTCGTTTTGTTCTACTTGGGCTATTCTTTCTTTGTTTCTTTCTTCTCTCTCCTTTTCTTTTTTCCCGATCTGTATTTCCCTTTCTCTTTCTTTTTCTCTCATTGCATATTCAAGCTGCTTTAATTCTTTTTTATGTTCAAGTTGCATAATCTGCAACTGGATCTTTGCCATTTCTAATGAATCAGACTGTATCTCAGGCAATTTTAAATGCTCAGCTACCGTGGTAAGTACCTCACCTTTTTGCATTTTGTCAGGTAATGTTAACTGCAATATTTTTGCTAAACCTAAAAGTCTGTTTTTAGTCTCTGTCCTTAAGGTACTGCGTGTGACCATCTCCATCCCCAAAAACTTCAGAGCCTCTGAAAGAGCCATTGTCCACAATACGCTCCCTATTTAAACTAAAATACTACACCTGAAAAGCAATCACACAATATGCTCACCCCTCACTGTCTTTAATTTCACTAAGCCAATCCAATAGATCGACTTTTATCCCCCTCGAGCCCCCAATTTGTTATGGGCCATGGTTTAGAGAACCCCAAGGTGTATCATGGAGTTCACCTGACCCACAACTTTTAGTAGTGGCACACGGCCAATCTACAGGTGTGGTACTGCAGAAATGGAAAAGTATTTTTTAAAGCAAAACAATGTTTATTCTACGAACTCAAGTTAACCTTTTTAAAACATACAGAGAAAATCTTAGCAACCGTTAATTCAAATACAACTCCAAAGAATACAACACTAAGTAATCCTTAAGCTGTCCTTTTAACATCCAGAAGACTTTTAAAAAACCTTCAAAACAGGCCCAGGACCGCAAGGAACTTCAGAGAGTCGTGAATACCGCCCAGTCCATCACACAAACCTGCCTCACATCCATGGACTCCATCTACACCTCCCGCTGCTGGGGGAAAGCGGGCAGCATAAGCAAGGATCCTTCCCACCCAGCTTACTCACTTTTCCAACTTCTTCTATCGGGCAGGAGATACAGAAGTCTGAGAACACGCACAAACAGACTCAAAAACAGCTTCTTCCCCACTGTCACCAGACTCCTAAATGATCCTCTTATTGACTGACCTCATTAACACTACACCCTGTATGCTTCATCCGATGCCAATGCTTATGTAGTTACATTGTACATTTGTGTTTCCCTATTATGTATTTTCTTGAATTTTGTTTAATTCCCTTTTCTTCCCATGTACTGAATGATCTGTTGAGCTGCTTGCAGAAAAATACTTTTCACTGTACCTTGGTACACGTGACAATAAACAAATCCAATCCAGTCCAATCCATTATGGAGACATGGATTTCACAGGGGAAGGAATGGTTTGTTAGATATTCCGGGGTTTAGATGTTTTAAGAAGAATAGGGAGGGAGGTAAAAGAGGAGGGGGAGTGGCACTGTTAATTAGGGAGTGCACCACAGCTGCAGAAAAGGAGGTAGTTGAGGAGGGTTTGTCTACTGAGTCAGTATGGGTGGAAGTCAGAAACAAGAAAGGAGAAGTCACTTTATTGGGAGTATTTTATAAACCCCCAATAGCAGCAGAGAGATAGAGGAACAGATTGGGCGTCAGATCTTGGAAAAGTGCAGAAGTAACTAGAGTTGTTGTCATGGGTGACTTCAATTTCCCTAATATTGACTGGAACCTCCTTAGTGCAAGTGGTTTGGATGGAGCAGATTTTGTCAGGTGTGTACAGGAAGGATTCCTGACTCAATATGTAGATAGGCCGACTAGGGGGGAGGCCATATTGGACTTGGTACTCAGCAATGAACCAGGCCAGGTATCAGATGTCTTGGTGGGAGAGCATTTTGGGGACAGTGACCACAACTCCTTGACCTTTATCATCGTCATGGAGAAGGATAGGAACACACAGTATGGGAAGGTATTTAATTGGGGGAGGGGAAATTATACTGCTATTAGATAGGAACTGAGGAGCATAAAGTGGGAACAATTGTTCTTGGGGAAATACACAGTAGTAATGTGGGGATTGTTTAAGGAGCCCATGCTGCGAGTGCTGAATTATTTTATCCCACTTTGGTGAGGAAGGAATGGTAAGGTGAAGGAGCCTTGGATGACAAGAGAAGTGGGGCTTCTAGTCAAGAGGAAGAAGGAAGCTTACGTAAGTTGAGGAAGCAAGGATCTGACTCGGCTCTAGAGGGTTACAAGGTAGCCAGGAAGGAACTCAAAAATGGACTGAGGAGAGCTTGAAGGGGCATTAAAACGCCCTGGTAGGAAGGATTAGGGAAATCCCCAAGGCGTTCTACACTTATGTGAGAAATAAGAGGATGATCAGAGTGCGAGTAAGGCCAATCAGGGATAGTGGAGGGAACTTGTGCCTAGAGTCTGAAGAGATGGGGGAGGCCCTAAATGAATATTTTCTTTCAGTATTCACTAGAGAGAGGGACCTTGTTTCTCATGAGAACAGCGTGAACCTGGTTAACAGACTCGAACAGGTTGATATTAAGAAGAAGAAGATCGCTTATTGTCACGAGTAGGCTTCAATGAAGTTACTGTGAAAAGCCCCTAGTCGCCACATTCCGGCGCCTGTCCAGGGAGGCTGGTACGGGAATCGAACCGTGCTGCTGGCCTGCCTGGTCTGCTTTAAAAGCCAGCGATTTAGCCCATGAGCTAAACCAGCCCCTGAAGGAGGATGTGGTGGAAATTTTGAAAGCATCAGGATAGATAAGTCTCCTGAGCCTGACGGGATATACCCAAGGTTACTACGGGAAGCGAGGGAGGAGATTGCTGCACTGTTGGTGATGAACTTTGCATCCTCACTCTCCACTGAAGTAGTACCAGATGATTGGAGGGAGCCGAATGTTGTTCCTCTATTCAAGAAAGGGAATAGGGAAATCCTTGGGAACTACAGACCAGTCAGTCTTACATATGTGATGAACAAAATATTGGAAAGGATTCTGAGAGATAGGATTTATGATTATTTAGAAAAATATAGTTTGATTAAAGATAGTCAGCATGGCTTTGTGAGGGGCAGGTCATGCTTCACAATCCTCATTGAATTCTTTAAGGATGTGACGAGACACATTGATGAAGGTCGGGCAGTGGATGTATATATGGACTTCAGTAAGGCATTTGATAAGGTTCCCCATGGTAGGCTCATTCAGAAAGTTAGGCGGCATGGGAAACAAGGAAATTTGACTGTCTGGATACAGAATTGGCTGGCCAAAAGAAGACAGCGAGTGGTAGTGGATGGAAAGTATTCTGTCTGGAGGTCGGTGACCAGTGGTGTCCCGCAAGGATCTGTTCTGGGACCTCTGCTCTTTGTGGTTTTCATAAATGACTTCGATGAGGAAGTGGAAGGGTGGGTTAGTAGGTTTGCCGATGACACAAAGGTTGATGGAGTTGTAGATAGTGTTGAGGGTTGTTGCAGGTTACAACAGGACATTGACAGGATGCAGAGCTGGGCTGAGAAGTGGCAGATGGAGTTCAACCTTGATAAATGTGAAGTGATTAATTTTGGAAGGTTGAATTTGAATGCTGAATACAGGGTTAAAGGCAGGATTCTTGGAAGTGTGGAGGAACAGAGGGGTACATAAATCCCTCAAAGTTGCCACCTAGGTAGATAGGGTTGTTAAGAAGGCGTATGGTGTGTTGGCTTTCATTAACAGGGAGATTGAGTTTAAGAGCTGTGAGGTTTTGCTGCAGCTTTATAAAACTCTAGTTAGACCACACTTGGAATATTGTGTCCAGTTCTGGTCGCCTCATTATAGGAAGAATGTGGATGCTTTGGAGAGGGTACAGAGGAGATTTACAAGGATGCTGCCTAGACTGGAGGGCATGTATTATGAAGAAAGATTGAGGGAGCTAGGGCTTTTCTCACTGGAGCGAAGAAGGCAGAGAGGTGACTTGATAGAGGTGTACAAGGTGATGAGAGGCATGGATAGAGTGGATAGCCAGAGACTTTTCCCCAGGGTGGAAATGGCTGTCACGAGGGGACATAATTTTAAGGTGATTGGAGGGAGGTATAGGGGAGATGTCAGAGGTCTTTACACATAGAATGGTGGGTGTGTGGAATGCACTGCCAGCAGAGGTGGTGGAGTCAGAGTCATTAGGGACATTTAAGCGACTCTTAGACAGGCACATTGAAGGGGTGTAGGTTAGGTTGTTCTTAGAATATGATAAATGGGCGGCACAACATCGTGGACTGAAGGGCCTGTACTGTGCTGTACTGATCTATGTTCCATGTTCTATGACAGTCAACAAGAGGCAGGAAGGGCTATGACACAATGGTGAATAAATGGAGTTTGGTGACATGTTAGCCATTATCTGACTGAATGATGGAGCAGGTTGAAATAGCTTAATTGATTATCCTTGTTTCCCTATTGATGATCAAGTATAGGGAAGAGCACCAACCTCACAGATTGGATTCTTTTTGTGCTGAATGTTTCCAGCGTTTTCTGTTTGTAAATCTTCAGATTGGCTGGAACTTGTGCCTATCCATGTGCTTGTTTGTGTTATGAGAAAAAAAGGTAAGAGACAAAGGAAATGCTGAAAAAAAATTCTTTCAGTTTAAATTGACATTTTAAAAATGTCCAACAATAATTGCAACCCATAGGAATGAGATTTCTTATTTGTAATAGTCAATTTTCTGTGCCGCAGAGGCTGGTCAGCAGTGATTAACACATAGCCCTTTTTAAAGGATAGGTAGACTGAAGTAGGCAAGACTTAACTTTCTGAAGTGAGTTTAGTTTGCATTTTAATGATGGAGTAAACTGAAAGGTATTATTTTTGTAAAAATAACAGAGCAGGGATGGACATGGACCCCGACTTTGGTAAATTTGAATTTGACTGCTTATCTGCTCTAACTGAAAGTTGCTGTCGCATTCGTGCATGAATAGTGGTGAGCACAGAGGCAGACTTTCAATGAAACACACAGCGCTGCAGCGCGGGGCCCCAGCCAATGGGAGGGCTCCATTCGGAGAGGTGACTGTTGTGGTGGAGACACCTTGGCAAAGCAATCAGAGCTTTGGCAGCTCTAAATTGCCTATTAGCAGGCAATACAGAAAAACATCGGCATCCAGCAGGCAATACAGATCAACATCGGGGTCTGATCAGTGGGGTCACCTTTAGAGCAGAAAAACGGTTTGCCAGGCACTGAGAGGTGGTGGGGACTTGGAGCAGTTCAGATGGATCTTCTGAATTAGTGAGAAGTTTCTGAACTTTGAGTAAAGGTTCAGCGGTCAGCATGAGGCAACAATGAGGTTGCCAACCTAACATCGAGGTGCGAGCCTTCGAAGCTTTCAGCGAGGAAAGGTGGAGGTGCTGGCCAACGGACATTGATGAGAGCAGTGGGCGACTCTAAATCTCAAGGCCAAGGCTGAGGACGATGGCGGGCAATCAACCAAGAAGAATGGAGTCCACCAGGCCAGATAACCATCAGCAGCCAGGCCAGGAGCACACGCGGTCGTCGAGGGTTGAGAACCAGAGGCCACCCAGGCAGCAGGGATCAGAGTTATGGGGGGGTCATCCCAGCCCCAGAGCCCTCCCCCCCCCACCCGGCGCAACCCCCTGGCCCTGGCAGAGACCCCCACCCCAGCCAGCCTGGCCAGTGTCAGGACAGCAGGGCACAGTCGTGCCTCTCCATTTCCTACCTCCTCTCTCTCCCACATGAGCCACAGCGCCTGTTTCCTGATTTTTAAAAGCACAAGTGAATCTCGCCGTCGGGAATTCCCCCCGTTGGAGGTGGGGAATCGCGGAGGCCCCGGAGAATATCGGGTCAGGCCCGTTAATGATATGCCAACGCCGTTTACTGTATGTGCGGAGTGGACACATTGACGCCGCTGTCAAGGCACTGGAGAATTGCAATTTTGCATGAAACCGGCTCCCTCCACTATTTTGGTGTCACAACCGATTTTCTGCGCAATCACGTTTCCCAATTATGCCATCTGCCGATGGAGAACCCCGCCCATTGCCTTTAAAGTATGTCTTGATAAAGTTAAGAGTGGTAGCGGAGTTCAGTTTGAGTAATACAGATGAAAATGGCACAAAAGGATGATTTTTACAGCACAGAGATAACTTAGACCTAGCACAGTGACAAACTAACCCTGCCTTCATAACACAATATTAAATTACTAAAACTGGAGTCAAAATTAAACGGCACATTTCCTATTTAGATGGAGTAAATTAGTCCATTTCTGAGTAAATTACATTCAAAAGCTTTTAAAACATTCCTATTAGTGCCCTTCAACTCGAAAGAACAAAGTAATTTAGAACCTTCTGAAACTACCTGCAACTTAGTGGAAATTCCCAATCATGCTTCTTTCATTCCCGGGGTGTAGACAGTTTATGGGAAGGATCTGCTTTCATACCTGTTTTAACTATTGCAAAAGATAACCGGACCTCAAATTGCATTGAAAATAACCTGTGCTTACAATTCCTTGAGGCGGGATTCTCCGTTGGCCGACAGCGAAATCGCGAAATGCAATTGGGCAGAGAATCGGTTCCAATGGCAGAATCGCGGTGGATGCTGATTTGACGCCAAATCGCAATTCTCCGTCACCTCAACAGTGGCGTCAATACGGTTAGGAACGCACGCACAGTAAACACCATTTGCGTATCTTTAGCGGGCCTGACCCGGTATTCTCCCGGGTCTTCTGCGATGCTTCGCCTCTGATGGGCCGAATTCCCAATGGCGCAGTTCACTTGTGCTTTTGAAAATCATGAAACAGGCATTGTGGCTGCTGAGGGAGAGAGAAGGGGTCCAAAAAATGTCCAACATCGCCATAGTTTGCTGACAGTTGTGCCGCTGGCCAGGAGGCGTCTGCCTGGGCCAGGGGGTAAAAGCAGGGGTGGCCAGGAGGTGGGCTATGGGGTCGGGGTGGACACCATTGCTGCAGCTGGCAAGGCAGCTAGGCAGCTGCGCATGCCGCTAACAGCCCACCGTGAACTGAGAGTCACGGGTCGTATCGGTTTCACCTCAGGCCACCCACCTAGGTGCCCTCTGGTCCCAGCCGTCCCATCAGCTGTATGTGCCATCTTGTTGGCTGGGATGAGTGTGTGTGGGGATTGTAACGTGTGTGGCTACAGCTTGTCAGTCTCCCGAGAGTCAATCACATACCTGGTGAATCCTGTACCGTTTTTCACTGGAATCGATTGTGTTCCACGTGGTGACGGTGCCAGCCTCTCCACAGTTGCTGAATTGGTTCAGGTTTGGCACCAGTTTTGCTGCTGAGAGAGCCCACGAATTCTGCGTTGGCGTCAACACTCAGGGCTGGATTCTCTGATTTTGAGGCTATGTCCGGAGCATAGATCTCGCATTATGGCCAAAAAGTCGGCGACACCCCTGCATCGATGCTCTGCAAGGTTGGGGGCTAGCAGCCACGCCATGTAACCCCCCCCCCGGCTTTGCCTGCAGATACGCACAGAGTATTGCCTGGTCTGTGGTCATGCATGTGCATGGTGGCAACCTGCAGCGGTCGCATTGTACAACATGGCGTTAACCGCATGCAGAGCCAGCCGGCCAGATGGTACCCCCCTTGTAGTCCCCCTCGCCACCCCCTACCAGTCCCACCAGCCCCCGCTGAAGCCCCTCGGCCAGCTGAACAGCTCCCCCCCTCCCCCACCCGCCGACTGTGACGGTGCTGGAAACAGTCCGCAGCCGCCACGCGAGGTTGACAAAACCTCAGAGCACAAGTGATCCACACCATTGTGAAGTCGGCCCATCGGGAGCGAAGCATCGGGGGAGGGGCCTTCAGGTGACGTCCTGAGGCCGTTCCAACGGCATGTGGCGTACTCACCGATGATGCCGTTTTGGAGGTGGCGGAGCATTTGAAAAACAGCGCCGCCCCGATTTCGGCGTCAAAAAGGGATTTTCTGGGCAATCGCCGAACCAGATTTTGGCGTCGGCAACCGGAGAATCCAGCCCTTATCTCAGGAATGGAGAATCCAGTCCATGATCTTTTACACTGGTTACACCGATTATGCTGAGAAAAGCAGTGTCCAAAAAGCTCCCAGCTCCAAGCATTAAACCGTGATATAAGGTTAAAATAGTTTCAAGTCAATTAAGTTCGGTTGTAAAATAAGGCACGATAGAGGTACCACAGTTTTTTGTAAGACAACCTATTGATTCAATCTGCCCAATCGCGGAGCTGCAATCTTCTGTCAGCAGCTCCTGCAAACAGCAATCATCTCAATCTACAAACATTAGATCCCACGACTGATAGAGCATCTCTCCTTCCAATCTTTGGCAATCAATATACAATTAATTACTATAATCATGGGGTGTGGGGGAGAGGGGGGTGGGGGTATTATACGTACAGGGAAATTGCACACTTGGAGTGTCTCTGTGTCCAGTGGTATTTGTCGGAGAGGCAGTTGTCAGCTGGCTTTGCATTCTCTGGCTGTAGGAAGACCATGGTTGTGAGTATTTTTTTATTCCCCAAGTTTGCTGAAGCCAGCTAGGTGTCATACCACATTATGGCAGTATTATCATGGTTTACATAAATATATGACTATTAAGTTATGAATCTAATACTACCCTCCACGTCCCACATCTTCTTTCTGAAATAGAAGCAAAATAGAGGTTTCAGTGTTACAACAGCAGGGCGATTGTCAGAAAAGAGGTGGGAACATTAAAAGATGTAAAAGCTGACAATGAGAGCAAGATAAATATTCAGAATGAAATATTCTCAGTCACGTTGAAGCTTTTTAAAACAAATAAACCCGAGAATGTTGCGGGGGACTAGCCAAGGAGGTTTGTGAGACACCGTCAGCATTTATGAGCATGTCAATGGTTGCCGGAGAAGAAATGCAGATTGAAAAGTGGTGAATGTGGTCGCTGATGTGTTAGGCAGGTTGGTTAGACGTTGACTGCAACTGGATGCAGGGAAGCTAGAAACAAACATCTGACACAGGAGATGATCCAACACTGTTTTGTTTAACTATGGACTGCTGTACATGTTCAACTGTGGGTTGAAGCTCTGCTAATCCAACTGATGACCTGTTACTGGCTTGACCAGACTTAATAGCTACCTCATGCAGTGGCAGACTGGGTCTAAAAATATTGGTTGCCAGGAGACAAAGGGGGCCCACCCACAACTACAATGCTATCATTTAATTTTCATAAAGAATAAATAAAATTTTCAAAAAATACATATGGAAAAAAGGGTACAATTAAAATGTTTGTGGAAAAAATGTGTATTTCTTAGTAATTACAGTGTACATGTACTGTACATATTACTGGCAGTAGATACCAAATGTAAATACAGAATGTTATAATTGAATTTTTTATTTATTTTTTAAAATTTTAAGTAATTGGTTGATATTTTTTAAATAGTTTACTGCACAATTTACACATTAACAGATAGTTCAAAAGCACAATAGAGCATTGCATGCAGTCCACTATATTAAGAGCAATCGTTTGTGTTCGCTAGATGATTGTGCGAATCTGCCAATAATTGCTTCTGCATCCAATTCATCTAACAATTCCTTTTCAATGGATAGCAAGATGTATGATTCCAAATTCTCCTCAGACAGCGAATTTCTTAACCTTGTCTTTATGATCTTTAGCTTTGAAAATGTCCTCTCACATTGGACTTAAGTAACTGATAGTGTGCAGATGACTTTATAAAGTTCATAAAGGTTATCATATGCCTTGTCATGAAGTCTGTTGGATGTCAGAATTTTTAGTACACACGATGGGCAAGTGCTGCAAATTTTACAATTGTTGCAACTGGAATCCATATTCTCACCATCATTAAGCAATAGCTTTAATACATCAAAGTTTGAAGCAAAAGAAAACAATTCCAATATTACTTGATCTTTGCTGATTTGTGGAAACAGCTTAATAATACCTTCCAATGCTTCATCTTCAAGGCCCTTCTCTGCAATAGTTTTAAACTTTGCTGGGTCCAAGCAGGACAAATCTTTATACAACTGTTTGTGTTGTACAAAGCGTGATTCTAGTGACTGGACAATGTGATCCATTATTAGGTTAAACACATTTACTCGAAAATCAGCTAGAGAATCTGAGGAATTTCTTTCATCATCAATAAGCTCATCTGCCATTCTTTTTACTTCCTCTGCCTCTTAACTGGCAATGCTGTTTCCAACGCATCAATTTCCAATGTTTGATTTTCATCCATATTCATCTGTGAAATCCTGTCATTACATTTATTTACAAATTCCAAAGCCTTGCTGTGAACGTTATCACATATTCTTGTCTACTCCTTCAACTTTGTTGTAGCTGAATCTACCAAACTCCATGCAGTAAACATATCTAAACCACTTGTCTGTAGATAACTTGATAATGGGGTTGTAGTTTCAAACATATACAAGTAAGTAAATGCTGTCAATATGGTTTCAAACTTTAGAAGACTTTGAAGTAAAACATTTGCTTCATGTTTTGTTTTTGCATCAAATTTTTCTGAATCTTGTATCATTGATAAGCATGTCAATAGATTTACGAAAGTACTGGCAGCGGCATCATCAAAACGTCCAAATATAGTTGTTGCTGCATTGGATTTTTCTGACCATCTGGTCTCACCAATTAGCTTTAATCGTTTCATTTTTTCTTGTCCTAGATGTTTTCCAACAACTTCTATCCATACAGCCATTCTCTTGTATGATGCTTTCACCAAAGTTGCTATATTCTGGAGCAAATTGAAAAAAGAAACTGCAGGCACACAACATGTTGTTGTTTCAGTTATCACCAAATTCAAGACATGGGCATAGCACCATATATGAACATGTTGATAAGCCACATCAGCAATTTTACTTTGTAAACCATTATACTGGCCATGGTAGCTTGCAGCACCATCTGTGCTATCAGATAAATATTTTTGGGGGTCAATTTTAAGATGCTGTAATGTTTCAATCAATAGATCAAAAAGTCCCTGTCCTGTACCATCATTATTTGGCACAACTGAAAGTAGTCGCTCACAGATAATACCTTTAAGCACATACCGAATAATAATGCTAAACTGATCGATGGATGAATTATCTTGTGTTGAATCAACCTCAATAGAATAATATTTTGCCTGAGAAACTTCATGACTAATTCTTTCTTGTATCATATTCTTCATAATTTTGATTAACATGTTTATAGTTGTTTTACTTAGGTATGTAACAAGTCCACCACAGCCTTTACTTTGAGCCTTTCTTTGTTGCTCTAATCGTTTGATTCTTTGTCTAGACATGTTTTGCACTGCAGAAACATGAGCTGCCATAATGGGGTCATATTTTGCCATCAACTGCACTGTAGCTAAAAAATTGCCATGATTCAGAACCTCATTATCGAGAGTGTAGGCCGATTCATTTCTGTGACCTCAAAAAGGAAGTGCTTGCTTGCCTAACATCTTTATGGTGTCTATAATCCTCATGACAATACTTCTCTGCTTCAATACTTCTTCTTTCCTTTTAATTAGTGATGCTGCAAAAAATTTATCTAAGGTGCCATCATTAACCACACTGATATATTGCTGAGCATTTCTGACATGTGTTGTTGTCGATTCATGTAAAGTCAAGCTCTGGCTAATACGCCTGTAGTCACTAAAGCCATGCACAAAGGGCGATGGATTACAAGTGTTGGGAAACTCAAAGGCTAAGCAGTATGAACAATATAAGCATCTATTTTCTTTGTTATATGTTAGCCATTTTCTTGGGACTGAGTCATTCAGAATTTTCCTCTCATACAAACGAGCATCAAATGGCAGATCATCAGGTGGCTGAAGTGGATGTTCAGCAAAAAACTGTTTTAGCTTTGCTCGTGATGGATATTGGAAGATTCCAGTAATTGATCTTTCATTTTCTTGCGTAGGTTCATTTACAGGATGTGCTTCAGAAACCAAGTCATTTATGCTTGAAGGAATATCTGATTCCCTGTCACTAGTTGAAGCTATGTGTTCAGATGTTGCAACTACAGGCAGTACAGATACCGGAACAAGGATGCCAGAAGGAATATTGGGCCTGGGTTGATTAGTAATGGATGCACTTGTATTTGTCTCTACATTCAAAGTAGCTCTTCTCTGTTCTTGTAACTCGCATGTCATGGCATCATCACCATGAGCATTGTTTCTTGCTTCCTGATTATTTGTTGCAGAACTGGATATTGATGTGGATTGTGCTTGTGGTATTATAAACTCTGTAATAGGCTTGCATCTCTTGGCTGTTTCCTTCCTTTCTGCTTCTTTTTGTTCTTTGCGTTTTAGTGACCCAGATTTATGCTTTTTCTTTTCCATGCTGGTAGGGGTAATATTCCTGAAATAAAAACTTAATTAAAAATAGCCCACATTGGTAAAAATGAATATTGATGATTGCAAGAATAACTTGAAGGAACGCCAGATAAACCCTTACTTGATAAAAAATATAAAATAACTTACACTTCAAATGGCTATGTTCATTAGTCAATACTACTGTGGCCTATGCAGCTTCAGAAGGGGAGACAATCCACTGTCCAGTGTTCACACCAGCAAGCAACTGAGACAACTGTTGAAACTTAGAAGTTTGGTCCGACTATAGTAAGACATTAAGAATGGTCCCACGACCAAAGTTAACATGTCCAGTTTGATACCAGTGTAGTGTTACAATTCGCAACCTTTTGAGTTTACCGATCATGGCTTATCACTTCAATATCTTTGACCTCATGATTCACGGTCAAAGGTACCGCTTCTCCTTTTCGGTGACCTCATGACCCTATGTACTGCTTGATATTCTTTCAAGTTGCCGACCATCTCAAATCACAAACTGGAACTTTATCTTTAAATTCACACACTCTTGCTGAAAACGTGGATTTCCAACTATGTCCGACCCGGGTGAACAGCCCCACCCCCCCCCCCCCCCCCCACTCCTTTTCACATCCGTTTAACACTGCTTCGTTCCTTCATACACTGAGTGATTATTTGTTTGT